>NC_059159.1:163826739-164129769 GCF_019923935.1 Bubalus bubalis | reverse complement strand
CCTTAAAATAATTACTCTTAGAGAAAATAAGTCTTTGTTGATAAGTCCTTGTCAAGAGTCATAAAATGTTAATAGGCCTCTGGCCAGAAGATGATGTAAATCACCTAAACCATTTGTATACGATAAATTTGCAGGAAAGAAACCCTGGTTTTTGATAAGCATCAAAGACTGCTGACTTTGCATCCCCTATTATCCTCTATGTGTAACTTAGGGTATAAAAGCCCCTTTTGAAAATAAAGCTACGGGCCTTGCTCGCCAAAGCTTGGTCTCCCCATGTCATTCTTCCCCTCAATTTTCAGCTGAGTGTCCATCTGGAGCGCGGATATCCTCTGCGACCATTTATTTGCCTGGGCTTCTAAGACCCACTCGAGAAGGTGTCTAAGGTGGGGCACCTTCCGCTATTCTAGAGGGCGCCTGCGGCCTCCGTGGTCAAAGCTAACCTGGTGTCATGGGTTATATTGATTTTCCGCGTAAACCAAGCCACTCAGCTTCTTTTCTCCACTGAATTTTCCTACTGAGCTATCCTCATTTTATTACTCTTTATATCTCTAATTAACATCTGAATAGGTCGCCTAGCCGTCTCTCCTTCGAATACCCTGGATCAGCTGGGGCTGGACCTCGGCAGGCCAGCTCTCCTTTCTACCGGTGCTGCAGCTGGCCCTCTCTGTCCCACTCTGAAGCTGAGTCAGTTCTTCTTTCTGTGGAGACATACCAAGAAGTGACTTGTCTCAGTCAGAATCTTGCTGCTGCTGAATCTGGAACACTCGAGTTCAAAAAGAACACTGAGCCAGATCCTGAAAGTGCCCAATTTGGCAGCTTCCTCTTCCAGCAATTGACTCCCAGGTACATGGAAACGGGGTTGCGAGTGGCCCTAATACCAAGATATTATTTCCTGTGAACTCCTGGAGGGGGATGGGTACTCTGGGGAGTGAAAGGTGGAAAGGGCTCAGTTCAGTTCAGTTCAGTTGCTCATTCGTGTCCGACTCTTTGCGACCCCATGGACTGCAGCACACCAGGCTTCCCTGTCCATCACCAACACCCAGAGTCTACTCAAACTGAAGTCCATTGAGATGGTGATGCCATCCAACCATCTCATCCTCTGTCATCCCCTTCTCCTCACGCCTTCAATCTTTCCCAGCATCAGGGTCTTTTCAAATGTTCTTCGTATCAGGTGGCCAAATTATTGAAGTTTCAGCTTCAGCATCAGTCTTTCCAATGAATATTCAGGACTGATTTCCTTTAGGATGGACTGGTTGGATCTCCTTATAGTCCAAGGGGCTCTCAAGAGTCTTATCCAACACCACAGTTCAAAAGCATCAATTCTTCGGCGCTCAGCCTTCTTCACAGTCCAACTCTCACATCCATACATGACTACTGGAAAAACCATAGCTTTGACTAGACAGACCTTTGTTGGCAAAGTAATGTCTCTGCTTTTTAATTTGCTGTCTAGGTTGGTCATGACTTTTCTTCTAAGGAGCAAGTGTCTTAAAATTTCATGGCTGCAGTCACCATCTGCAGTGATTTGCGAGCCCCTCAAAATAAAGCCTTTCACTGTTTCCACTGTTTCCCCATCTATTTTCCATGAAGTGATAGGACCAGATTCCATGATCTTAGTTTTCTGAATGTTGAGTTTTAAGCCAGCTTTTTCACTCTCCTCTTTCACTTTCATCAAGAGGCTCTTTAGGTCTTCTTTGCTTTCTGCTATAAGGGTGGTGTCATCTGCATATCTGAGGTTACTGACATTTCTCCCTGCAATCTTGATTCCAGCTTGTGCTTCTTCCAGCCCAGCGTTTCTCATGATGTGCTCTGCATATAAGTTGAATGAGCAGGATGACAGTGTACAGCCTTGATGTACTCCTTTTCTTATTTGGAACCAGTCTGTCATTCCATGTCCAGTTCTAACTGTTGCTTCCTGACCTGCATAAAGATTTCTCAAGAGGCGGGTCAGGTATTCCCATCTCTTTCAGAATTTTCCACAGTTTCTTGTGATCCACACAGTCAAAGGCTTTGGCATAGTCAATAAAGCAGAAATAGATGTTTTTCTGGAACTCTCTTGCTTTTTTGATGGGTCCATCGGATGTTGACAATTTGATCTCTGGTTCCTCTGCCTTTTCTAAATCCAGCTTGAACATCTGGAAGTTCAAGTTTCACATACTGTTGAAACCTGGCTTGGAGGGATTTTGAGCATTACTTTGCTACATGTGAGCTGAGTGTAATTGTGCGGTAGTTTGAGCATTCTTCGGCATTGCCTTTCTTTGGGATTGGAATGAAAACTGACCTTTTCCAGTCCTGTGGCCACTGCTGGGTTTTCCAGATTTGCTGGCATATTGAGTGCAGCACTGTCACAGCATCATCTTTCAGGATTTGGAATAGCTCCACTGGAATTCCATCACCTCCACTAGCTTTGTTCCTAGTGATGCTTTCTTAAGGCCCACTTGACTTCACATTCCAGGATATCTGGCTCTAGGTGAGTGATCACACCATTGTGAATATCTGGGTCATGAAGATCTTTTTTGTACAGTTCTTCTGTGTATTCTTGCCACCTCTTCTTAATATCTTCTGCTTCTGTTAGGTTCATACCGTTTCTGACCTTTATTGTACCCATCTTTGCATGAAATGTTCTTTCAGTATCTCTAATTTTTTTTGAAGAGATATCTTGTCTTTCCCATTCTATTGTTTTCCTCTATTTCTTTGCACTGATCACTGAGGAAGGCTTTCTTAGCTCTCCTTATAATCTTTGGAACTCTGCATTCAAAGGGTATATCTTTCCTTTTCTCCCTTGCTTTTTGCTTCTCTTCTATTCACAGCTATTTGTAAGTCTTCCTCAGACAGCCATTTTGCCTTTTTGCATTTCTTTTTCTTGGGGATGGTCTTGATCCCTGGCTCCTGTACAATGTCATGAACCTCCATCCATAGGTCTTCAGGAATTCTGTCTATCAGATCTAATCCCTTGAATATTTTTCACTTCCACTGTATAATCATAAGGGATTTGATTTAGGTCAACCTGAATGGCCTAGTGGTTTTCCCTACTTTCTTCAATTTAAGTCTGAATTTGGCAATAAGGAGTTCATGATCTGAGCCACAGTCAGCTCCCAGGTCTTGTTTTTGCTGACTGTATAGGGCTTCTCCATCTTTGTCTGCAAAGAATATAATCATTCTGATTTCAGTGTTGACCATCTGGTGATGTCCATGTGTAGTTTCTCTTGTGTTGTTGGAGGAGGGTGTTTGCTATGACCACTGCGTTCTCTTGGCAAAACTTTATTAGCCTTTGCCCTGCTTCATCCTCTACTCCAAGGCCAAATTTGCCTGTTACTCCAGGTGTTTCTTGACTTCCTACTTTTGCATTCCAGTCCCCTGTAATGAAAAGGACATCTTTTTTGGGAAAGGCTGGCAGATCCTATATTGTGGAGCTGGGCCTACCACAGCGCACACTGCTCCTGCTGCCACCTTGAAAACAGGATTCCTGACTCCCAGGCCAGGAAATTTCCCTCCCATCAGACCAGTCCTCTGGGGATTTCCTGGGTGGTCCAGTGGTCCAGTAAGACTCCATGCTCCTAATCTGGGGGGCCCAGAATGGGTCAGGAAACTTAAGATCCCACCTGCCACAACTATAAATCGCACATGCTGCCACTGAAAGAAGATCCTGCATGCTGCAACTAAGAACCTTCCCAGACAAATAAAAAATAACATGGGGCTTCCCTGGGGGCTCAGTGGTAAAGAATCTGCCTGCCAGTGCAGGAGACAAGGGTGCAAGCCCTGATCCAGAATGGCTCCACATGCCTCTGAACTTCTAAGCTTCTGCACAGCCATAAATAAATAAACTTAAAAAAAATAAACCATCCCTCTGGTGCATTCTCGGGTAGCTCAAACAGTAAACAATCTGCTTGCAATATGGAAGACCTGGGTTCCATCCCTGGGTTGGGAAGATCCCCTGGAGAAGGGAATGGCTACCCACTGCAGTATTCTTGCCTGGAGAATTCCATGGACAGAGGAACCTGGCGAGCTACACAGTCCATGGGGTCGCAGTCAGACACGACTGAGGGACTGACACTTTCACGGGTGCATTCACCAGAAACCAGTTAAACAAGCCCAGTGATCAGGATAACCACGGTGCTCATCTTCTGTCCAACCCGGCTACCTTGAGGGAATTTAATTTGAGGAGTGTGTGAGCCACCTCTGAGGTACAAGAATATCCCCTACGAAAATAAGACAAAGTAAGATCAGGATTCAAGTTGAACCTTCTTTTGGTTTTATGAGTAAAAATGTCTCTCATTTCTAAACCACGACTTTAGATTCGCATGATATGTTCACATATTTTAAAAAGCACCTATCTAGGAGACGGTCCCCCGGCCCCACCGCCGGCGGCTTCCTCCGTCTGCTGCGCGCTCTCGCGAGGACCCCGGACACTGCGAGTGTCTCCCTGCGGTCTCGCGGGGACCGCCGCCTACCGGCGAGTCTGGAGAAGCCGCCGCCACCGCCTGATAGACCGCGGAGTCCGCGCCGCCGAGAGATGAAGAGCCGCCCGCGGCGCTGAGAGGACAGCTTCCTGTCATCTCCGGCTGCGGGACCTCCTGCCCGGGCACTCGCGCTCGTCCCGGTGCCCGAAGCCTGTCCACGGCGGCGAGGGGGACGGGAAGGGACGCCCCCGCCCCAGGCCATGGAGCCGCGCGCGCTTGGCGCGAGGCGGTCCGAGACTCGGCCACGAGCGGCCGGCAGCCCGAGATGGAGAGCGGAGCCCAGCGGGCCGGGTCTGGCGGCGGGGACCTGCAGACCCCTGAGACCCCGGAGGAAGAGGTGACACAGCTTCCAGCCGATTCCGCCCCGGTCCCGGAGGGACTCGGCGGCGCCCTTTCCCGCGGCTCGCGGACTTCGCTCCGTGACGAAGTTTTCTCTTGTGTTTCCCAGAGGACTGTTCTCCATCTCTAGGACGCGCGTTCTGGCGGACACACGCAGTTTGCTTTGGGAGATAACTTGCTTCGCTCCCACCCACATCTCCTTTCCTTGACTCCTTCCAGTCGGACGTTCCGGACGACTGAATGGAGTTTTGAGTTGGACTCTTGTGTCCCTTACGGAATCGAGCCTGATCCTGGAGCACTGGGGCTGGAAGGGTTTCTGTAAATGCAAGTTAGATAAAAGGAAGACCTCTCGCCGAGGGATCTAGTGAATGGCACACAGTCTACCATCACCGACAGGTTGAGGCGAAGCTGACTCTGTGCTTAGCCTCCCTGGATGGGGCCCCCGACCTCGTAGGAGAGTCGGGGATTGCCTAGTGCCTTTGTTCCGTGAAGTTGACAGGCAAGTGACAGAGGGTTGTTTCCAAGCTCTGCGATTAGCCTGGGCTTGTTGCAAGTTACCCGGTTGATTGAACTTGGAAATTCAAAAAATTGAATTTTTTTGGTTTATTATTGCTTTTGAAGAGAAACTTTTCTCCAGATTCTCAGAAGAGGGGTAAGTAAAGCCACGGTTGTGCTTTTTGTCTGCAGTGTGAGTTAAGATACTGTACTGATCTTGGAACCGGTTGTTGTTCAGTCACTCAGTCGTATGTGACTCCTTGTGATCCCATGGACTGCAGCTCGCCAGGCTTCCCTGGCCTTCAGTTCTCTTGGAGTTTGCTCACACTCAGTCGGTGATGCCATCCAGCCAGAGGAAGGTCATTCTGGGTGAAGGTCAGTGCCTGAAGCCAACGGGGGTCGTGGGTGCAATGTCAGTTTTACTCCTGCGTTGCAGTTCCCTAAACCCTGATGCATTTTAGGAATTTATATTTGTGAACTGCATTCTGAGATGGCCCTATGATAATTTATGAATTTGATACAGTGTTTATCATCTAATGGTTGTCCAGAATGTTGCAGTTACTAGTAAATCACAGGCTCCTAGTGGGGACCATAACAAGGAACTAAAAAGAGGTGAGGGAACCTCATGGGGCATGATTTTAATTATTGCATTTTATTATTTCATCTTCCAGAGACATTTGCATTTAAGAGGTATAAAACCTAAGTGAATTATAGAAGCTGACGGGTGGATTTGTTGAGTTGAGTGAGTCCTTTATAGTACTTACCTATGTTGCTTGATCCCCTGGAGAAGGAAATGGCAACCCACTCCAGTACTCTTGCCTAGAAAATTCCATGGACAGAGGAGCCTGGTGGGCTACAGTCCATGGGGTCACAGAGAGTCGGACATGACTGAGCGACTTCACTCACTATGTTGCTTGGTGGTGGTTGGTGAATTGAGCTAGACCATATGTGGTTTAAGTGGTGTTCCCTTATTCTTAAGAGTTGTTCTTTGGAGTATTAGGTGAAGTGATAAAAGTATATTCTTTTACTACATTTTACTTCTCAGTTTAGTTATAACATTGTGTTCAGGTCCCAAGTTTCAATCAGTGTTTTTTCCGGGGTGGGGGCGGGTCGACCTTCAAAGTGTTACATCATTAAAAAAAAAAATAACTAAAATAAGGGACCAAAGAAAGCACTTTGATGAGAAGTGCAACAGTTGTGTTCCTGCAGAAATTAGTTGAATTTCCTAGTAAGAGTTTCACTCAGTTGTAAGACTCATTTGTTGATTTTAAAAAGGCCAAATTCCATTATCATAGCATATTAGCTACTCCAGAAACAGAATTTCCTCTTCCTGTTGATGCAGTCTAGTATCATGTGAATGCCTACCTAAAAGATTCCATTAAATATTTAACCTATTTTTTTTTTTTTAAAGCATCTATGGAGTGTATGTGCCAAGCACAGAGCTGTGCCTAGGAGTCAGCAGTGAACAAGTCATTCATGCCTCCCCACCTACATGAGTTCACAGCCTGGCCAAGAGTGAAGCCCTAAACCTTGGTGGGTTTTGACAGCTCATGGGGAGACACATCACCTTGCTGCCTGGTTAGACTTTTCTGCGCCTTCCCAGGTGATGCTTCCCAAGCCACACAGTGTCCTAGTTACCACATAAGGACTGCCCAGTGAGCAACAGTGTCGCTCTAAGGCCCAGATATGTGCAACTTTTGCACCTTCCTTCTGTACCCAGCAGAGGAGTACTTACTAGGCTCATTCCTCTGGTAGTACCTTTTCCTGGGAGATGTTGGCTACTTCTCTCTCCTTGACTCACAGCAGAGTGAAATCTATTTCCTCACACTCATGGCGATGCAAGGGAGTATCATGAAAAGATGGTTTTTAAGAGAGATAATTAAAAATGTTCCTGTGCTGTGTGCTGAATCTTTCCCTCTTGGCACAGCTAGGGTGGCCCATCCTTGTCAAATTACAGGAACTATTGTGGTAATCTCCAAATTACATTAACTTGAAAGTGCCATTTCTGGAAGGGACATCTTCCTGGTCTTTCTTATAAAAGAGCTTCTTGTACAGGAACAAATGAGGAAGATCCACATTGACTGACTGCCTCAGACACAGACATCTGTGCGGAAAGAGATCCACAGGCAGTTTTACATCTTCCTCTCCTAAAAGTGCACTTACAGTCCTTTCCTTCTGGGATCTCAGTACCCTTTGTGGCTCACATTAGACTGAAGTGATGCTTGACAGGTCTAGGAGAGCAGTGTCCAATCCCAAAGACTGATCAGACCCTTTCCAGAGTTTGAAATTCCTGCCTTATTATTAAGATGCTTTAGGATAAATTCTGATATTTCTTTCCTCCTTAAGGGCTTTCTTCTCCAATCTTGAAAACATTGAAATTTCAATACTTTGAATCTGTTAACATTCTGTACTAACTTTCTTTATTTCTTTTTCATTTGTTGTCCTAACAGTGGTGTGAACAACTTGGAAAATAATGAGTCATTAACCTTTGTTTTCCACATTTGCCAAAATCATCACTCTGGTTTCATTCTTGAAGACTATAGAAAAGAGTTCAGAATCAGAAATTAGAGAATTCTCTTCTTGCTGTTCTGCTTAAAATGGATTTTTAAATTTTTAATTTATTTTTTAACTTTCTGGTTGCTCTGGGTTTTCATTGCTTTGTGTAGGCTTCCTCTAGTTGCAGTGAGTGGGGCTACTCTTCATTTTGGTGTACAAGTTCTTCATTGTGGTGGCTTCTCTTGTTGGAGGGCACAGGCTCTAGATGTGTGAGCTCAGTAGCTTCAGCACACACACTCAGTAATTGCTGCTCGCAGGCTTAGTTGCTCATTAGGATCATAGTAGCATTCTTGCCTGGAGAATCCCAGGGGCAGAGGAGCCTGGTGGGCTGCCATCTATGGGGTCGCACAGAGTCGGACACGACTGAAGTGACTTAGCATGCATGCATGCATGCATTGGAGAAGGAAATGGCAACCCACTCCAGTATTCTTGCCTGGAGAATCCCAGGGACAGAGGAGCCTGAGCCTGATGGGCTTCCATCTACGGGGTCGCACAGAGTCGGACACGATTAATGTGACTCAGCAGCAGCAGCAGCAGCAGCAATCTCTTAGTGTAATAATGAAGGTTATCTTAGTAAAATGTATATTGATCAGCAAGGAAAGGGTATTCAGATCCAAAATACCACGTCCTTCTTTGGGTCAATCTAGTGCCTGAAAGGAGAAGGTAATGGCACCCCACTCCAGTACTGTTGCCTGGGAAATCTCATGGATGGAGGAGCCTGGTAGACTGCAGTCCATGGGTCTCGAAGAGTCGGACACGACTGAGAGACTTCACTTTCACTTTTCACTTTCGTGCACTGGAGAAGGAAATGGCAACCCACTCCAGTGTTCTTGCCTGGAGAATCCCAGGGACAGGGGAGCCTGGTGGGCTGCCGTCTATGGGGGTCACACAGAGTCGGACACGACTGACGCGACTTAGCAGCAGCAGCAGCAGTGCCTAAAAATTGTCTGCACTGGGAGCTGTCTGTGGTGCTGATTTCACCAGCGCTTCACAATCTTGGGAACACCACACTTTGCCTGCGTCATCCTTCTGGGGTCTGAACTGCTGCCTCCGTCTCAGCCTAGGCTGAGACAAGCCTGGGTGTGCAGACACCACCTCCTGCCCATTTCCAGTCTGCCAGTTTAGCCTTTCTGTGAGCCTTGTGGAAGAAGGGCTGACTCAGAACCATATGATGGGTTGAGGTTCTCAGTATTCACACTCCTAGCCCTGTAGGGGTAGAATGGGGGAATGGATGTTTATTCACATCCTCCACCTGTCTGAGAGGAGTGCCAGGATCCAACTCTAAACTTCTGCAGAGGAAACTCGGCCCTTCTCTCAAAAGCCTAGGAAGTGTGTTAGCTCCTGCTAAGAGCAACGAGGCACAACTTTGTCCCCTAGGGGACTCTTGGCAATGTCTAGAGATATTTTTTAGTTGATCACAACTAAGGGGTGGGGGCATCAATTACTGGCTTCTAGAGGATAGAAGCCAGGAATGCTGCTAAAGATTCTACAATGCACAGCACAGTGCTCCCATACAACCGAGGAATTATCCGGCCAATTTAGCCCAAAAACTAGTGCTGACGTTGAGAAACCCTGCTCCAGGGTTTGAGGCAATTTGGTATGGTGACCAGAACTTTACTGGCATCAAGGTCTAGCTCAATATTCTTTATTTACCACCTATTATCTTAGATAAATCATTGAACAGCTCCGAGCCTCCTTTTCTACATATGAATGTTTAGGTTCTTGGACTAGAAGTCTTAAAGGCCCTTCAAGTTCAAACTCAACATGTCTGCATAAATAACTTGCTGAGTACACTGCTAGGAACTAACATTCTGGATATATAAAATATCCAGAAATGCATAAAATACCATAAGAAAAGGAATATACCGGGGGAAGGTGAGAGTTGATAAATGGTTACTACCAAATATCAGCATCCTAAGAGCATTCTGGATGAGGTCATTTTACTATTTTTTTCTCCTTGAGTCTATGCCAATACTGGGATTGGAGGGGATCCAATTTCTTACATTTACACATTTAATCCTAACCATGTCTTATTTCAGGTGTGATTCAGAAATTAAACACAAGGGAGGGAATTGAAGAATGCTCCATCATCCTGTCACTGAAATATTATTACAATCAATATTTTCTGATTTTTTCAATTTTTAAAATAGTAATTGGATGTTTTTACAATTAAGCCTTTCTTTAGTGCAGTTTAAGGTTCCGAGCAAAAAGGAGGGCAAGCACAGAGATTCCCAGACACTTCTGCACACGGGCACAACCTCCCTTCCTCATGCAAAGAGGCCGCTGGGTCACAACTGGAGGACTCGTACTGGCACATCAGGATCCCAAGTTCACGCTTCTGCTGTACATCCTGTGTGTTTGAACATTAATGTTTTTACAATAAAATATCAGTTTTCAATTGAAGTGTAACCGATATATACGGGACAGGGAGGCCTGACGTGCTGCGATTCACGGGGTCACAAAGAGTCGGACACGACTGAGCAACTGATCTGATCTGATCTGATATATATATACTGACATGTTCTGTTCCATTGTGGTTTATCACAGTATTGAATATACGTTCCTGTGCTCTTCAGTAGATGTTTTGCCTATCCATTCTATACATACACTTGTGAGCACACTCACAAAGTCACACTGACAAAAGATTGCAATATTTAAAAATTTATTGCAGTCCATGTAGAACACAATGTTCTATAATAAGTAAAAATGTAGTTTTAATTTCAATACCAAAAATCTACAAAGTTCTTCATACAATCCAGATTTCTTATTAAATATAAAGATTTGTTCAAGATAGGTTTCTACCCATAACCTCAAAAAAACAAATCTCTAGAAAAAAAAAAAAAGACAATTGTTCCTTACAGTGGAATCCACCCCTACGAATCAATCTATATCTCTATGTCTCATCTGTCGATCTTTCTTTCTCCTCGCCATGCCCCTCATCCACCTGTCTCTCATTTCATTTTTCAAGTAAAACAGGAAAATATGGAGGGATGCAAAGGCACAAATCACATCACTAAGGTCTGCAATCTGAGCCATAGGATTAAAGAAGCGTTGTCCTCAGAATGCACGTCCTAGCAGGACACATGACTTCTGGACACAGGAACACATCTCCCTGAGCTGGGAAGCAGCAGGGGATAAGGTCTGGTCCCTGAGGAACACCGTCCCCCAGAAAGGTGGGTTTCTGTCCTTTATGGAGGAAGTTCTTGGCCTCAGGGTACTGAGATGCTGCCTCGGAGCCTTGCAAGACCAGAGAAGTGGTGGAGAAAGGCGAGGTGCGCCCCTAAGGCCCAGGCGCCCAGGGCGGGTAGACCTGCGGGCCCGGAGGTCGGTGGTGCGCGGGAGCAGGGAATCGAGCGCCGTCAGCGCCCAGTGCAGGGCGGCGCCCGCGTGCGTCAGCTGCCAGGTGAGCCAGGCGCGCTGCGAGGCTGTGGGCTCCGTGTGGTCGGTGGCCACCGGTAGGAAGGCGCCCCCCGGGGCCCGCAACTCATCCAGGACCACTTCAAGGGCTCCCATCTGGTTGGAGAGCTTGGACGTGAGCGCCTCCAGGGGCTCGGCGGCTTCAGGTGACTGGCTTCTGCGAGGGCGCTTGGGCGAGGCGGGCCTGGACTCCGGGTTGTACTGGCAGCGTCTGTGGCCCCGGGCCCACACTGGCGATTGGAACCGGGCTCCCCTGTCCTGGAGACGCCCAGAAGTATGGGCAGAACCTAGGAGGGAGACAGAACAGGAGGGGTTCCTGTGATGTGCGCTGCCCCTGAAATTTCTCATCAAATGCACCACGCCCCCTTGCCTGTCCCAACACCTCCACCCCAGGCCTCACACGGCACCATACCTGACTCTGTTGGCCTCTTCCAACATCTGCTGACAACCCAGGTCAAGTCCTGGGCACCTTCCTCTCAGCCTGTTCCCACTTCATGGGCATCTCACCAGGGTCAGAGGCTTTCTCTGCCCTCTAGGGGTTCAGTTTGCCCTCGGGGACTTTGCCCACATCCCCACCTCTACCAAGCCCAGCCCAGAAACCTACTTCCTCTGTGGTAAAGTCCTGCTCTGCAGGAGTTTGGATGCTCCTTAGTTCTCCACTGGGCTGGGGGTGGTCGTCCCCTCGCCTTCTCTTCTTCATGGCCATTTCTCTTGTGACTCTCAGGGGAGCCATCCCGGCTTCTGCATCGCTTGTGCCTAATGACCTCTGTGGGTGGAGAGAAGAACAGGAGTGAGTGTTCCCTGACCTACCTCTGGAATCTGGGGAGAGTGGATTAGAGAAGGTTCCAAATCCCACTGCTCCTCCACCTCCTTGCCATCCCCTCCCCCAAACTCTGGTTTCCTCTATCCCCGCTCTCCCTCCATGAGCATCTCACCTGGACAGAGTAGTTTCTGAGCTGCCTGGCAGGCATGCCCCAGGAAACCCTCTCTCAAGTTCAGACCTCAAGGATGGCATAGCTGGTAGAGCTCCTGATCACAGGGGATCGGGACTTCACCCTGGGTTTCTCCCCCTCCTTTCCTAGGGTTCAAGGTCACATCTGGCACCCTTCCCTCTGTCCCACAGCCCAATCTCTATGTCTCCCAAATTCTTTCCAAGATCACTTGAAACAGATGTCTGCAAAAAAGAATCTGGTATCTTACCTGCTTTGCTCTGAGAGCCCTCTTGTGTCTCCATGCTTCATTTTTCTCTCTGTCTTTCTGAGGGCTGTCGATCTCCTCCCTTCTCTTTTACAGACAGATTTTCCTTTGAGGAAATCCTTCCATTTTCCCTGTGGGAGACACCTTGTTTCTGCTGGCCAGGCCTTCTGCCACTTGCAGCCCCTTTCATTGTGTCCATGTCTCCCATCTGCAGCACATGTCTGGATGCCTCAGAAGTGGACCACGGAATGACCAGGTGAGCAGAGGGTGTGGCCTTGTCTTGCTTCCGGACAGCCCCCTGGGGAGTCACAGATTGGTCCTCAGGAGGATCACACCCCGAGAGCATTTGCATGATGAGGTTAACACTCTTTGCTACATCCCACTGATTTTCTTGGTCCTTGGGACACTGTAACTGTTAATTTCAGGGCATTTTGATTCTGTGCCAAATATTGATATCAGAGGAGGACAATTTAAAGAAAATTTTTAAGATTTTTTGATGAGGAAAAGTTTTAAAATCTTTTTTGAAATTGTTAAAATATTACTACTGGTTTTTTATGATTTGGGTGTTTAGCCACAAGTGGTATGTTAGGTCCCCACCAGGGATCGAACCTGCACTCCCTGCACTGGAAGGAAAAGTCTTAACCTCTGGACTGCCAGGGAGGTCCCATAAAAGGGCAGGTTTTTTTCCTTGTTTGTTTCATGCTGCTTTTTCTCTAGTTGTTTTCATAGTTGTGTGTCTGTACAACTGTCAGCATAGGTCACTGTATGCCAGGGGTCACCAAGGTGTTGGTATGCTGCTAAGTCACTTCAGTCGTGCCGGACTCTGTGCTACCCCATAGACAGCAGCCCACCAGGCTCCCCCGTCCCTGGGACTCTCCAGGCAAGAACACCGGAGTGGATTGCCATTTCCCTCTCCAATGCAGGAAAACGAAAATTGAAAGTGAAGTTGCTCAGTCATGTCCGACTTCTAGCGACCCCATGGACTGTAGCCTACCAGGCCTCTCCACCCATGGGATTTTCCAGGCAAGCCTTTGCAGTCTGTTTTACTTACTTTCTCTTTGGCCCCTACTCAGGTAGACTGTCCTGACACGATGCCACCAGAGACTCCACAGCTGGAAGATCCTATTTAAGCTCCAAATTACTGTTTGTTTTTTTAAAGGCATGACCTCTGCTCTCCACATCATACTGAGTTTATTTAATTTTTCTTCTTTTTCTCACTCTTGTTTCTTCTTTTGTCTGGATATGGACCTATTTTTCAACTGGGATCAGACGGTACAAAACGACATAATAGGTGAGTGACAAAAATATACTGGGACACAGCCTGAGAGCACTGGTCCATGAATAATTTGAAGCAAGTGATGGATATATTTATCCTGCTTGTGGGGTCCTCAAGGCAAGAATACTGAAGTGGTTTGCCACTCCCTTCTGCAGTGGACCACATTCTGTCAGAACTCTCCACCATGATGCAACCATCTTGGGTGGCCCTACACAACAAACTGTGGGAAATTCTTCACGAGATGAAAATACCGGACCACATTACCTGCTTCCTGAGAAATCTGTATGCAGGTCAAAAAGCAACAGTTAGAACCAAACATGGAACAATGGACTGGTTCCAAATTGGAAAGACATACCTCAAGGATGTATGTTGTCACCCTTCTTATTTAACTTCTATGCAGAGTACATCATGCAAAATTCTGGGCTGCATGAAGCACAAGCTAGAATCTAGATTGCCAGCAGAAATATCAATAACCTCAGATATATAGATGACATCACCCTTATGGAAGAAACTGAAGAGGAACTGCAGAGCCTCTTGATGAAAGTGAAAGAGGAGAGTGAAAAAGTTGGCTTAAAACTCAACATTCAGAAAACAAAGATCATGGCATCTGGTCACATCATCATGGCAAATAGATGGGAAACTAGGAAAACAGTGACAGACTTCATTTTCTTGTGCTCCAAAACTACTGCAGATGGTGACTGAAGCCATGAAAACAAAAGGCACGTGCTCCTTGGAAGAAAAGCAATGAGAAATCTAGAGAGCATATTAAAAAGCAGAGACATTACTTTGTTGATAAAGATCTGTATAATCAAAGCTATGGTTTTTGCAGTAGTCATGTATCGATGTGAGAGTTGGATTGTAAAGAAAGCTGAGTGCCAAAGAATTGATGCTTTTGAACTGTGGTGTTGGAGAAGACTCTTAAGAGTCCCTTGACTGCAAGGAAATCCAACCAGTCAGTCCAAAAGGAAATCAGCCCTGACTATTCATTGGAAGGACTGGTGCTGAAGCTGAAACTCCAATACTTTGGCCTCCATATGGGAAGATCTGACTCATTGGAAAAGACCCTGATGCTGGGAAAGATTGAAGGCAGGAGGAGAAGGGGACAATGGAGGATGAGATGGTTGGATTGCCTCACAGACGCGATGGACATGAGTTTGAGTAAGCTCCGGGTTTTGGTGATGAACAGGGAAACCTGGTGTGCTCAGTCCAAGGGGTTGCAAAGAGTCGGACACAACTTAGCGCCTGGACTGAATGGATATATTCACTGTCTCCAGTTGCAAACAGTGTACTTATAGGTGGAATAATTTCTGTGAATGAGCAGGAGGGAGCATATGGAGGGAACCGCCCTGTCTTTTGCACATAGCTACTCCTCTATAAAAACAGCCTCCACTAGGTCTATGGGACCTCTACTTCAGGTTGTTTCTGCTGATTGCTGAGAAAACCAGCACAATCCAATCAGAATTTATTATTATTAGACTCAAAGTACCCAGCCCTCAGAGTAAAGAGCTGAGTCACTTTCATGAGAATGTTCACTTTGCTCTACACCTGAAAATTACAACATTATTCATCAACTATACTCCAATGTAAAACAAAAAGTTAAAAAAAGAAAAGAAAACAATGTTTTGTGGCTTCTGGGCTGACAGAGTCCTTACCTCTTCTCAGGCTTCCTTAACTGATCCTTGGATTCTGAGATGTAACCCACTATTTTCACACTAGTTATCTTTGGGCACATATTGATATAGTGTCACGTATTCCTGGAAAGTGTACATGTTATGAGGGTGGGAATTAATTCCAAGTGCTCAAGTGCATGGAAGGCCTTGATCTCCCATCATCCTGGAGTCACTATTGGGATTGTTTAGGTCTCATCTTTGAAAACAAATCCTTCAAGTGTAATCGTGCTGATTGGCCTGGTGCATATAGATTTCCTGAAGTTTTCAAATGCAGGGTAGCTCCCCAAATGGGTTTACATGGAGTAGTCTGCATTCTTTATAATTTTGTTCAAAATATACACATTTCCTGTACCCCAAAGCCTTGCCTTCAGCGGGCAGGGAATTTAGACCCTAGAGACCTTAGATAAAACCAGTATAATGATGAAGATCTGATCTGCACTCAGGAAAGGTGCTATCCTGTGACTGAATGTTGTGATTTATAGTAAGAAAGATGTATTTGGTATGTCTCCTGGTTGCTGGCACAGCTACTAAAGCCACTGGAATTACTGAAGTGTGAAAGTGATAAATGGGCTTTGTTATGTTAATGAGGTGACCTTTGGAGAGCATCCCAGTGACCAAAGAATAGGGGTTGCCTGACCTTATCAGAACCCCAGGTTAGAGGGAGGAGAGAGGAGCTGGAGGTTGAACTCATCACCAGTGTCTAATGAGTTAATCAGGACTCTGTAATGGAGCCTCTGTAAAAACCCAAAGGACTGGTTTGGAAAGCTTCCAGGTTGGTGAACAGGTGGGGATTCGGGGAGGACAGGGAAGCTCATGCCCTTTCCCCTTACCTTGCTTGAGGCACATCTTCCATCTGGCTGTCCCTGAGTTACAGCCTTTTATTATAAAATGATAATCTAATCAGTAAAACAGTTCTCTGAGTTCTGTAAGCAAGTTGATTGATCCCAAGAAGGGTCCTTGGAACCTCTGCACTCTAGTGGATCCACCAGAATCACAGCTGAGAACCTGGCCTAGGACTGCATCTGAAGTGGGGGAGGGGCAGGCAGCCTTCTAAGACTGAGCCCTGAACTTGTGGGATCTGAAATTTTCGGTCAGTGTACATTTGTAAGACACCGAATGTCAGAAATTGCTGGGTGGTGTGGGGAAAACACACAGACACATTGGAACTTGTCTATTAATAGAATCCTATCACCCTTACCAGGCTACCGTCACTGCTGGCTATGCATGGGGCACCTGCATTTGTAGGAGCCCTCTGGGTTCAGAGCAGTCAAGCTGGGGAGAGCCTGTAGGCTTCAGGGAAAGCAGAACAGTAGCAAGTACAGCTAGTGTGAGGCTGATTTCTCCCTGTTTACCACACATTTGTATTTCTCAAAGGAAGATCATTGGATTATTTTCCCATCATCACTGTAATTTCCTGTCTTCTGAGGTTTGATTTATTGATAGTTCATGTCCACAACATTGGGCCATTGTGTCTTTGCTATAGGAGCTGTGTTGCTTTCACTCAACCACATGCCATGATCACCGGAAACCTTTCCTGAAGAAAAAGCTTTAATCACTTTCTCTAGGGCAGTTATGTTGGGGATGTTTGTTTGTTTTTTGGCAGTCTCTACTCAGAGCATTTCTAGGTAGAAAAAAGACCATGTCATCTGTACTAATGTGAAGACAGGAAAGGACTATCCTGGCCTCTGCTTCCTGTCTGGGAGGCTCCCTTATGAGCAGATACCATAGGACCATGTGAGATGAGTAACCTCAAGGGGAATGTGCCTTTGCCTTTATGTTTAAGCATTTTTTTTTTTTGGCCGTGATGTTTGGCAAATGGGGTCTTATTTTCTGGACCATGCATGGAGCCGTGGTCCCATGCAGTGTAAGCCTGGAGTCCTAATCACTGGACCTCCAGGAAAGTCCCGCCTTTGCCTTTTAAATTCTACCAGGTAGGTCAGTGGTTCATGACGTGTGATCCCAGGACCAGGAGCAGCACCATCACTCATGAGCTTGTTAATAATGCAAATATCAGGCTTCAATCCAGAGTGCTGTGGGCGGGGCCGTGCTACCTATGTTACACAAGCTCCACAAGTGATTCTTTTTTTTCTCACTCGACAACAGTTTTTATTGTTTTCTTAATAATTTATCATATTGGCATATTTGATGATATCATTGCCTTTATTTTTTCCAAAACTCCTTTCCTCAGCAATTTTGGGGTATAATGAAATGAGAAATATACTTCCAGAGGAGCATCCTGCTCATGGTAAAATTAAAAAATTGAACCCAAGCCCCCTCAATGATTCTGATGCAGGTCCTAGTGTGAGAAGCACTGAAGGAGGATATTCAGACAGAGGTGGGGGAGCGTCCTCACTCAATTACAGCCTGTGATCAGCATCCTAAGAGAGCATTCTGAATGAGGTCATTTGACTATTTTTTTCTCCTTTAATTTCAACATTAGATAATTTTTTTAAGTTTATGCCAATCCTGGGCTTGGAGGGGAGCCAGTTTTCTTATATTTACACATTTTATCCTCAGTTCAGTTCAGTTTAGTTGCTCAGTGGTGTCCAACTCTTTGTGACCCCATGAATTGCAGCACACCAGGCCTCCCTGTCCATCACCAACTCCAGAGTTCACCCAGACTCACGTCCATCGAGTCAGTGATGCCATCCAGCCATCTCATCCTCTGTCGTCCCCTTCTCCTCCTGCCCCCAATCCCTCCCAGCATCAGAGTCTTTTCCAATGAGTCAACTCTTCACATGAGGTGGTCAAAGTACTGGAGTTTCAGCTTTAGCATCATTCCTTCCAAAGAAATCCCAGGGCTGATCTCCTTCAGAATGGACTGGTTGGATCTCCTTGCAGTCCAAGGGACTCTCAAGAGTCTTCTCCAACATCACAGTTCAAAAGTATCAATTCTTCGGCGCTCAGCCTTCTTCACAGTCCGACTCTCACATTTATACATGACCACAGGAAAAAACCATAGCCTTGACTAGATGGACCTTTGTTGGCAAAGGAATGTCTCTGCTTTTGAATATGTTATCTAGGTTGGTCATAACTTTCCTTCCAAGGAGTAAGCGTCTTTTAATTTCATGGCTGCAGTCACTATCTGCGGTGATTTTGGAGCCCCCCAAAATAAAGTCTGACACTGTTTCCACTGTTTCCCCATCTATTTCCCATGAAGTGATGGGACCAGATGCCATGATCTTCATTTTCTGAATGTTGAGCTTTAAGCCAACTTTTTCACTCTCCACTTTCACTTTCATCAAGAGGCTTTTTAGTTCCTCTTCACTTTCTGCCATAAGGGTGGTGTCATCTGAATATCTGAACCATATCTTATTTCAGGTGTGATTCAGAAATTGAACCTGTTAGGTAGTTATAATAGGGAAAAGGCATTCAAAATGGTGGTGCCTAAAAGACAAGGAAGGGAAAAGCCCACAAACATAGAACAGAGGAAGGTCAAAAGAAGGTCCGAGGACCGGAGTGAGGATTTCAGGTAGAACAGCACTCCTGACTAAGTCCAACTGGCATAGGGCAGGCCCGGAGGAAGACAGAAACATATAAAAGAGGAGCCAAAGGGCTCTCTCTCTCTCTCTCCAGCTCCCCCACTCACGTGTGCTGGGGCGCTCTTCTCTTTGCATCTTTGGATCCACGTGCCCTCACGCCTCGAAGCTGGATTTTCCTGCTATCTTCTAAATAAAATAGAGCTGTAACACTGAGTGGTAACATTGATTTGTCTAAGAGCTACAACATGCTCCGTTCAAGACCTGAGAGCTATAACACGGTCTGTCCAAGACCCGAGAGCTGTGACATGCTGATGGGGCCTTATAAGTCCCTCACTCCAAATCTTTGTTGTGACGAGACAAAAACTGAGGAGCATAAACTCGCGTGACAAACCCAAAGGAGGGAATTTAAGAATGCTCCATCATCTTGTCACTGAAATATTCTTACAGTCAATATTTTCTGATTTTTTCAATTTTTAAAATAGTAATTGAATGTTTTTACAATTAAGACTTTCCTTAGTGCAGTTTAAGGTTCAGAGCAAAAAGGAGGGAAAGCACAGAGATTCCCAGACACTTCCTCCCCACATGGGCACAACCTCCCTTCTTCACACCAACAAGGCCCCTGTGTCACAACCGGAGGACTTGTACAGATACATGAGGATCCCGAGTTCACGCTTCTGTTGTACATCCTGTGTGTTTGAACTTTCATGTTTTTTAATAAAATATCTGTTTTCAATTGAAGTGTAACTGATTTACACTTTATATATATATTTACATGTTCTGTTCCGTTGTGGTTTATCACAGTATTGAATATACGTTCCTGTGCTATTCAGTAGATGTTTTGTCTATCCATTCTATACATACACTTGTGAGCACACTCACAAATCACACTGACAAAAGATTGCAATATTTAAAAATTTATTGCAGTCCACGCAGAACACAATGCTCTATAATAAGTAAAAGTGTAGTTTTAATTTCAGCACCAAAAATCTACAAAGTTCTTCATACAATCCGATTTCTCATTGGATATGAAGATTTGTTCAAAGTAGGTTTCTAACCATAACCTCAAAAAACCCAATCTCTAGAAAAACCCAAAAAAGATAATTGTTCCGTAGAGTGGAACCCACTCCAGGAATCTATCTCTGTCTCTACATCTCATCTGTCTATCATTCTTTCTCCTCGCCACCCCCCATCCACCTGTCTCTCATTTCATTTTTCAAATAAAACAGGAAATACGGAGGGATGCAAAGGCACAAATCACATCACTAAGGTCTGCAATCTGAGCCATAGGATTAAACAAGCGTTGTCCTCTGAATGCACATCCTAGCAGGCTGACTTCTGGACACAGGAACACATCTCCCTGAGCTGGGGTGCAGCGGGCGATGAGGTCTGGTCCCTGAGGAACATTGTCCCTCAGGTGGGTTTCTGTCTTTTGTGGAGGAAGTTCTTCGCCTCAGGGTACTGAGATGCTGTCTCGGAGCCTTGCAAGACCAGAGAAGTGGTGGAGAAAGGCGAGGTGCGCCCCTAAGGCCCAGGCGCCCAGGGCGGGTAGACCTGCGGGCCCGGAGGTCGGTGGTGCGCGGCGAGCAGGGAATCGAGCGCCGTCAGCGCCCAGTGCAGGGCGGTGCCCGCGTGCGTCAGCTGCCAGGTGAGCCAGGCGCGCTGCGAGGCCGTGGGCTCCATGTGGTCGGTGGCCACCGGTAGGAAGGCGCCCCCCGGGGCCCGCAACTCATCCAGGACCACTTCGAGGGCTCCCATCTGGTTGGAGAGCTTGGACGTGAGCGCCTCCAGGGGCTCAGCGGCTTCAGGTGACTGGCTTCTGCGAGGGCGCTTGGGCGAGGCGGGCCTGGACTCCGGGTTGTACTGGCAGCATCTGTGGCCCCGGGCCCACATTGGCGATCGGAACCGGGCCCCCCTGTCGTGGAGACGCCCGGAAGTATGGGCAGAACCTAGGAGGGAGACAGAACAGGAGGGGTTCCTGTGATGAGCGCTGCCTCTGAAATTTCTCATCAAATGCACCACGGCCCCTTGCCTGTCCCAACACCTCCACCCCAGGCCTCACACCGCACCATACCTGACTCTGTTGGCCTCTTCCAACCTCTGCTGGCAACCCGGGTCTAGTCCTGGGCACCTTCCTCTCAGTTCATGGGCATCTCACCAGGGTTAGAGGCTTTCTCTGCCCTCTGGGGTTCAGTTTGCCCCTCAGGGCCTTTGCCCACATCCCCACCTCTACCAAGCCCAGCCCAGAACCTACCTCCTCTGTGGTAAAGTCCTGCTCTGCAGGAGTTTGGATGCTCCTTAGCTCTCCACTGGGCTGGGGGCGGTCTTCCCCTCACCTTCTCTTCTTCATGGCCGTTTCTCTTGTGACTCTCAGGGGAGCCATCCCGGCTTCTGCATCGCTTGTGCCTGGTGACCTCTGTGGGTGGAGAGAAGGACAGGAGTGAGTGTTCCCTGACCTACCTCTGGAATCTGGGGAGAGTGGATTAGAGAAGGTTCCAAGTCCCACTGCTCCTCCACCTCTGTGCCTTCCCTCCCCGAAGCTCTGGTTTCCTCCAGGCCTCCTCTCCCCCATGAGCATCTCACCTGGACAGAGTAGTTTCTGAGCTGTCTGGCAGGCATGCCCCAGGAAACCCTCTCTCAAGTTCAGACCTCAAGGATGGCATAGCTGGTAGAGCTCCTGATCACAGGGGATTGGGACTTCATCCTGGGTTTCTCCCCCCTTCCACCCCCTTTCAGAGGTGTCAAGGTCACATCTGGGACCTTTCCCTCTGTCCCACAGCACAGTCTCTACTGTCTCCCAAATTCTCTCCAGGATCACTCAAAACAGATGTCTGCAGAAAAGAATCTGGCATCTTACCTGCTTTGCCCCGAGAGCCGTCTTGTGTCTCCATGCTTCGTTTTTCTCTTTGTCTTTCTGAGGGATGTCGATCTCCTCCCTTCTCTTTTACAGACAGGTTTTCTTCCTTGGAGGAAATCCTTCCATTTTCCCTGTGGGAGACACCTTGTTTCTGCTGGTCAGACCTTCTGCCACTTGCAGCCCCTTTCATTGTGTCCATGTCTCCCATCAGCAGCACACGTCTGGATGCCTCAGAAGTGGACCAGGGAATGACCAGGTGAGCAGAGGGTGTGGCCTTGTCTAGCTTCCGGACAGCCCCCTGGGGAGTCACAGATTGGTCCTTAGGAGGATCACACCCCCGAGGGTATTTGCATGATGAGGTTAGCACTCTTTGTTACATCCCACTGACTTTCTAGGTCCTCAGGACATTGTAACTGTTAATTTCAGAGCATTTTGCTTCTCTGCTAAATGTTAATATCGGAGGAGGACAATTTATAGAAAATTTTTAAGTTTTTTCGATGAAGAAAAGATTCAAAGCCTTTTTTGAAATTGTTAAAATATTACTACTGGTTTTTTATGATTTGGGTGTTTAGCCATAAGTGGTATGTTAGGTTCCCACCAGCGATTGAACCTGCACTCCCTGCACTGGAAGGAAAAGTCTTAACCTCTGGACTATCAGGGAGGTCCCATAAAAGGGCAGGTTTTCTCCTTGTTTGTTTCTTGCTGCTTTTTCTCTAGTTGTTTTCATAGTTGTGTGTCTGTATGACTGTCAGCATGGGTCAGTCTATGCCAGGGGTCAGCAAGGTGTTGGTGTAAAGGACTAGAAAAGCTTTGCAGTCTGTTTTACTTGCTTTCTCTTTGGACCCTACTCAGGTAGACTTTCCTGACACGATGCCACCAGAGACTACAGCTGAAAGATCCTATTTAAGCTCCAAATTACCATGTTGTCTTTTTTTTTTTTAAAGGCATGACCTCTGCTCTCCACAACATACTGACTTTATTTAATTTTTCTTCTTTTTCTCACTCGTGTTTCTTCTTTTGTCTGGATATGGACCTGTTTTTCAACTGGGATCAGAAGGTACACAAAGACATAATAGGTGAGTGACAAAAATAACCTAGATGCAGCTTTGAGAGCACTGCTCCATGAGTAATTTGAAGCAAGTGATGGATATATTCATACTGCTCATTGGTTTCTCAAGGCAAGAATACTGAAGTGGTTTGCCACTCCCTTCTGCAGTGGACCACATTCTGTCAGAACTCTCCACCATGACACGACCATCTTGGGTGGCCCTACACAACAAACTGTGGAAAATTCTTCAAGAGATGGGAATACTGGACCACCTTACCTCCCCCCTGAGAAATCAGTATGCAGGTCAAAAAGCAACAGTTAGAACCGAACATGGAACAGTGGACTGGTCCCAAATGGGAAAGGAATACATCAAGGATGTATTTGGGTGTCAAATACATCAAGGGTTGTCACTCTTCTTGTTTAACTTCTATGCAGAGTACATCATGCAAAATTCTGGGCTGGATGAAGCACAAGCTAGAACTTAGATTTCCCGGAGAAATATCAATAACCTCAGATACGCATTGTGACACCACCCTTATGGCACAATGTGAAGAGGAACTGAAGAGCCTCTTGATGAAAGTGAAAGAGGAGAATGAAAGAGCTGGCTTAAAACTCAACATTCAAAAAATTAAGATCATGGCATCTGGTCTCATCATTTCATGCCAAATAGATGGGGAAACAAGGGAAACAGTGACAGACTTTACTTTCTTGGGCTCCAAAACCAGTGCAGATGATAACTGCAGCCTTGAAATTAAAAGACACTTGCTCCTTGGAAGAAAAGCAATGAGAATCCTAGACAGCATATTAGAAAGCAGAGGCATTACTTTGCTAACAGAGGTCCGTATACTCAAAGCTATGGTTTTTGCAGTAGTCATGTATAGATATAAGAGTTGGACTATAAAGAAAGCTGAGTGCCAAAGAATTGATGCTTTTGAACTGTGGTGTTGGAGAAGACTCTAGAGTCCCTTGGAGTACAATGATATCCAACCATTCTGTCCTAAGGGTAATCAGTCCTGAATATTCATTGGAAGGACTGATGCTGAAGCTGAAACTCTAATACTTTGGCCTCCCAATGGGAAGATCTGACTCATTTGAAAAGATCCTGATGCTGGGAAAGATTGAAGTCAGGAGGAGAAGGGGACGACAGAGGATGAGATGGCTGGATGGCCTCACCGACTCCATGGACATGAGTTTGAGTAAGCTCCCGGAGTTGGTGATGGACAGGGAACCCTGACATGCTCAGTCCAAGGGGTTGCAAAAAGTCAGACACGACTGAATGACTGAACTGAATGGATATATTCACTGTCTCTAATTGGAAACAATGTACTTGCAGGTGGAATAATTTCTGTGAATGTGCAGTAGGGAGCATACTGCCCTGTCTTTTGCACATAGCTACTCTGCCTTTTGCACATAGCTACTCTTCTATAAAAACAGTCTCTGCCAGGTCTATGGGACCTCTAGTTCAGGTTGTTACTGCTGATGGTTGAGAAAACCAGCACAAGCCAATCAGAATCTATTCTTATTAGACTCAATGTACCCAGCCCTCAGAGTAAAGAGCTGAGCCACATTCATGAGAATGTTCACTTTGCTCTACACCTGAAACTAACAACATTATTCATCAACTATACTCCAATGTAAACCAAAAAGCTAAAAAAAGAAAAGAAAAGAATGTTCTGTGGCTTCTGGGGCTGACAGAGTCCTTACCTCTTCTCAGGCTTCATTAACTGATATGTAGCTCACTATTTTCACACTAGTTATCTATGGGCACATATTGATATAGAGTGTCACATATTCCTGGAAAGTGTACATGTTATGAGGTGGGGAATTAATTCCAAGTGCTCAAATGCATGGAAGGCCCTGATCTCCCTTCATCCTGGAGTCACTGTTGGGATTATTTAGGTCTCATTTTTGAAAATAAATCCTTCAAGTGTCATCATGCTGATTGGCCTGGTGCATATAGACTTCCTGAAGTTTTGAAATCCAGGGTAGCTCCCCAAATGGGTTCACACGGGGGAGTCTGCATTCTTTATAATTTTGTTCAAAATATACACGTTTCCTGTACCCCAAAGCTTTGCCTTCTGTAGGCAGGGAATTTAGACCTCTAGAGACCTTAGATAAAACCAGTATAATGATGAAGATCTGATCTGCACTCAGGAAAGGTGCTATCCTGTGACCTGAATGTTGTGATTTATAGTAAGAAAGATGTATTTGGTATGTCTCCTGGTTGCTGGCACAGCTACTAAAGCCACTGGAATTACTGAAGTGTGAAAGTGATAAATGGGCTTTGTTATGTTAATGAGGTGACCTTTGGAGACCATCCCAGTGACCAAAGAGTAGGGGCTGCCTGATCTTTTCAGAACCCCAGGTTAGAGGGAGGAGAGAGGAGCTGGAGGTTGAACTCATCACCAGTGTCTAATGAGTTAATCAGGACTCTGTAATGGAGCCTCTGTAAAAACCCAAAGGACTGGTTTGGAAAGCTTCCAGGTTGGTGAACAGGTGGCGATTCGGGGAGGACAGGGAAGCTCATGCCCTTTCCCCTTACCTTGCTTGAGGCACATCTTCCATCTGGCTGTCCCTGAGTTACAGCCTTTTATTATAAAATGATAATCTAGTAAGTAAAACATTTCTCTGAGTTCTGTAAGCAAATTGATTGAACCCAAGAAGGGTCCTTGGAACCTCTGCACTCTAGTGGATCCACCAGAAGCACAGCTGAGAACCTGGCCTAGGACTGCATCTGAAGTGGGGGAGGGGCAGGCAGCCTTCTAAGACTGAGCCCTGAACTTGTGGGATCTGAAATTTTCGGTCAGTGTACATTTGTAAGACACCGAATGTCAGAAATTGCTGGGTGGTGTGGGGAAAACACACAGACACATTGGAACTTGTCTATTAATAGAATCCTATCACCCTTACCAGGCTACCATCACTGCTGGCTATGCATGGGGCACCTGCATTTGTAGGAGCCCTCTGGGTTCAGAGCAGTCAAGCTGGGGAGAGCCTGTAGGCTTCAGGGAAAGCAGAACAGTAGCAAGTACAGCTAGTGTGAGGCTGATTTCTCCCTGTTTACCACACATTTGTATTTCTCAAAGGAAGATCATTGGATTATTTTCCCATCATCACTGTAATTTCCTGTCTTCTGAGGTTTGATTTATTGATAGTTCATGTCCACAACATTGGGCCATTGTGTCTTTGCTATAGGAGCTGTGTTGCTTTCACTCAACCACATGCCATGATCACCGGAAACCTTTCCTGAAGAAAAAGCTTTGATCACTTTCTCTAGGGCAGTTATGTCTGAGATGTTCATTTGTTTTTTAGCAGTCTCTACTCAGAGCATTTCTAGGTAGAAAAAGACCATGTCATCTGTACTAATGTGAAGACAGGAAAGGACTATCCTGGCTTCTGCTTCCTGTCTGGGAGGCTCCCTTATGAGCAGATACCATAGGACCATGTGAGATGAGTAACCTCAAGGGGAATGTGCCTTTGCCTTTATGTTTAAGCTTTTTTTTTTTTTGGCCGTGATGTTTGGCAAATGGGGTCTTATTTTCTGGACCATGCATGGAGCCGTGGTCCCATGCAGTGTAAGCCTGGAGTCCTAATCACTGGACCTCCAGGAAAGTCCCGCCTTTGCCTTTTAAATTCTACCAGGTAGGTCAGTGGTTCATGATGTGTGATCCCGGGACCAGGAGCAGCACCATCACTCATGAGCTTGTTTAAATGCAAATATCAGGCTTCAATCCAGAGTGCTGTGGGCGGGGCCTTGCTACCTATGTTACACAAGCTCCACAAGTGATTCTTTTTTTTCTCACTCGACAACAGTTTTTTTGTTTTCTTAATAATTAATCATATTGGCATATTTGATGATATCATTGCCTTTATTTTTTCCAAAACTCCTTTCCTCAGCAATTTTGGGGTATAATGAAATGAGAAATATACTTCCAGAGGAGCATCCTGCTCATGGTAAAATTAAAAAATTGAACCCAAGCCCCCTCAATGATTCTGATGCAGGTCCTAGTGTGAGAAGCACTGAAGGAGGATATTCAGACAGAGGTAGGGGAGCGTCCTCACTCAATTACAGCCTGTGATCAGCATCCTAAGAGAGCATTCTGAATGAGGTCATTTGACTATTTTTTTCTCCTTTAATTTCAACATTAGATAAATTTTTTAAGTTTATGCCAATCCTGGGCTTGGAGGGGAGCCAATTTTCTTATATTTACACATTTTGTCCTAACCATATCTTAATTCAGGTGATTCAGAAATTAAACCTGTTGGGTAGTTAGAATAGGGAAAAGGAGTCCAAAATGGTGGTGGCTAAAAGACAAGGAAAGGAAAAGCCCACAAACATAGAACAGAGGAAGGTCAAAGGAAGGTCCGAGGACCGGAGTGAGGACTTCAGGTAGAACAGGACTCCTGACTAAGTCCAATTTTCATAGGGCAGGCCCAGGGGGAAGACAAAAACATATAAAAGAGGAGCCAAAGGGCTCTCTCTCTCTCTCCCGCTCGCCCACCCCCATGCGCTGGGGTGCTCTTCTCTTTGCTTCTTTGGATCCACGTGCCCTCATGCCTTGAAGATGGATTTTCCTGCTATCTTCTAAATAAAATAGAGCTGTAACACTGAGAGCTACAACACGGTCCGTTCAAGACCTGAGAGCTATAACACGGCCTGTCCAAGACCCGAGAGCTGTGACATGCTGATGGGGCCTTATAAGTCCCTCACTCCAAATCTTTGTTGTGACGAGACAAAAACTGAGGAGCATACACTTACGTGACAAACCCAAAGGAGGGAACTGAAGAATGCTCCATAATCCTCTCACTGAAGTATTCTTACAGTCAATATTTTCTGATGTTTTCAATTTTCAAAATAGTAATTGGATGTTTTTACAATTTAGACTTTCCTTAGTGTAGTTTCAGGTTCAGAGCAAAAAGGAGGGAAAGAACAGAGATTTCCAGACACTTCCTCGCCACACGGGCACAACCTCCCTTCTTCACACCAATGAGGCCCCTGTGTCACAACTGCAGGACTTGTTCTGACACATGAGGATCCCAAGTTCACGCTTCTGTTGTACATCCTGTGTGTTTGAACTTTCATGTTTTTTAATAAAATACCTGTTTTCATTTGAAGTGTAACCGATTTATACTATATATATATATATATATGTATGTATATGTATATGTATATATATATACACACACACATGTTCTGTCCCGTTGTGGTTTATCACAGTGTTGAATATATGTTCCTGTGCTGTTCAGTAGACGTTTTGTCTATCCATTCTATACATACACTTGTAAGCACACTCACAAATCACACTGACAAAAGATTGCAATATTTAAAAATTTATTGCAGTCCACGTAGAACACAATGCTCTATAATAAGTAAAAGTGTAGTTTTAATTTCAACACCAAAAATCTACAAAGTTCTTCATACAATCCAATATCTCATTGGATATAAAGATTTGTTCAAGGTAGGTTTCTAACCATAACCTCAAAAAACACAATCTCGAGAAAAACCCAAAAAAGACAATTGTTTCATAGAGTGGAACCCACTCCAGGAATCTATCTCTGTCTCTACATCTCATCTGTCTATCATTCTTTCTCCTCGCCACCCCCCATCCACCTGTCTCTCATTTCATTTTACAAGTAAAACAGGAAATATGGAGGGATCAAAAGGCACAAATCACATCACTAAGGTTTGCAATCTGATCCATAGGATTAAAGAAGCGTTGTCCTCTGAATGCACGTCCTAGCAGCGTGACTCCTGGACGCAGGAACACATCTCCCTGAGCTGGGGTGCGCAGGCGATGAGGTCTGGTCCCTGAGGAACACCGTCCCCCAGACAGGTGGGTTTCTGTCTTTTGTGGAGGAAGTTCTTCGCCTCAGGGTACTAGATGCTGCCTCAGAGCCTTGCAAAACCAGAGAAGAGGTGGAGAAAGGCGAGGTGCGCCCCTAAGACCCAGGCGCCCAGGGCGGGTAGACCTGCGGGCCCGGAGGTCGGTGGTGCGCAGCGAGCAGGGAATCCAGCGCCGGCAGCGCCCAGTGCAGGGCGGCGCCCGCGTGCGTCAGCTGCCAGGTGAGCCAGGCGCGCTGCGAGGCCGTGGGCTCCGTGCGGTCGGTGGCCACCGGTAGGAAGGCGCCCCCCGGGGCCCGCAACTCATCCAGGACCACTTCGAGGGCTCCCATCTGGTTGGAGAGCTTGGACGTGAGCGCCTCCAGGGGCTCGGCGGCTTCAGGTGACTGGCTTCTGCGAGGGCGCTTGGGCGAGGCGGGCCTGGACTCCGGGTTGCACTGGCAGCGTCTGTGGCCCCGGGCCCACATTGGCGATCGGAACCGGGCCCCCCTGTCGTGGAGACGCCCGGAAGTATGGGCAGAACCTAGGGGGTAGACAGAACAGGAGGGGTTCCTGTGATGTGCGCTGCCTCTGAAATTTCTCATCAAATGCACCACCACCCCTTGTCTGTCCCAACACCTCCACCCCAGGCCTCACACCGCACCATACCTGACTCTGTTGGCCTCTTCCAACCTCTGCTGGCAACCCGGGTCTAGTCCTGGGCACCTTCCTCTCAGCCTGTTTCCACTTCATGGGCATCTCACCAGGGTAGAGGCTTTCTCTGCCCTCTGGGGGTTCAGTCTGCCCCTCAGCGCCTTTGCCCACATCCCCACCTCTACCAAGCCCAGCCCAGAAACCTACTTCCTTTGTGGTAAGGTCCTGCTGTGCAGGAGTTTGGATGCTCCTTACTTCTCCACTGGGCTGGGAGTGGTCATCCCCTCAACTTCTCTTCTCTATGACTGTTTCTCTTGTGACTCTCAGGGGAGCCATCCCGGCTTCTGCATTGCTTGTGCCTGGTGACCTCTGTGGGTGGAGAGGAGGACAGGAGTGAGTGTTCCCTGACCTACCTCTGGAATCTGGGGAGAGTGGATTAGAGAAGCTTCCAAGTCCCACTCCTCCTCCACCTCCTTGCCATCCCCTCCCCGAAGCTCTGGTTTCCTCCAGTCCCCCTCTCCCTCCATGAGCATCTCACCTGGACAGAGTAGTTTCTGAGCTGCCTGGGAGGCATGCCCCAGGAAACCCTCTCTCAAGTTCAGATCTCAAGGATGGCATAGCTGGTAGAGCCCCTGATCACAGGGGATTGGGACTTCACCCTGGGTTTCTCTCTCCACTTTCAAAGGTGTCAAGGTCACATCTGGGACCTGTTCCTCTGTCCCACAGCACAGTCTCTAGTGTTTTGCAAATTCTCTCCAGGATCACTCAAAACAGATGTCTGCAAAAAAGAATCTGGCATCTTACCTGCTTTGCTCTGAGAGCCCTCTTGTGTCTCCATGCTTCGTTTTTCTCTTTGTCTTTCTGAGGGATGTCGATCTCCTCCCTTCTCTTTTACAGACAGGTTTTCCTTGGAGGAAATCCTTCCATTTTCCCTGTGGGAGACACCTTGTTTCTGCTGGCCAGGCCTTCTGCCACTTGCAGCCCCTTTCATTGTGTCCATGTCTCCCATCAGCAGCACACGTCTGGATGCCTCAGAAGTGGACCAGGGAATGACCAGGTGAGCAGAGGGTTGGCCTTGTCTAGCTTTTGGACAGCCCCCTGGGGGGTCACAGACTGGTCCCCAGGAGGATCACACCCCCGAGGGCATTTGCATGATAAAGTTAGCACCCTTTGCTACATCCCCCTGACACTCTAGGTCCTCAGGACATTGTAACTATTAATTTCAAAGGATTTTGATTCTCTGCTAAATGTTAATATCAGAGGAGGACAATAAAGGAAAATTTTTAGTTTTTTGATGAGGAAAAGTTTTAAAGGCTTTTTGTATTTGTTAAAATATTACTACTGGTTTTTTATGATTTGTTTTTTAGCCACAAGTGATATGTTAGGTCCCCACTCCCTGCACTGGAAGGAAAAGTCTTGACCTCTGGACTGCCAGGGAGGTCCCATAAAAGGGCAGTTTTTCCCCTTTGTTTGTTTCATGCTGCTTTTTCTCTAGTTGTTTTCATAGTTGTGTGTCTGTACAACTGTCAGCATGGGTCATTCTATGCCAGAGGTCAGCAAGGTGTTGGTGTAAAGGACTAGAAAACCTTTGCAGTTTGTTTTTCTTGCTTTTTCTTTGGCTCCTACTCAGGTAAACTGTCCTGACACGATGCCACTAGAGACTATGGCTGAAAGATCATATTTAAGCTCCAAATTACCATGTTTTTTTTTTTTTTTAAGGAATGACCTCTGCTCTCCACATCATACTGAATTTATTTAATTTTTCTTCTTTTTCTCACTCTTGTTTCTTCTTTTGTCTGGATATGGACCTGTTTTTCAACTAGGATCAGAAGGTACAAAAAGACGTAATACGTGAGTGACAAAAATAACCTGGGACACAGCTTTGAGAGCACTGCTCCATGAATAATTTGAAGCAAGTGATGGATATATTCATACTGCTCATGGGCTTCTCAAGGCAAGAATACTGAAGTGGTTTGCCATTCCCTTCCGCAGTGGACCACATTCTGTCAGAACTCTCCAGCATTATGCAACCATCTTGGGTGGCCCTACACAACAAACTGTGGGAAATTCTTCAAAAGATGGGAATACCGGACCAGCTTACCTGCCTCCTGAGAAATCTGTATGCAGGTCAAAAAGCAGCAGTTAGAACTGAACATGGATCAACGGACTGGTTCCAAATGGGAAAGAAATACATCAAGGATGTATATTGTCACCCTTCTTATTTAACTTCTATGCAGAGTACATCATGAGAAATTCCAGGCTTGATGAAGCACAAGCTAGAATCTAGATTGCTGGGAGAAATATCAATAACCTCAGATACTCATGTGACACCCCCCTTATGGCAGAAAGTGAAGAGGAACTGAAGAGCCTCTTGATGAATGTGAAAGAGGAGAGTGCAAAAGCTGGCTTAAAACTCAACATTCAAAAAATTAAGATCATGGCATCTGGTCCCATCACTTCATGGCAAATAGATGGGGAAAGAAGGGAAACAGTGACAGATTTTATTTTTTTGGACTCCAAAACCACTGCAGATGATGACTTGCAGCCTTGAAATTAGAAGATACTTGCTCCTTGGAAGAAAAGCAATGACAAACCTAGACAGCATATTAAAAAACAGAGGCATTACTTTGCTAACAGAGGTCTGTATACTCAAAGCTATGGTTTTGCAGCAGTCATGTATCGATATGAGAGTTGGACTATAAAGAAAGCTGAATGCCAACGAATCCATGCTTTTGAACTGTGGTGTTGGAGAAGACTGTTGAAAGTCCCTTGGACAGCAAGGAGATCCAACCAGTCTGATCTAAAGGTAATCAGTCCTGAATATTTATTGGAAGGACTGATGCTGAAGCTGAAACTCCAATACTTTGGCCTCCCAGTGGGAAGATCTGACTCATTTGAAAAGATCTTGATGCTGGGAAAGATTGAAGGCAGGAGGAGAAGGGGTTGACAGAGGATGAGATGGCTGGATGGCCTCACCAACTCGATGGACATGAGTCTGAGTAAACTCCAGGATTGCTAATGGACAGGGAGGCCTGGCGTGCTGTAGTCCATGGGGTCGCAAAGAGTCAGACACGACTGAGGGACTGAACTAAACTTATTGAATAAGGCATTTGCTGTTTCCCTCCACTACCTTCTGTCATTTTTCAGGTAACTTCATAATTTCATTTTCCAAAAACCTTTTATCTTTCTGAGCAAAGAACTATTCTAAGGGCTCTTTATAGTATTCCAGGGAATTGAAGTTTTTTCCAATAAGAGAATTTTGTAATGACCGAAATAAATGTAAACCCAAATGTGCAATGTCTGATGAATACGGCTGATGAATCAGAACTTCCAAGCCAAGATGTAACAGTTTTTGCCTAGTCATCAAAAAACATGCAGTCTTGAGTTATCCTGATGGAAGATTATGTGTTTTGTTGACTAATTCTAGTCAATTTTCATTGAGTGATGTTTTCAGTTGGACTAATTGGAACCAGTAGTTGCTGGAATTAATGGTTTGGTTTTCTGAAAGAAACTTATAATAGAGGACGTCCTTTGAATCCCACCATATACCTAACATCTCCTTCTCTGGATGGAGACCGACATTTGGTGTGGTTCGTGGTGTTTTGTTTCACTGGCCCCACAATCTCTTCCGTTCCACATTATTGTACAATATTGACTTTTCTTTGTCCAACACAATTTTATTTAAAATCAGAGCATTTTTTTACATCTCAGTAGAGAATCCCTTTCAGAAACAGTCAAGATTTTATCGAACTTATGTGAAACCCAAACATCGAATTGATTAAAATAACCAAGGTGACAAATTATTTTCAACACTTGATTTGGATATTTTGAGTGTGTCTGCTGTTCCTGAAGGCATAAGTTGATTGTCTTCAATTAATGTCTCCATTTGATTGATTGCTGTCAACTTCAACAGGTCTACCAGACCATGGATCATCGTCAGTGAGAAATCCCAGCACAAAATTTGAAAACTACTTTTGATACATGAGATCAGTCACTGCACCTTCTCCATATACTGCACAAATCTTTTTTTTTTTTTTGCATTTCAGTTGCTTTTTTTACCTTTCTTGAAATAATAAAGCATACTATGCTGAAAAATGCTGTTTTTTCTTGCATCTTCGATACTAAAATGGCTACACAAAAATTCACCAATTTTGATATATAAATATTTTTAATGCATGGTGATATTAGCACTGTCACAATACAATCTAAAAAAATTGTTTTGAATAAAGTTAGAGAACTAGACCCTGCAAGAGCCATCTTACAGGAAAAAAAAAAAAAAAGAAGAAGAAGGCTTTTGGCCTACTTAGTAGGTGAGTGGTTCACAAATTGTGGTCCCAGGACAAAGAGCATCACTCATTTCAGAGCTTGTTTAAAATACAAGTATTAGGCTTCCATCCAGGCTTACGGGGTCGGGACACTGGAGGTGAGGCGAGGCAGTGTAGTCTGTGTTCCACATGCCCCACCCTCAGCCCACCATGTGATTCTGATGCAGGTTTCCACGTGAGAAGCACTGAAAGAGAATATGCAGATAGACGGGCGAGAAAGATGTCATTCATTTAAAACCAGTAATCGCATCACTTTTCTTTGTCGAACACATCCTAAGAGAGTGGTCTGGATCAGGTTCTTTACTGTTTTTCCTTTTAATTTCAACATAAAATAATTTTGTATATTTGTGCCCATAATGGTTTTAGGTGGAAAAAAATATTTTCTTGTCTGTACACATTTTATCATAACTATCGCATTTCAGGTGTGATTTCAGAAATTAAACATAAGAGAGGGAACTGAAGAGCACTTCATCATCAGTGTCACCGAAGTATTATGCCAGTCAATATTTTCTAATCCTTCCAAGTTTTTAAGTAATAGTAATTCGATATTTTTAAAATTAAGACTTTGCTTAGTGCAGTTTAAGGTTCAGAGTTAAAATGAGGAAAAGCACAGAGATTTCCCAGATGCCTCCTCCCCACACGGGCACAGCCTCCCCTGTGTCCCTCCCCAAAGAGGTACTGGTGTTACAAGTGAAGGACCTGCACTCACACATCATGATCGTGAGTTCACACTTGTGCTGTACATCCAGTGTGTTTGGATCTAATTTTTTTTTTAAATAAAGTACTTTTTTCAATTGATTTGAATTGAAGTGTAGTTGATTTACCATGTTGTATTAATTACTGCTGTACAGTAGCTGACCTGGCCTGGACTCAAACCTGACTGTGCCACCAGGCCGCAGTGGGCTTAGGCAACTCCCTTCCCTGCTCAGAGCCTCATATCTGACAAGGTTCCAGAGAACCAGAGAGGAGAGAGTTCAAAAGTACGTGTTTCAGGTTATACATACATATACATTCTTTATCATGGTCTCCATTTTGGTTTATCACAGGATGTTAAATATAGTTCCCTGTGCCATACAGCAGGACCTTGTGGTTTATTCATTCTCTGTGAAGTATTTAGCATCTGCTGATCCCAAACTCCCAATCCATCCCTTCCCCACACTCTCTCTTCCTATGCAACTGCTAGCCTTGTCTATGTCCATGATTCTGCTTCTGATTCATATAGAGATTCATGTGTCATATTTTAGATTCCACATATAAGTCATATCGTATGGTATTTGTCTTTCTGACTTACTTCACTTAGTAAAATAGTCTCTACTTGAATACATGTTGCTGCAAATGGCATTATTTTGTTCTTTTTATGCCTGAGTGATATTCCATTGTATATGTGTACCACTTCTTCATCTATTCATCTGTTGATGGGATTTAGATTGTCTTCATGTCTTGGCTGCTGTGAATAGTGTTGCTATGAACATAAAGGTGCATGTATCTTTTTGAATTATAATTTTTTCTAGGCATATACCCAGAAGTGGGAATGCTGGGTCAGATGGTAATTCTATTTTTAGTTTTCTGAGGAAATTCTGCACCATTTTCCACAGTGGCTGTACCAACTTACATTCCCACCAACAGTACAGGAAACTCCTCTTTTCTCCATACCTGCTCCAGCATTTCTTATTTGTAGACTTTTTACTGATGGCCATTCTGAAAACATGAGGTGGTACATCAGTTTACTTTGGATTTGCATTTCTCTAATAATCAGCAATGTTGAGCATCTGTTCATGTGCCTATTGGCCATCCGTATTTCTTCTTTGGAGAAATGCCTCTTTACATCTTTGGCCCGTTTTTCCACTGGGTTGTTTATTTTTTGTGGTTGTTGAGTTGTATGTGGACATTAATTTTTAATCAAAATATTTTGAGGGTAAATGACATATGTTTATAAAAATTTAAAGACAAAACAAAATTTTACATGTTTTATTGCAAATCACCTTAACATTCTTATTAGCATATAACTAATATGTATAGTATTTTACAACTGTAGTACATATGTATATAGTAATTTAAATAATAATAAACATATCAGAGGTAACCTTTCCATTTCTTCCAAAAGGGATACACCAAAGGTGAAGGATTACAGGGTTCAGAGAGCATCTAATATGCAGTAAGACACAGCCTCCTCTATGACCTCATTCAAATTCATCCCAACCATGTACAGATGCAAGACTTCCTGAAGGAGATGATGAGACTCATGTAACCCAGCCTGGCCACATTTCCTGCTCTCCTTCATCAAATGGAAAGGAAAACAATGGTCGCTGACTGGCCTGGCCTCAAACCTGACTGTGGCACCTGGCTGCAGTGGGCTTAGGCAACTCCCTTCCCTACTCAGAGCCTCATACCTGACAAGGTTCCAGAGAACCAAAAGTGTGCGTGAACCACCCCCAGTCCTGCACGGGTCACTGCCGGTTTTCAGCACCTCTCCTGCACTCAACAGGCCTGGTGTCCAGGCTGCCAGGCTGTGTCCCCAGCAGAGTCAGTAGGTGAAGAAGGTAACACTGCTGCGGGGCCCCTATTGGACCCGCCTTGTCCCAAGTCATCGCCCTGTGTTCTCTCCTTTCGTCCTCTGTGGTGCGGGAACCACCATCACGTTAGAGGGTTAGTGTGAGGGGAAAGTGACAACACAAGAAAGGCATCAAACTGTGCCTCTGGGGATAACCAGTGCTCCTAGAGGTCAAGAGAGGTCAGGTGGGGAGGCTCAGAGCGCTGGGCCTAGTGACAAGTGGCTGCAGGGCACACCAAGGAGCCAACCAGGGTTGGGGAAAACCAGTTTGTGACACGGCTGGTAGCTTCCAAGCGTGTTCAGCGTGTGAACATCTGTCGCCCTGTGCTCTGAAGATAGTGGCTCTGGGTCCCTGGATTGCATTTGCAAAGGTGCTTTTTGTTTCTATTGTCATGGGAATAGGAAAAATTCTGAAAGTTATTCAACCTCCACAGGAAAGGGGAACCACCTAATTTTGGACTTCTAGTGGCTCAGGAGAAGCTGCACGAGGTGTGTGTGTGGGGTGCACATGCTTACACTGAACGACGGCGGGTAGGAACGAGGGAACCACAGAGAAGGTAGACGAGCCAAGGGGCCAGGAGGGGTGGGGGCTGGCAGGCGAGATGGCGGCAGAGTGGCCTTCCCATCAGGGTGCCCTCTGCCCCCTCCGCTCAGTCAGTAACCGCCTGTGCCCGTCCCACAGCTCTGTGAGGAGGTCCTGGAACCCGCACAGGGACACACATTCTCTAAGCTCCACGCCTGAGCAGAAGCGAGCATCAGACAAGGGGGACTACGTGCAGTCCTCTGCCTTCAACCACACTGGGGCACACGGTTCTTCATTTTTCTGTGGGGTGGGGATCTTCTTCCTGTCTCATTACTCAATTCAACAACTGCTACATATTCCGACACATGGGAAATAACCACAGCATGAGTGAGTGATGGGATCCTGGGCAGGACCCCAAATTCAGTGGCCCTTGTTTTCCTTCTCCTGTTGCCTCTATTTCAAACCAACATTAGAGCAAGTGGGAATTCTCAGGAAGCATTAGATCCTGACTCCAGGGGAACAGGTTGGGTCCCTGGGCACAACAGTGGGGATGAGGGCTACCTTTCAAATGCCCCGGGTCCCGAAGCCTCCTGACAGAGCCCCTGCTCCTGTCTTCAGCACTGGACCTAGGCCAGAGCTTCCCTACCTGGAGAGACCGCAAGAGACCCTAGGGCAGCACAGGATCCACCTTCTCCGAGCAAAGCTGATCCTTCTCTGTGACTCAAGTGTCCCCCGTCCTGTCTAGACCATGGTGTTCTGGGGCAGGCCGGCCTTGACACCAATGGGAGAAACACTGGGAAGGCGCTGGGAAGCCAGGCTTGGGGGAGGGATGAAGGGGGTCGTAGAGCCAGAGATGGGGGACCTGGGTCCCTGCTAGGTGAGCTGTCCCCGTCACTGGGGAGGATGCACCTGGCAGCTCCTGTCTCCTGCGGGCAACTGCGCCAGCCTTCTCGCGAAGGTCCCTGTCTGGGGCACTCACAGCTCTGAGAGTGTCAGAGCGACTGTGGAAGCAGACATTCCACTCTGGGGAGGCAGGGGGAGTGGGCCCGTGTGTGTCTCCTTGCACCCACGGCATCCTCACTCGCTCTAGCGTCCAGCTCCCTGTCCACCCACCCCCTCACTGAGTCACCACCTCCACCACGGGAGCAGCTCTGCCCACATCCAGCCTTACCACTGAGGCCACACTGATCAAGGACCACCCGTCACCCCACACCTGCCTGTTCCCTTCCACCCCAGACTGCAGCTGGATTCTGATACGGAGACGGCGTTAGCATCCACTTGACCTCTGGGGCCTCTCTCACCTGACCCCACACTCTCTGTGGGTGCATGTTCTCACAAACATGTCCCCATCTCAGTTATTCCAACACTTAAATGGGTCACATGGCCAGGACAGGGACCCCTTATATTGCTCCAGGCTCTCAAAGGTCCCTCTGAATGGAGAGGACAGCAAACAGGACAAGAATCTATCACCAATTCAAGAGAGAGAGAGAAACCCCAGGAGACCCTTAGCAGGAGTGGATCAAAGAAGAGAAGCAGGACTCGGGACTCCCACCTCAGGAAGAAGAGACCCTGGTGCAGGACAGGGGATGAGAAGAGAATCCTGGGAACAACAACCCCCTGCCTGACTCCGGATTGACTGAAGGGCACCTTCCAAATACCCGAGCTCTTGTCCAGGGGCTTCTCAGCTGGAATTTGGGGGGTGGCGTGGGGTCCAGAATGCACGTCATGGCGCCAAGAATGTGTCTGAATCTGTGCGGAGCCAGGCCCACCAGAATCAGAGGTGTTTCCAAGACAAGGTGGGTGTTAAAACCCTGAGGAACAAGTCAATCATGGACCAGATCCTAAAGTACAAAACTGGGGTAGCTTGTGGAGCTAATGCAATGAGAAAAAGTCTTCCCAAGGATGTACTCACAGCCAGGGGAGAACCAATAAGCAGAGATCTTGTGATTACAAGGCTCCCTCCTTCCCTAAACAGGGCAGGACCTCAAATCCACATCTGCAGACTAGAGCAGCCTCAAGGTCACCATCCCCAAGCCCGCACAAGGAAGGTTAAGTCAAGGACATGAATGGTGAGAACCCTGAGGCTCCGGGGTCAACACCTGTGTTGGAGGGAACCGCCTTCTGCTCCCCACGGGCCTCCTGCCTCCCAGAGAAGAGGCTCTGGGACCAGACTCAGAGTCAGCAGAGACCCCTGGGACCAGCCCTGGTTCTACTACAGGTTCTGTCCAAGGGTAAAATAAATACAAACTCAAATTCTTTTTTAGGGTTTTCATCCACTGAGAAGCGGGAAAGATCAAAAAGAGCCATGGTCCAAACCGAGCCAGGTCAGGCTGTGTGCAAAAATCACACTCTTAGGAATCAAGCTGCCTCCATGAGCAAAGGGCCATGGCCACCAAGCCCCTGCCCACTCCAGCTGTGCCTCCTGGATCTGGGGGAGATTTCAGTCACCAGCATGGAATCTTCCTCCCCCCACCCCTCATTCCTCCAGAAGCCGATTCTTCAGAATACCGTCTGTTCCATTTAGAGGGCTCGGCCGGGTATCCGTTGAGGAGGAGTGTCCCCGTGACCACGAGCAGGGAGGTGTGGAAGTATTTGTTTCTCCGAATATCCCTGTGCTGTGCCCTGCCTGGGCTCAGGTTGGGGCTAGAGGTTTATGGTATCCGGGACTGGGGGCTCAGAGCCTGGAAGGGACCTCTTCAGTCTTCCTGAGAATCTGCTTTGGGTCCTCACACTGGATCGTGGGGGTGGTGACAGGGGACCTTCACACCACCTGTTTCTAGGCCTCCTCACGGCACCTGCTCAGAGGTCCAAGGACTGTAAATTTCATTGTTTCTTATTAAACGTATGGAAGGAGTCATGAAAATGTTACGTAACATTGGAAGCTTCTACTGGTGAGAAGTATCACACTCCACCCAAAGACATAGATAAACCAGACTTTGTCCTGTTCCCTCAGCACCTGGAACTCACACAGCTGTGGGTCAAGGTCCTGTGAGGAGGTCACGGCGGGCCCTCCTCCACCCTCGGGCCGCCAGCACAGCAGGGACAAGACCCCCAGCTCCCGTCTGGGCAGTGCGAGCACACAGGGAGGCAGCTGAGGCTGCTCCCCCCCGTTGCCCCGGGGACAGGCAGCCCGTTTAAGGTTCCCGAACCTCCCTTCCTCTCAGAGCTCCAGAGGGGCGTCTGGGGAGCCTGGGGTGCCTGGCACAGGGGGTGATTACTGTGGGGTGAGCGTGGGCCTCCCGCGTGAGCTCCACACCCTAGGGTGCAGCTGGAGGGGGCCATCAGAAACCCCTGCTCCTCTTCCTCTCCCTACAAGGGGGCAGGAGACTCTTTTTAGCAAGACGGAGAGGGGAGATACGCGGTACACTGGCAGCTTCACTAAGATCTCAACCTGCCCCCAAGCAGATCGGGTGACCTTCCAGCCACTAGTGGGGACTTCCCTCAGAGCTGGGGACACAGCACTAGACCTGTGCCCAGGGCTCGTCTCCCAGCCATCCCCGCCCCACAAGGCTGTCCGCAACAGGAACAAGATCCAGTACAGCTCAGATGCATCGCTGGGTCCTGGGCTAACGGCTCAGGTCCTAGAATCAGGCCAAGGTCCAAGGAAGTGCCTGTATCATCTGACGCTTATCTTGATCTTGATGAGGAGGTCTCCCCACTGACAGTGTACCTTCAGGGAGGGACTCCTGCCCCACACAGTCTTCACACTGGCTGGATGGCCTCATCACAGGGCAAGAGGACCCCGAGCTGTCAGTCGTGAAGACGTTCCCCTTGCAGTCCCACCGCACTTGGGAAAATGAGGTGGAGAGACAGAACAAGGTTCTGGGTGGCCAAGTCCCCTGCTGGTGAGAGACAAGGACATGGAGGACAGGGCTCCATCCTGGCCAGGTGCCCCCGGTTCCTTCCTCGGAGCATAAAGTCAGTGCCTGCAGGGAGGTCTTCAGGCCGGAGGATCCCGTGCCCTCCCTAACACTGCTCTTCGTGACATCCTGCGGGAGCCCGTCCTTGCTGCCTACGACTGGCCTTCAGGGTGGGGCCGCCCCTGGGATTTTCCATCTGGACGCAGCCTGGAGAGACCTCAGGAGACAGTCACAGCTCGCATTCCAGGTGGGCCCGCCCTCTGTAACAAGGGCAGTTCCTCTGCCTCAGTCTGGACCACTGCTCAGCCCAGATGAGAGACTCACCACCATCCCAGTGAGGCTTCTGACACCAGCACATCCTTGTTGTCTGCTAAGTGCCATGGGAGGGCGTGTAAGCATTGCTGAAAGACAAGAGTCACGAGAGTGAGTCACTAAGAGGAGGCACAGGCGTCCCGGGAGTCCCCAAGAAACCAGCAGAGAAATGGACCCCGGGGCAGCCAGAGAGCCCTTTGTGCCACTAGCTTGGTGCACTGCATGTTGACCTAAGTTAGTTACTGGGATAATACAGCATTATCCTAGTAATTACATATGATAACCACGAGCAGTAATTACATCATTTTGCACATTTTGAAGAAATTTTGAGGGATTGAAGAAGTTTGCAATTACTTTGGAGTATCTGAGTCTGTTTAACAACAGCTAGCCTTAGTACTAATTTACCCAAGTGGTCCTCATCTCTACAACCCAGGTTCAAGGACAGAGGGGCTGTGCAGATGGGGAGGAGGAGGCTCTTAGGGTCTGACACATGGTCACCTCCCAAATGACACCTCTGGGAGAGAGGAGCGTCTGCTGACTGAAGGAGAAGCACCCTGGTTCATATAGAGAAATCAGTGCCTGGCCCAGGATGAGGAATATACAGCACCTGGGGATGTTTCAGGGACCAGCTGGAAGGCCCCACACTTCTGTGTTTTGCCCTCATTATAGATAAGTTTTCTCTTTCTCTGGGTTTTTTGTTGGCATTTCTCTCAAGAAATACTACTGAACATGGAAATACCACACAGTATGTGATGATTTCCAGCCTCCAAAGGTCTCAGTAAATGGATTTCACTTTATAAAAATAAATCTCCCTAAATGTTGTATGAGCAAATTGAGAATAAGTTGGAACGGGAGGTTCTGTGCTCAGTATTCCTGGAAATTGAGGAGATCTTAGCCACTGTTTCCCAGGTGATGCTAGAGGTAAAGAACCTGCCTGCCAATGCAGGAGATGCAAGAGACTCGGGTTCGATCCCTGGGTGCGGAAGACCCCCTGGAGTAGGAAGTGGTCACCCACTCCAGTATTCTTGCTTAGGAAACCCCATGGACAGAGGAGCCTGGCGGCTACAGCCCCATGGGGCTGCAAAGAGTCTGAAACAAGTTAGCTAATGAACACACACAGTTAAGTTCCCCGATGGTCAGGACCAAGGAAAGGCCACTTTTTACTATTTCTGCAGCCCACAGAGTGTCGCACAACTGGTGCAGCGACATACTAAGGATGGTTTTCTCACCCCGGAAGCGGTGCCTGAGCGCAGGGACCCTGGCTGTGGGTGTGTTCTGCGTCAGTTGAGACGCCCTCTGCTGGCCGTTACTGAGCGGCGGACGGAGCTGTGCGCGCATCCTCTCGAGGCGGTCTAGTGGAATCAAGTAGGTTCTTGAGACCTGCTTCTTTGCTGATGGCAAAGGGAAGCTCGCCTCCGACTGTTCCGGCTCGTTTCTGCGACCAGCCTTTGATCACAGCTATAGTAAATGTAAGTGGTAAGCAAACCCTGAAATAGAATTTATATAGTGGTTGTTTGTTGCTAAACAGAGGGAAGAATGAGAAGTGATGGTTTAATGGGTGTCAACGGTTTTTTGGGAGGGGAGTGATGAGTATGGCTTGAAATCAGATAGTTGTGAAGACTGTACAACTTGTTAATATGCCAATCATTGAGTTGTACACTTTAAAACTATTACTTGTATGCTTTGTGAAGTGTATTTCAACAAATCTATTAATATTTTTAAAGCTAATAAATGATAGTACTGCTTCTTGTTCTTATGAATTCATTCAAGCTGTGGCATTTGGGCTGTGTTTCCATATGAACTGCCAAAATTATATATAATAATCCAGATACCGAAAGCTAAAGAAGCTGGATCATGAATGTTGCTGGGTCTACTCTGCCTACTAATCCATTCACTCTTACTAATACATTAAGTATGGCTATATTCTCTCTCTTCACTGCCAGGGATATCATTACCTTTGATGACCTGATCTGATGAATCCTTAGAACAGCTCCCCGCGACTCCATAGACATCTGTGGGGAGAGAGAATACCTCACCTGTCGGTGTTTTCTTGGCATCCAGTACATAAATACCATTTGGGTGACTGTCAATATACTCAAATAACCATGTCAATAATAATAAAAGAATAACACCAACATATATAGCAGAGGTAGGTGATTTGAAAGAAAGATAGTTTATGTAAAGATACATTATAGTTTTCCATGTCTCTATAAGAAAATTATAAATGAAGCTCATGAGTCTTAAAACCAAAACCAAAACAGCCATTAGGTGACAAGCATATTTTTTTCAAGCTACCCTCTCCATTTTTCTTTAGTCTTCTCGGTGATGATGGAGAATAAGCCTGGCTGGGTCAAAGCATCCCCCCGGCCATCAGCAGAGAACCAAGCCTTGCAAATATCCTTCATTTCAGGAATGCGCAGAGGAGCGCGCGGCCAATCCCTCACCGCGAGACACGCCTTCGTTTGCCGTTTCACCAACGGCCAGCAGACGGCGCCCGACTCTCCTTGGGATCAACTGGCGTCTCAACAGTGGAGGGAAGCTCGTGCTCAGGTTCTCCAATATTCTGAGATTCCCAGTGTGAGAAGCCAGCTTAGTTTGTCGCTGTTCCAACTGTGTGACACCCCGGGGGCTGTGGAAATAGTTAAAAAGTGATCTTTCCCTGGGTCCCGGACCACCCAGGGGGAACTCCGCCACGGCGGAGATCTCTTAAGTCTTCAAATACTGAGCGTAGAACCTCCCATTCTCACTCTAAACTTCCTCATATAACAATATAGTGCAATATAGTGAAAAGTATTTTATAAAAGTATGAATTTATTGAGACCTTTGGAGACTGGAAATCATCAGACACTGTGTGGTATTTCCATGTTCAGTATTGTTTCTTGAGAGATATGCCAACAAAAACCCAGAGAAAGGGAACACCTATCTACAATGGGAACAAGGTCCCTGAAACATCCCCAGGTGCTTTAAATTCCTCATTCTGGGCCAGGCACTGACTTTCCCACATGAACCAGAGCCCTGCTGCTCCTCCTTCAGTCCTCCAGATGGTCCCATCTCCAAGAGCTATCTTTTGGGAGATGTCCATGTGCCTGACCCTGAGGGCCTGCTCCCCCCACTCCACACACACACAGCTTCTCTGTCCTTACACCTGGGTTGTAGAGATGAGGACCACTTGGGTAAATTAGTACTAAGGCTAGCTGTTGTTAAACAGACTCAGATACTCCAAAGTAATTGCAAACTTCTTCAATCCCTCAAAATTTCTTCAAAATGTGCAAAATGATGTAATTACTGCTCGTGGTTATCATATGTAATTACTAGGATAATGCTGTATTATCCCAGTAACTAACTTAGGTCAACATGCAGTGCACCAAGCTAGTGGCACAAAGGGCTCTCTGGCTGCCCCGGGGTCCATTTCTCTGCTGGTTTCTTGGGGACTCCCGGGACGCCTGTGCCTCCTCTTAGTGACTCACTCTCGTGACTCTTGTCTTTCAGCAATGCTTACACGCCCTCCCATGGCACTTAGCAGACAACAAGGATGTGCTGGTGTCAGAAGCCTCACTGGGATGGTGGTGAGTCTCTCATCTGGGCTGAGCAGTGGTCCAGACTGAGGCAGAGGAACTGCCCTTGTTACAGAGGGCGGGCCCACCTGGAATGCGAGCTGTGACTGTCTCCTGAGGTCTCTCCAGGCTGCGTCCAGATGGAAAATCCCAGGGGCGCCCCCACCCTGAAGGCCAGTCGTAGGCAGCAAGGACGGGCTCCCGCAGGATGTCACGAAGAGCAGTGTTAGGGAGGGCACGGGATCCTCCGGCCTGAAGACCTCCCTGCAGGCACTGACTTTATGCTCCGAGGAAGGAACCGGGGGCACCTGGCCAGGATGGAGCCCTGTCCTCCATGTCCTTGTCTCTCACCAGCAGGGGACTCGGCCACCCAGAACCTTGTTCTGTCTCTCCACCTCATTTTCCCAAGTGCGGTGGGACTGCAAGGGGAACGTCTTCATGACTGACAGCTCGGGGTCCTCTTGCCCTGTGATGAGGCCATCCAGCCAGTGTGAAGACTGTGTGGGGCAGGAGTCCCTCCCTGAAGGTACACTGTCAGTGGGGAGACCTCCTCATCAAGATCAAGATAAGCGTCAGATGATACAGGCACTTCCTTGGACCCTGGCCTGATTCTAGGACCTGAGCCGTTAGCCCAGGACCCAGCGATGCATCTGAGCTGTACTGGATCTTGTTCCTGTTGCGGACAGCCTTGTGGGGCGGGGATGGCTGGGAGACGAGCCCTGGGCACAGGTCTAGTGCTGTGTCCCCAGCTCTGAGGGAAGTCCCCACTAGTGGCTGGAAGGTCACCCGATCTGCTTGGGGGCAGGTTGAGATCTTAGTGAAGCTGCCAGTGTACCGCGTATCTCCCCTCTCCGTCTTGCTAAAAAGAGTCTCCTGCCCCCTTGTAGGGAGAGGAAGAGGAGCGGGGGTTTCTGATGGCCCCCTCCAGCTGCACCCTAGGGTGTGGAGCTCACGCGGGAGGCCCACGCTCACCCCACAGTAATCACCCCCTGTGCCAGGCACCCCAGGCTCCCCAGACGCCCCTCTGGAGCTCTGAGAGGAAGGGAGGTTCGGGAACCTTAAACGGGCTGCCTGTCCCCGGGGCAACGGGGGGGAGCAGCCTCAGCTGCCTCCCTGTGTGCTCGCACTGCCCAGACGGGAGCTGGGGGTCTTGTCCCTGCTGTGCTGGCGGCCCGAGGGTGGAGGAGGGCCCGCCGTGACCTCCTCACAGGACCTTGACCCACAGCTGTGTGAGTTCCAGGTGCTGAGGGAACAGGACAAAGTCTGGTTTATCTATGTCTTTGGGTGGAGTGTGATACTTCTCACCAGTAGAAGCTTCCAATGTTACGTAACATTTTCATGACTCCTTCCATACGTTTAATAAGAAACAATGAAATTTACAGTCCTTGGACCTCTGAGCAGGTGCCGTGAGGAGGCCTAGAAACAGGTGGTGTGAAGGTCCCCTGTCACCACCCCCACGATCCAGTGTGAGGACCCAAAGCAGATTCTCAGGAAGACTGAAGAGGTCCCTTCCAGGCTCTGAGCCCCCAGTCCCGGATACCATAAACCTCTAGCCCCAGCCTGAGCCCAGGCAGGGCACAGCACAGGGATATTCGGAGAAACAAATACTTCCACACCTCCCTGCTCGTGGTCACGGGGACACTCCTCCTCAACGGATACCCGGCCGAGCCCTCTAAATGGAACAGACGGTATTCTGAAGAATCGGCTTCTGGAGGAATGAGGGGTGGGGGGAGGAAGATTCCATGCTGGTGACTGAAATCTCCCCCAGATCCAGGAGGCACAGCTGGAGTGGGCAGGGGCTTGGTGGCCATGGCCCTTTGCTCATGGAGGCAGCTTGATTCCTAAGAGTGTGATTTTTGCACACAGCCTGACCTGGCTCGGTTTGGACCATGGCTCTTTTTGATCTTTCCCGCTTCTCAGTGGATGAAAACCCTAAAAAAGAATTTGAGTTTGTATTTATTTTACCCTTGGACAGAACCTGTAGTAGAACCAGGGCTGGTCCCAGGGGTCTCTGCTGACTCTGAGTCTGGTCCCAGAGCCTCTTCTCTGGGAGGCAGGAGGCCCGTGGGGAGCAGAAGGCGGTTCCCTCCAACACAGGTGTTGACCCCGGAGCCTCAGGGTTCTCACCATTCATGTCCTTGACTTAACCTTCCTTGTGCGGGCTTGGGGATGGTGACCTTGAGGCTGCTCTAGTCTGCAGATGTGGATTTGAGGTCCTGCCCTGTTTAGGGAAGGAGGGAGCCTTGTAATCACAAGATCTCTGCTTATTGGTTCTCCCCTGGCTGTGAGTACATCCTTGGGAAGACTTTTTCTCGTTGCATTAGCTCCACAAGCTACCCCAGTTTTGTACTTTAGGATCTGGTCCATGATTGACTTGTTCCTCAGGGTTTTAACACCCACCTTGTCTTGGAAACACCTCTGATTCTGGTGGGCCTGGCTCCGCACAGATTCAGACACATTCTTGGCGCCATGACGTGCATTCTGGACCCCACGCCACCCCCCAAATTCCAGCTGAGAAGCCCCTGGACAAGAGCTCGGGTATTTGGAAGGTGCCCTTCAGTCAATCCGGAGTCAGGCAGGGGGTTGTTGTTCCCAGGATTCTCTTCTCATCCCCTGTCCTGTACCAGGGTCTCTTCTTCCTGAGGTGGGAGTCCCGAGTCCTGCTTCTCTTCTTTGATCCACTCCTGCTAAGGGTCTCCTGGGGTTTCTCTCTCTCTCTTGAATTGGTGATAGATTCTTGTCCTGTTTGCTGTCCTCTCCATTCAGAGGGACCTTTGAGAGCCTGGAGCAATATAAGGGGTCCCTGTCCTGGCCATGTGACCCATTTAAGTGTTGGAATAACTGAGATGGGGACATGTTTGTGAGAACATGCACCCACAGAGAGTGTGGGGTCAGGTGAGAGAGGCCCCAGAGGTCAAGTGGATGCTAACGCCGTCTCCGTATCAGAATCCAGCTGCAGTCTGGGGTGGAAGGGAACAGGCAGGTGTGGGGTGACGGGTGGTCCTTGATCAGTGTGGCCTCAGTGGTAAGGCTGGATGTGGGCAGAGCTGCTCCCGTGGTGGAGGTGGTGACTCAGTGAGGGGGTGGGTGGACAGGGAGCTGGACGCTAGAGCGAGTGAGGATGCCGTGGGTGCAAGGAGACACACACGGGCCCACTCCCCCTGCCTCCCCAGAGTGGAATGTCTGCTTCCACAGTCGCTCTGACACTCTCAGAGCTGTGAGTGCCCCAGACAGGGACCTTCGCGAGAAGGCTGGCGCAGTTGCCTGCAGGAGACAGGAGCTGCCAGGTGCATCCTCCCCAGTGACGGGGACAGCTCACCTAGCAGGGACCCAGGTCCCCCATCTCTGGCTCTACGACCCCCTTCATCCCTCCCCCAAGCCTGGCTTCCCAGCGCCTTCCCAGTGTTTCTCCCATTGGTGTCAAGGCTGGCCTGCCCCAGAACACCATGGTCTAGACGGGACGGGGGACACTTGAGTCACAGAGAAGGATCAGCTTTGCTCGGAGAAGGTGGATCCTGTGCTGCCCTAGGGTCTCTTGCGGTCTCTCCAGGTAGGGAAGCTCTGGCCTAGGTCCAGTGCTGAAGACAGGAGCAGGGGCTCTGTCAGGAGGCTTCGGGACCCAGGGCATTTGAAAGGTAGCTCTCATCCCCACTGTTGTGCCCAGGGACCCAACCTGTTCCCCTGGAGTCAGGATCTAATGCTTCCTGAGAATTCCCACTTGCTCTAATGTTGGTTTGAAATAGAGGCAACAGGAGAAGGAAAACAAGGGCCACTGAATTTGGGGTCCTGCCCAGGATCCCATCACTCACTCATGCTGTGGTTATTTCCCATGTCGGAATATGTAGCAGTTGTTGAATTGAGTAATGAGACAGGAAGAAGATCCCCACCCCACAGAAAAATGAAGAACCGTGTGCCCCAGTGTGGTTGAAGGCAGAGGACTGCACGTAGTCCCCCTTGTCTGATGCTCGCTTCTGCTCAGGCGTGGAGCTTAGAGAATGTGTGTCCCTGTGCGGGTTCCAGGACCTCCTCACAGAGCTGTGGGACGGGCACAGGCGGTTACTGACTGAGCGGAGGGGGCAGAGGGCACCCTGATGGGAAGGCCACTCTGCCGCCATCTCGCCTGCCAGCCCCCACCCCTCCTGGCCCCTTGGCTCGTCTACCTTCTCTGTGGTTCCCTCGTTCCTACCCGCCGTCGTTCAGTGTAAGCATGTGCACCCCACACACACACCTCGTGCAGCTTCTCCTGAGCCACTAGAAGTCCAAAATTAGGTGGTTCCCCTTTCCTGTGGAGGTTGAATAACTTTCAGAATTTTTCCTATTCCCATGACAATAGAAACAAAAAGCACCTTTGCAAATGCAATCCAGGGACCCAGAGCCACTATCTTCAGAGCACAGGGCGACAGATGTTCACACGCTGAACACGCTTGGAAGCTACCAGCCGTGTCACAAACTGGTTTTCCCCAACCCTGGTTGGCTCCTTGGTGTGCCCTGCAGCCACTTGTCACTAGGCCCAGCGCTCTGAGCCTCCCCACCTGACCTCTCTTGACCTCTAGGAGCACTGGTTATCCCCAGAGGCACAGTTTGATGCCTTTCTTGTGTTGTCACTTTCCCCTCACACTAACCCTCTAACGTGATGGTGGTTCCCGCACCACAGAGGACGAAAGGAGAGAACACAGGGCGATGACTTGGGACAAGGCGGGTCCAATAGGGGCCCCGCAGCACTGTTACCTTCTTCACCTACTGACTCTGCTGGGGACACAGCCTGGCAGCCTGGACACCAGGCCTGTTGAGTGCAGGAGAGGTGCTGAAAACCGGCAGTGACCTGTGGGGTACTGGGGGTGGTTCACGCACACTTTTGAGCTCTCTCCTCTCTGGATGGTTTGGATCCTTGTCAGGTATGAGGCTCTGAGCAGGGAAGGGACTGTCCTAAGGCCACTGCTACTGAGTGGCAGTGTCAGATTTGAGCTTGGGCCAGTGAGGGACCATTCTTTTTTTCTTCATTTGATGAAGGAGAGCAGGAAATGTGGCCAGCTGGGGTTATAGTCCTCTTCCAGAAGCCTTGCATCTGCATATGGTTGGGGTTGAACTTGAATGAAGTCCTAGAGGGTTGTGTCTGTACTGCATATTAGATGCTACATGAAGCCTGGAATCCTCCTTTGCTGTACCCCTTTGGAATAATTGGAAAAGCTACCTCTGATATTCAGTTATCATACGCACATGTACTATGCTTATTAAATACTATACACAGTAAAAGTTATATGCTAATTAAAATGTTTAAAAGGTAATTTGGAATAAAACATTTTAAAAACTATATTTGTCCTAAATTATTATAAGGATATGTCATTTACCATCACAAAATATTATATAATATTAAGGTCTAGACACAACAACAAACAATGGAAACATGGGCAGACGACCTGAAGAGATGTTTCTCCAAAGAAGAAACAGATGGCTCATAGGTACGTGAAAAGATGCCCAACATCTCTATTAAAGAGATGCAAATCCAAAGTACAATGACATTCCAACTCATGCTGCTCAGAGTGGCCATCAGTAAAAAGTCCACAAGCAAGAAACGCGGGTGCAGGTGTGGAGAAAAGAGCAGGCATCTACACGGTTAGCGGGTGTTTACATCGGCACAGCCACTGCAGCAAATTGTATGGATTTTCTCAGAAAACCAAAAATGGAATTACCATATGATCCAGCATTCCCGTTCCTGGGGATATATCCAGACAAAACTATAATTCAAAAACATACATGCACCGTGATGTTCAGAGCAGCAGTGCTCACAGTGGACAAGACATGGGAACAAACATCCATCAACAGATGAATGGATAAGGAAGATGCGGCAAATACACAGAATGAAATATTAACTCGGCCATAAAACAGAACAAAATAATGCCATTTGCAGCAATACGGATGTAACGATGGATCATCACACTAAGTGAAGTAAGAAGAAAAATGCCATACAACATCACGTGTATATGCAATGTAAAATATGACACAAATGAGCGTATGAAATAGAAACAGAGCGTGGACATAGGGAAGACTGGCAGTTGCCAAAGGGGACTGTGGGTGGGGGAGGGGTGGACTGTGAGTTTGGGATCTGCAGATACAAACGATTATGTAGAGAATGGATAAACAAGGTCCTATCGTAAGCAAGGGGACTATACGCAATATCCTTTGATAAACCATAATGGAAAAGAAAGTGAAAAAATATAAATACATGTATAACGATCACTTTGCTGTACAGCAGTAATTAACAGATTTTAAATCGACACGTCAACTGAAAAAAAGATATTTTACTAATATTAATGTTTTCAAAAAATTAAAATTTCCAAACCCACAAAATGTCCAACACCAAGAATGAACTCATGATTGTGATGTGTCAGTGCATTCTGCTCAGCTGTAACACAGGCACAGCTTTGGTGTGGACTACAGAGACTAGAGAGGGAGGTGTGCCCATGTGAGAGGCAGAGGAGGCATCTGGGAGATCTCTGTGCTTTCCCTGATTTTTTCTCTGAACCTTAAGCTGCACTAAGGAAAGTCTTAATTTTAAAAATATCAAATTACTATTACTTACAAATCTGAAAGAATTAGAAAATACTGACTGTCATAATATTTCAAGGACGTCAATGATGGAGCATTCTGCAGTTCCCTCCTTTGTGTTTAATTTCTGAATTCACACCTTAAATAAGATAACTGGATAAAATGTGTACAAGCAACAAAATTGTTTTTTTCCCCTAAAACCATTATTTGCATAAACACCCCCAAATTCTTTTATGTTGAAATTAACAGGGAAGCCTGGCATGCTGCAGTCCATGGGGTTGCAAAGAGTCAGACACGACTGAGTGACTGAATTGAATTGAAAGGGAGATACAGTAAAAGTACCTGATCCAGACTGCTCCCTTACGATGCTGATTACCAGTTTTAAATGAAGGAAATCTTTCTCCCCTCTTGATCTGAATATTCTCTTTCAGTGCTTCTCACATTGGAACCTGAATCAGAATCACAAGGGGGCATGTGGAACACAGATTGCACTGCCCTACCTTCAGTGTTCTGACCCAGTAAGTTTGGATTGATGCCTAATACTTGCAGTTTTTACAAGATCTGAAGTGAGTGATAGCCCTTGTCCTGGGACCACAATTTGTTAACCACTCATATATTGAGTTGACCAAAAGCTTCTTTCATTTTTTTTTTTTTTTTTCTGTAAGATGGCTCTTGCAGGGCCTAGCTGTTTTTAACTTTATTCAAAACAATTTTGTTGTATGTTACAGCTCTCATATCACTATGCATTAAACAAAACATCAAAATTGGTGAATATTTGTGTAGGCATTATAATATCAAAGATGCAAGAAAAGAGAATTTTTGGTATAGTATGCTTTATTATTTCAAGAAAGATAAAAAAGCAACTGAAATGCATAAAAAAGATTTGTGCAGTATATGGAGAAGGTGCTGTGACTGATCAAATGTGTCAATAGTAGTTTTAAAACTTTTCTGCTGGGGTTTTCTCACGGGACAATGGTCCATGATCCAGTAGACCTGTTGAAGTTGATAGCAATCAAATGGAGACATTAACTGAGGACAATCAAGTTATGCCATTTGGGAGAGAGCAGACACACTCAGTTCAGTTCACTTCAGCCGCTCAGTTGTGTCCAACTCTTTTGACTCCATGAGCTGCAGCACGCCAGGCCTCCCTGTCCAATACCAACTCCTGGAGCCCACCCAAACTCATGTCCATTGATTCGGTGATGCCATCCAACCATCTCATCTTCTGTCGTCCACTTCTCCTGCCCTCAATCTTTCTCAGCATCAGAGTCTTTTCCAATGAGTCAGCTCTTCGCATCAGGTGGCCAAAGTATTGGAGTTTCAGCTTCAACATCAGTCCTTCCAATGAACACCTAGGACTCATCTCCTTTAGGATGGACTAGTTGGATCTTCTTGCAGTCCAAGGGACTCTCAAGAGTCTTCTCCAACACCACAGTTCAAAAGCATCAATTCTTCGGCACTCAGCTTTCTTTATAGTTCAACTCTCACATCCATACATGACCACAGGAAAAACCATAGCCTTGACTAGACGGACCTTTGTTGGCAAAGTAATGTCTCTGCTTTTCAATATGCTATCTAGGTTGGTCATAACCTTCCTTCCAAGGAGTAAGCGTCTTTTAATTTCATGGCTGCAGTCACCATCTGCAGTGATTTTGGAGCCCAAAAAAATAAAGTCTGACACTGTTTCCCCATCTATTTACCATGAAGTGATGGGACCAGATGCCATGATCTTCGTTTTCTGAATGTTGAGCTTTAAGCCAACCTTTTCACTCTCCTCTTTCACTTTCATCAAGAGGCTTTTTAGTTCCTCTTCACTTTCTGCCATAAGGGTGGTGTCATCTGCATATCTGAGGTTGTTGATATTTCTCCTGGCAATCTTGATTCCAGCTTGTGCTTCTTCCAGCCCAGCGTTTCTCATGATGTACTCTGCATAGAAGTTAAATAAGCAGGGTGACAGTATACAGCCTTGATGTACTCCTTTTGTTATTTGGAACCAGTCTGTTGTTCCATGTCCAGTTCTAACTGTTGCTTCCTGACCTGCATATAGGTTTCTCAAGAGGCAAGTCAGGTGGTCCGGTATTCCCATCCCTTTCAGAATTTTCCACAGTTTCTTGTGATCCACACAGTCAAAGGCTTTGGCATAGACAATAAAGCAGAAATAGATGTGATGCTTTTGAACTGTGGTGTTGGAGAAGACTCTTGAGAGTCCCTTGGACTGCAAGGAGATCCAACCAGTCCATTCTGAAGGAGATCAGCCCTGGGATTTCTTTGGAAGGAATGATGCTAAAGCTGAAACTCCAGTACTTTGGTCACCTCATGCGAAGCATTGACTCATTGGAAAAGACTCTGATGCTGGGCGGGATTGGGGGCAGGAGGAGAAGGGGGCGACAGAGGGTGAGATGGCTGGATGGCATCACTGACTCAATGGATGTGAGTCTGAGTGAACTCTGGGAGTTGGTGATGGACAGGGAGGCCTGGCGTGCTGCGATTCATGGGGTCGCAAAGAGTCGGACATGACTGAGCGACTGAACTGAACTGAACTGAGATGTTTTTCTGGAACTCTCCTGCTTTTTCGATGATCCAGCAAATGTTGGCAATCTGATCTCGGGTTCCTCTGCCTTTTCTAAAACCAGCTTGAACATAAGTTAGGTGAAAAAAGCCTTCTTAATCATTCCCACATGTGATTCTCTACTGAGACATAATGAAAATGTTCTGATTTTAAGTAAAATTGTGATGGACAAAGAAAAGTGGTTATTGTACAATAATGTGGAATGGGAGAGACTGTGGGGCCAGTGAAATGAGACACTGACAACAACACGAAAGTTGGTCTCATCCGAAGAAGGAGAACTTATGTTTATGGTGGCATTGGAAGAAGTCCTCTATTATGAGTTCCTTTCAGAAAACCAAACCATTAATTCCCACAAACACTGCTTCCAATTAGTCCAACTGAAAACAGCACCTCAATGAAAACCGGCTGGAATTAGTCAACAGAAAATGCATAATCTTCCATTGTTGTTGTTTTGGTTGCTCAATCATGCCCGACTCTTTGAGACCCCAGGGACTGAAGCTGCCAGGCTCCTCTGTCCATGGGATTTCCCAAGGAAGAATACTGTAGTGGGTTGTCATTTCCTTCTGCAATGGGATCTTCCCAATCCAGGGATCCAACTCCCACCTCCTGTATCGGCAGGTGGATTGTTTACTACTAAGCCACCCAGGAAGGCCAATCATCCATTAGGATAATGCAAGACTGCATGTTGCTTTGATGACCGGGCAAAAACTGTTATAACTTGGCTTGGAAGTTCTGATTCATTGGCCATATTCACCAGACATTGCACATTTGGATTTACATTTATTTCGGTCATTACAAAATTCTCTTATTGGAAAAAACTTCAATTCCCTGGAAGACTGTAAAGGGCACCCAGAATAGTTCTTTGCTCAGAAAGACAAAACGTTTTGGGAAAATGAAATTATGAAGTTACCTGAAAAATGACAGAAGGTAGTGGAACAAAACAGCAAATACTGTGTTCAATAAAGTTCTGGATAAAAATGAAAAAAGTGTCTTTTTTTTTTTTTTCAAAGCTGAAGGAACTTTTTGGTCAACTCAATACTTGGTAGAATTTGAAAGAGAAATGTGGGAATTCCCTGGCATTCCAGTAGTTAGGACTCTAGGCTTATAGTGCATGGGGCCAGGGTTCCATCCCTGATCTAGGAAATGAGATCTCATATGCCAAGCAGCGTGCCTCCCCCCCACCTAAAAAAAAATTAAGAAAGGCCAAGTTGTATTCTCCTTGAGGTTACTCATCTCATATGGTCCAAGATATCTGGTCAGGGAACCTCCCAACAGGAAATGTAGTGGCCAGGATAAAACTTTGCTATCTTCGCATTAGCACAGACTAGATGGTCTTTTTTCTACCTAGAAATGCTCTGAGTAGGGACAATTAAAAAAAAAAAATGCCTGATGTTCCAACATAACTGCCTTAGAGAAAGTGATCAAAACTATTTTCTTCGGAAAGAGTTTCTGCTGCTCATGACGGGTGGTTGAGCTGAAGCAAAGGAGCTACCAGTAACGGCAAAGAGGCCCAATGCTGTGGATACCAAGTAAATCAAACGGCGGACAGGAGATTCCAGAATGAGTGATGGGAAAATAATCCAATATCTTCCTTTGAGAAGTATAAATTTATGGTAAATAAAGAGAAGTCATCCATACTAGCTATACTTGCTATTGTTCTGGATTCCCTGAAGCTACACTACCTGGCCTCTTTCGAGTTCTGAACCCAGAGGGGTCCTATGAACGCAAGTGCCCCATGAGCAGTTGGCAGAGACAGTAGCCAGGTAAGGGTGGTAAGACTAGTACAAGTTCCAATGTGACAGTGTGTTATCCCCACACCACCAATCTATTTCTCACACCAGTTTGGTGTCTCACAATCCTGACACTTTGTCCTCAGAGAAAAGTTCAGGTTCTACAGGTTCAGGGCTCCATGTTACAAGACAGCCCGTCCCCCACTTTAGATGCAATCACAGCTCCAGGTTCTCAGCTGTGCTTCTGGTGGACCCACTAGAGTGCAGAGTTCCGAGGACCCTTGGGTTCAATGAATTTGCTTACAGAACTCAGAGAAATCTTTTATTGATTAGATTATCATTTTATAATAAAAGGCTGTAACTCAGGGACAGCCAGATGGAAGATGTGCCTCAAGGTAGGCAAGGGGAAAGGGCATGAGCTTCCCTGTCCTCCCCGAATCGCCACCTGTTCACCAACCTGGAAGCTTTCCAAACCAGTCCTTTTGGGTTTTTACAGAAGCTTCATTACAGAGACGAGATTAACTCATTAGACACTGGTGATGGGTTCAACCTCTAGCTCCTCTCTCCTCCCTCTAACCTGGGGTTCTGATAAGATCAGGCAGCCTCTACTCTTTGTCTCTGGGATGGTCTCCAAAGGTCACCTCATTAACATAACAAAGCCCATTTTTTATCACTTTCACACTTAAGAAATTCCAGCTGCTTTAGTAGCTGTGCCAGCAACCAGGAGAAATACCAAATACACCTTTCTTACTATAAATCACAACATTCAGGTCACAGGACAGCACCTTTCCTGAGTGCAGATCAGATCATCATTATACTGGTTTTATCTAAGGTCTCTGCTGCTGCTGCTAAGTCGCTTCAATCGTGTCCGATCCTGTGCGACCCCATAGATGGCAGCCCACCAGGCTCCCCTGTCCCTGGGATTCTCCAGGCAAGAACACTGGAGTGGGTTGCCATTTCCTTCTCCAATGCATGAAAGTGAAAAGTGAAAGTGAAGTCACTCAGCCGTGTCCGACTCTTAGCGACCCCATGGACTGCAGCCTAACAGGCTCCTCCATCCATGGGATTTTCCAGGCAAGAGTACTGGAGTGGAGTGCCATTCCCTTCTCCAATCTAAGGTCTCTAGAGATCGAAATTCCTTGCCCACTGAAAGCAAGGCTTTGGTATTCAGGAAATTTGTATATTTGGAGCAAAATTATAAAGAATACAGACTCCCCTGTGTGAACCTATTTGGGGAGCTACACTGGATTTGAAAACTTCAGGAAGTCTACATGCACCAGGCCAATCAGCATTTTACAGTTGAAGGATTTATTTTCAAAGATGAGATCTACACAACCTCACGGTGACCCCAGAATGATTGGAGATCAGGGGCTTCCATGCATTTGAGCACTTGGAATTAATTCCTACCCTCATAACATGTACACTTTGCAGGAATATGTGACAATCTATATCAATATGTGCTCAAAAAACTAGTGTGAAAATAGTGTGCTACATCTCAAGCCTGAGAAGAGGTAAGGACTCTGTAAGCCCCAACAGCCACAGAACATTCTTTTCTTGTCTTTTTTTAACTTTTTGGTTTACATTGGAGTATAGTTGATGAATAATGTTGTTAGTTTCAGCTGTATAGCAGAGTGAACATTCTCATTAATGTGACTCAGCTCTTTACTCTGAGGCCTGGGTACCTTGAGTCTATTAAGAATAGGTTCTGATTGGCTTCTGGTTTTATCAGCCATCAGCAGCAACAATCTGACCTAGAGGTCCCATAGACTGGGTGGAGGCTGTTTTTATAGAAGAGAAGCTATGTGCAAAAGACAATGCAGTCCCCTCCATATGCTGCCTCCTGTTCATTCACAGAAATTATTCCACCTACAAGTACACTGTTTGCAATTAGACACAGTGAATATATCCATCACATGCTTCAAATTATTCATGAACCAGTGCTCTCAAAGCTGTGTCCCAGTATATTTTTGTCACTCACCTATTATGTCTTTTTGTACCTTCTGATCCCAGTTGAAAAATGTGTCCATATCCAGACAAAAGAAGAAACAAGAGTGAGAAAAATAAGAAAAATTAAATTCAAAACTTGATATGATGCTGAGAGCAGAGGTCCTACCTATGTTGTTGTTGTTGTTATTTTTTAACAATTTGGAGCTTAAATATGCCTTTTTAGCTGTAATCTCTGGTGGCATTCGTGTTAGGACAGCATACCTGAGTAGGGGCCAAAGGGAAAGCAAGTAAAACAAACCATAAGGTTTTCTAGTCCTTTATGTCGGAGAAGGCAATGGCACCCCACCCCAGTACTCTTGCCTGGAAAGTCCCATGAATGGAGGAGCCTGGTGGGCTGCAGTCCATGGGGTCTCGAAGAGTCGGACACGACTGAGTGACTTCACTTTCACTTTTCACTTTCATGCACTGGAGAAGGAAATGGCAACCCACTCCAGTGTTCTTCCTTGGAGAATCCCAGGGATGGGGGAGCCTGGTGGGCTGCAGTCCATGGGGTTGCACAGAGTTGGACGAGACTGAAGCGACTTAGCAGCAGCAGTCCTTTATATCAACACCTTGCTGACCCCTGGCATAGACTGACCCATGCTGACAGACATACAGATACACAAAATTGTTGAAAACAAATAGATAAAAAACAGCATGAAACAAATAAGACAAAATTGCCCTTTCATGGATCTCCCTACAGTCCAGTGGTTAAGACTTCACCTTCCAATGAAGGGAGTGCACATTGGATCCCTGATGGGGAGCTAAGTTCCCATTTGCCTTCTAGCCAAAAAGAAAGAAAAACCCCACAAAAACAAAAACAAAACAGAAATGAAGCAATATTTTAACAAATTCAATACAGACTAAAACTTTTTCTCATAAAAAAACTTAAATTTTTAAGAAATTGTCCTTCTCAGATGTTAATATATAGCAGACTTGAAATGCTCTGAAATTAACCGTTACAATGTCCTCAGAACAAGAAAGTCAGTGGGATGTAGCAAAGAGTGCTAACCTCATCATGCAAATGCCCTCGGGGGTGTGATCCTCCTAAGGACCAATCTGTGACTCCCCAGGGGGCTGTCCGGAAGCTAGACAAGGCCACACCCTCTGCTCACCTGGTCATTCCCTGGTCCACTTCTGAGGCATCCAGACGTGTGCTGCTGATGGGAGACATGGACACAATGAAAGGGGCTGCAAGTGGCAGAAGGCCTGGCCAGCAGAAACAAGGTGTCTCCCACAGGGAAAATGGAAGGATTTCCTCCAAGGAAAACCTGTCTGTAAAAGAGAAGGGAGGAGATCGACATCCCTCAGAAAGACAGAGAGAAAAACGAAGCATGGAGACACAAGAGGGCTCTCAGGGCAAAGCAGGTAAGATGCCAGATTCTTTTCTGCAGACATCTGTTTTGAGTGATCCTGGAGAGAATTTGGGAGACAGTAGGGACTGGGCTGTGGGACAGAGGAACAGGTGCCAGATGTGACCTTGACACCTCTGAAAGGGCGTGGGGGCGGGGGGTGGAAACCCAGGATGAAGTCCTGATCCCCTGTGATCAAGGGCTCTACCAGCTGTGCCATCTTTGAGGTCTGAACTTGAGAGAGGGTTTCCTGGGGCATGCCTGCCAGGCAGCTCAGAAACTACTCTGTCCAGGTGAGATGCTCATGGAGGGAGAGAGGGGCTGGAGGAAATCAGAGTTTGGGGGAGGGGCTGGCACAGAAGTGGAGGAGCAGTGTGACTTGGAAGCTTCTCTAATCCACTCTCCCCAGATTCCAGAGGTAGGTCAGGGAACACTCACTCCTGTCCTCCTCTCCACCCACAGAGGTCACTAGGCACAAGCGATGCAGAAGCCGGGATGGCTCCCCTGAGAGTCACAAGAGAAACGGCCATGAAGAAGAGAAGGTGAGGGGAAGGCCACCCCCAGCCCAGTGGAGAACTAAGGAGCATCCAAACTCCTGCAGAGCAGGACTTTACCACAGAGGAGGTAGGTTTCTGAGCTGGGCTTGGTAGAGGTGGGGATGTGGGCAAAGGCCCTGAGGGGCAAACTGAACCCCAGAGGGCAGAGAAAGCCTCTAACCCTGGTGAGATGCCCATGAAGTGGGAACAGGCTGAGAGGAAGGTGCCCGGGACTAGACCCGGGTTGCCAGCAGAGGTTGGAAGAGGCCAACAGAGTCAGGTATGGTGCCGTGTGAGGCCTGGGGTGGAGGTGTTGGGACAGGCAAGGGGCGGTTGTGCATTTGATGAGAAATTTCAGAGGCAGCGCACATCACAGGAACCCCTCCTGTTCTGTCTCCCTCCTAGGTTCTGCCCATACTTCCGGGCGTCTCCACGACAGGGGGGCCCGGTTCCGGTCGCCAGTGTGGGCCCGGGGCCACAGACGCTGCCAGTACAACCCGGAGTCCAGGCCCGCCTCGCCCAAGCGCCCTCGCAGAAGCCAGTCACCTGAAGCCGCCGAGCCCCTGGAGGCGCTCACGTCCAAGCTCTCCAACCAGATGGGAGCCCTCGAAGTGGTCCTGGATGAGTTGCGGGCCCCGGGGGGCGCCTTCCTACCGGTGGCCACCGACCGCACGGAGCCCACGGCCTCGCAGCGCGCCTGGCTCACCTGGCAGCTGACGCACGCGGGCGCCGCCCTGCACTGGGCGCTGACGGCGCTCGATTCCCTGCTCGCCGCGCACCACCGACCTCCGGGCCCGCAGGTCTACCCGCCCTGGGCGCCTGGGTCCTAGGGGCGCTCCCCGCCATTCCTCAAGCAGTGCAAGGCTCCGGGGAGGCATTTTGTACCCCGAGGCGACGAGTTTTCCCTGCAGAAGACAGAAATTCTCCTGTCTCGGGAAAGGTGTTCAGCGAACGGATTTCAGCTCCTGCTGCGTCCCCAGCTCAGGGAGGTGTGTCACCGTGTCCAGAAGTCAGTCTGCAGGATGTGCATTTAGAAGACAACACTTCTTTAATCCCGCAGTTCAGAATGCATCCCCTAGTGATGTGATTTGTGCCTTTTCATCCCTCCATATTTTCCTGTTTTATTGAAAAAATGAAATGAGAAAGAGAGAGGAACACAGAGAGGGAAAGGAGGACGTAGAGGAGGAGGAAGACTTACAGGCAGCTAGATGTCGAGATTGAGGTAGAGACTGATGTAGAGATAGATGTGAAGATTGGTGTAGAGATAGATGTAGAGATTGATGTAGAGGTAGATGTTGAGATTGATGTAGAGGTAGATGTCGAGATTGATGTAGAGATAGAGGTATAAATAGATAGATTCCTAGGGGTGGGTCCACTGCAAAGAACAATTGTATTTTTTGGGTTTTACCAGAGACTGGGTTTCTTCAAAGTTATGCTTAGAAATCTACCTTGAACAACTCTGTATCAAATGAACTATCTGGGTTATATGATGAACTTTGTAGATTTTTGGTGTTGATATTAAAATTACATTTTTACTTATGGACTACAATGTTCTACATACACTGCAATAAATAATTTAATATTACAATCCTTTGTCTGTGTATTTATGAGTGTCCTTGCAGGTGTTCTTGTAGGGTGTGGAACCTTTCATTAGCCTTCCTTTTCATATTCCCTTTATTCACTGTATCAACTTTAAAGAGATTTTACTTAGAATGCTAGATTCCACAGCAATGTAAGTGCACACATCAAGAAAATGTTCACAAATGTATATGAACCTTTGTTATCAACACTTCAGTTAAGACATGCAGTATTTCTGTCATGCCTTTGCAATCTTTATACCAACCAATATGAAAACTTGAAGTCATGTCTTTTTAAAAAGCAGTTCCTTTTGACACTGAATTGAACTTTGTGTTTCACTGATCGGATGTACCGTGTGTGTGTGTGTGTGTGTGTGTGCGCGTGCACACACGCTAAGTTACTTCAGTTGTGTCCGACTCTTTGCCACGCTATGGACTGTAGCCCACCAGATTCCTCTGTCCATGGGATTCTCCAGGCAAGAATGGTGGAGTGGGTTGCTATTTCCTCCTTCAGTGGATCTTCCTGACCCAGGGATCGAACCCGTGGCTCCTGAATTGCAGGCAGTTTCTTTACCACTGAGCCCCTGGGAAGCCCTGGATGTATTGTGCCTATCCATAAAGTTTTCCCTTTGCACTGCACCACACTTCCTGAGTCTCACTTCATCACTTACTCTTCATAATACAGAATGATAAACATCGATGATGAGAGATGGGCTGCATGGCAAGAGCCCTGGCAATGAGAACCATGACAGTCAGTGTCCTTAAACTTAAAATATGAAGGCATTTTCTCCAAGGAAACCTGTCCCTTCAAGAGAATGAAGAAGGATAAAGACCCAATCAAGGATGGAGCCAAAGAGGTTTTTGAGACCTGGGAGGACTCTTGAGGAGATGAGGAAGGTTCCAGATTCTTCTTTGTGAAGATCACGGTTGGGAGGCGGCAGTAAGCTTTGCATATGCCATTCATCAATCTGAAAAGCTAAGTAAACTGTTGTTTATTCTTCAAATATCAACTGACATATCCTTTCTTCTGGGTAATTTATAATAATTCTAAGACTAGATTCCATGCTTTCATGGTACCATGTATCATTTTTGAAGCACTTATCATAGTCCTAATTTTAATTCTGTGTGTTCATTTGAATAATACTCATCTCCTCCCGTGAATCCTAAGCTCTCTAAATGGGACCCATGGTTAAGGACTTTTCCCGTTTTTGTATTCACACTACCTGGCATAGTTCCTGGCACATAACAGATGTGCAATAGATATTTCTAGGTAGGAAATGAATTACCGAATGCACGAACGAGGAAACACTGATACGTGGGATCACACCATTCTCTTTATTTTTGTGAATAAGTCTTAGAGAAGGCCCATTGTGGGACATTCCTAGAGACAATTGTAAGAAAGTCTATACAGTCAAGAGCCAAACTACAGGCTAATGGAGGGAACAGAGTTTCTAACTCAGGTACCTAAGATTGTATAGATGATAGAGTCTGATGATACGAGAGGAGGTAATAGAGATTATCTGAAGCAGAGACAATTTCCTGGGGTTTCTTTGATTTGAAAATTTGGCAACCCACTCCAGTGTTCTTGCCTGGAGAATCCGGGGGGACGGGGAAGCCTGGTGGGCTTCCATCTATGGGGTCGCACAGAGTCGGACACGACTGAAGTGACTTAGCAGCAGCAGCAGCATATTTAGTTGAAAGTGTCTAAACATTTACCAAAACTCACGTGTAAGTATTTAATTCACACACTAATAATATTCACAAAGTTGATTCACATTTAACATTAACTCTTTTGGACTTCCCTGCTGGTCCCATGGATAAGACTCTGTGCTTCTACTGTGGGGCGCATGCACTCAATCCCTGGTTGGGGAACTAAAATCCAGCATGCCACTAACATAGCCCCCGCCCCCTCTCCCCCAAAATTCACTCTTTTACTGTTTATCCTGAACTAGGAAACTGACTGACTCTTCCATGTACAGCAAGGATGGAACTTCTTGGGTAAATTGAAATGTTCCTGGTCCCCATTCCACGATCTATTCTTAGCAAACTCCTTCATTCTTCATTTCTTTCCTCTCTTCTTTGCTTCCCTTCCTCCTCTTCAGTGCAGAGAATATCCATACCCTGCCTTGCCTATACTTTTCCACCCAGTTCTGTCTCTGAATATTGCCTCCCTGCAAGCGTTCTGTGAGGATAATTAGACAATTACTCAGAATCAAGGGCTTTCAGAGTTGTTACAGTTGAGAACAGCCTTTTGTTTAGAGATCTGTTGGAATTTGTTTGTATTTGTGAGGAAACACTAATGTTCAAGCAAAGCCTGGAGAAACTGACCTGCCTGTCTCCTTTTATAACTAGCTGGGAGGAGACAGAAAGCAGAGACCTTTTTTTTTTTTTTTTCAACATAATTAGTGGACCCCTTAGGATTGTGCTCTAGGGACAAAGTCAGGACTTTATCTGAGGAGTGAAAGTCGCTCAGTCATGTCTGACTCTTTGCAACCCCACGGACTATACAGTCTATGGAATTCTCCATGCCAGAATACTGGAGTGGGTAGCCTTTTCCTTCTCCAGGGGATCTTGCCAACCGAGGGATCGAACCCAGGTCTCCTGCATTGCAGGCGGATTCTTTACCAGCTGAGGGGCAGGAATTGCCATACTCAGATGGTGAGGCTCAAAGATGCTCTATCTGGGACACAGAGGGAGAGGCTGTGTTTCCAGTAGATGAAGAGGAATCTCAGTTACTATTTGCCCTTCAATTTTTGCTGAATCTTTAGTTTTCTACTGCTGCAGACCAAATTATCACTAACTTTATTGGATTAAAACAACACAAATTTATTATCTGAGGTTCAGCAAGTCAGAAGTCTGAGCATAGTATGGCTGGGTTCCCATCAAGGGCACACAAAGTTGAAATTCAGGTGTTGGGTGATTGTGTCCTAATCTCAGGCTCCACTAGAGAAATACATGCTTCCAGGCTCCCTCAGGTTTTTGGCAGAAATCATTTACTCTGCAGTCGTAGGAGTCGTAGCAAGGAATAACACCTTGCTAGTTATTGCTGTGCTCAGTCATGTCTGACTCTTTGTGAGCTTATGGACTGTAGCCCACCAGGCTCCTCTGTCCATGGAGTTTTCCAGGTAAGAATACAGGAGTGGGTTGCCTTTTCCTACTGTCGTGCTAGTGGTAGAACAAAAACCACTCTCAGTTCTCAGATGTGGCTTTTAGGTCTTTATTATGTAGCTCCATCCACAGACCTTATCATATTTGGAATTTCTGACTGTTAGAAGGGTCCAGCCACTTTTAAGGGTTCAGTTGATTAAATTAGGCCTACCATGATTATCTCCATTTTTTGTCAACTGTTCATGGGGTTCTCTTCCAATATTCATTGGAAGGACTGATGCTGAAGGTGAAACTCCAATACTTTGGCTACCTGATGTGAAGAACTGACTTGCTGGAAAAGACCCTGATGCTGGGAAAGATTGAAGGCAGGAGTAGAAGACAGAGGCTAAAATGTTGGATGGCATCACCAACTCAATGAACATGAGTTTGAGCAAGCTCTGGAAGTTGGTGATGGACAGGGAAGCCTGGTGTGCTGCAGTCCATGGGGTCACAAAGAGTTGGACACAACTGAACAACTGAACTGAAAAGTCAACTGATTTGGGATCTAATCATGGGAGTATTATTCCCTCCGATTATCTCCATTTTTATCAACTTAAAGTCAACTGATTTGGGATCTAATCATGGGAGTAATATTCTATGCAATCATAGGTTCCTCCTGCACTGAAAGTTAGGGGTTCTCACAAAGGGATAACACTAGGGAGCAGAGATATGGGACCCACGCTAGAATTCTAGGCATCATAATATTTACAACATAATTTGCTCTTAAGTTGATGTCAGAAGACTAGGAAGGCATTGCTGGGACTGGGGACATCCCCTTCTTTCCCTCAAAGAAAAGTGACCTCGTTTGAAATAATCCTAACTCCCCTGTCCCAGCACTTTTATACCTTTAAAAATACTCCATTCTGCACAGCTCCTCAGATGGCGTTTCTGTCTGCTAAATGAAATGCTGTCCCATTCATGAATCTCTTAATAAAGTCAATTAGATATTCTAATTTACTCGGTTGGATTTTCTTTTTTTTAAAGCACATATAAGTGGAAGGTGCAAAACAGGCTATGTTTGACTCTGAAAAAAGAATAAAATATTTGGGATAATTTTACCAACCCCCTGCCCCATTGTAAATTCCATAAGAGGGTGAATAAAGGCTGTGTCTGAATCTCCATTGTTTACTCATTACCTAGCAAACCCAAGCAATCCAATCTGCATACATTATAAAAGCTCAAGGCATAATTGTTAAATTAGTGCCGTCTGTACATGAAATGGCACAATGAGAAATTATTTCTACTCCAATTGCTTGATTACAATATTGGACTGAAACATCACCATCGAACTCTGGCTCTCACTGAGGAGCGATGTGTTCACTTAATTTGGTGCGTCAGTTTTTCTCATTGCTCTCATACCATAAATGAAATATATTTCCAAGATTAGCGTTCTCTCTTTATAAAACATCTATGGCATCTGCCCGATTGGGCATTTCCTTTTTCTCCCTCCAGTTTCTCTCATTATCTCAGCTCTCTGGAGTCTGCGATAGTCTGCAATTCCTTGTTTCCCCGCAGCTGGCTGCATTGACTGGGAAAAGCAACTCCAAATTCTGTCCTCAAGAACTGAAACCTCTGAGTACCGGGAGTGGGGTGTCACGCACACTGAAGCACTCTGCAAGTAGCACTCTGCGAGCCCGGTTTCTGCCGGCTCGCATCTCACCGCCGCCAGATGAGCTAAGCAAGCCAGGGAGCGGACCTCCGACCTCCGACCCCTCCCCGACCGCGTCTTCTTCGCTGTACGGCGGAGCCTCAGTCAACATGGCCGCGCCCATAGCCCATACTCAAGGGCGCCGCCATTGCAGCTGCCGGGCCCGCCGAGGCCGCGCTCCGGGTGGTCGCCATGTCGGCCACCGCCTGCGCCCAGTTCCCGACAAAGCCGGCGACCGTGGACCGGAGGAGTGCAGGGACAGCCGAAGAGGCCGAGTGCTTTCCGGAGATGGCTGTGTCGGGGCCCGGGGGCAGCGCTGCGGTGAGCGCGATGATGGGGCGGGGTTGTCTGGTGGTCAGCTGTGGTTTAATCGGGCATCAGTGGCTGGAGGGTTACTGTAGTCTGTGAAATAGGTGATTGGGAATTGGAGTCGATGCTGAAGGGCCTTTTGCACGGGCGGGAGGATGATCTTAGCATCCTCAGGGAGCTAAGGGATAGTGCTAGAGGGCTGTCTGTGCAGTTTAAGGAAATCGTTGTTTGAGGGATCTGCGGTGACAGTGGTGGCGGGGAGGGGCCTGTGCAGTCAGTTTGGAAGGCCGCGGGGATAAGAAATAAGGGCTTTGAGGTGTATCAGAGATTGGGGAGGACTGTAGGGGTCGCAAATGGGAATGTCTACGGGAGTCAGCAATTACAGTCTCTGGGGTTGTTAGAGATGGAATTGTTCCCCTCTGTGTGCAGAGGTGCAGGCAGGTGAGTTAGTAGTTATTGCAGTAGTTAAAGGTAAGAGATGATTAGGGTTTACAGGTGAAATAAAAAATCAGAATTAGAATATGCCTGGAGATGAGCCAGTAGGACTTACTGATGATATGGAGCAAGAGGGAAAAGAAGAATCAAAATTTACACCTAGGCTTTTTGGAACTGGTAGATTCTATTTCCTGAGAAAGGGTTGTGTTGGAGAAGACCTGATTTGATGGCTTAAAGGAGAGCCAGGGTGGATGAGCCATAGTTCTGTTTGAGCAGTGGCAAGAAGCCCATTACATACATGTTCAAGTAGAGATGTTGAGAAATTGTTAGATATATAAATCTAGTACTTAGGAGAGACTTAGACTGAAGAATCCTTATTTGAAAGGGATCAACATAAAGATGGCATTTAAAGTCATAAGATTGAATGAAATCATCTAGGAAGAGATGACAGGGGAGAAAAAAGGGCAAAAACTCAAAGAGTTTTGGGTCAATCTGATGTTTTGAGTTCTGGTGGAGGAGAAGAAGGAGGAGGAGAGGGAGAGGGGAGAAGGAGAAGAAGAATGAGGTAGGCGGTAGGAGGTAACCACTGAGGTAGGAGGAAAACTGTGTAAATGTGTTGTCAGAAAAGCATCAAGGTTTTCAAAGCAGTGGCAGTACTCAGTCCCCAGAGTATGACTACAGAGAATTTGACTTTGGCAAGTTGTAGTTCCATGGTTATTTTGATTGATTAGAGCTCTTAGAGTGGAATGATAGGGGTAAAATCTGGTGGGAGAGTTAAAGAATGGGAGGTAATGAAGTAGAGCAGCAAGTATAGACAACTTTAAGAGTTTTGCTGATAAGGGAAGCAAAGAAATGGATATTGGATGGGACATGAGATTAAGAGAGGGTTTTCTTCAGATGAATGATATTGAGACAACTTTGTGTGTCAGTGAGAATGACACAGTAGAAAGGCGTACTAAGTCACTTCAGTCCTGTCCAACTCTTTGTGACACTATGGACTTTAGCCCGCCAGGCTCCTCTATCCATGGGGATTCTCCAGGCAAGAATACTGGAGTGGCTTGCCATTTCCTCCTCCAGCGGGTCTTTCTGACCCAGGGATCGAACCCAGGTCTCCGTTGCAGGCAAATTCTTTACTGTCTGAGTCACCAGGGAAGCCCCCTACTGGGAGAGGACTCTTAGAAATGTATTCCTGTATTCCTCTGTGCTTTACATCATGCCCCTTTTTCCTTAGCTTATTTTGCTTTGAATTCTTTGCTGTTCTAAATCATAGCTATGAGTACAGCTATATACTGAGCCCTGTGAGTCCTTCTAGTGAATCATTGAACCAGAATGTTAATGGGTTAAAGCCTGGTGATACTCTAAACAAGATAGGGTTTTGAAGGATGAATGAAAAACAGTTGAAAGTGTAATTTACTTCATCTTAAGGCTCTAAGATTGGGGTGGAGGTGGGGAAACAACTTCTATTGGGGAACACTGTAAGGGAACAGAATCCTCAGGTGACAAGTAGGTTTTGGTTGAAGCAAGCAGGCAATGGGATTTCCCTGGTGGTCCACTGGCTATAACTCCATGCTTCCAATGCAGAGGGCCCCGGGTTCAATCCTGGTCAGGGAACTAGATCCCACATGCTGCAACTAAGACCTAATGCAGACAAATAAATAAACATTAAATTTAAAAAAGCAAGCAGGTGAAGAAAATAGCTGAAAGGGTGTGTGTAGTGGAGTTTATTGGCAGTGGTTAGGGTTTCTGTAAAGGCTGTGTGAGGGTTCTGTTGGTGTCAATGATTGGGGATTGATAGTATTTGGGGGTCATATCTTAGGTGGAGATCAATATGTTCCACTGGCATCAATAGTTGAGGAACCTGTGGCAATATGTGATCAGAGTGTTTATGAGGGCAAGTAACTGTGGAGATCTGTTGCTGTTAGTAACTGGAAGGTTTGCTGGGATCAGTCCTTTTGGAATTAGGAAGGACCATGCTGGCTCAGTGATTGGGAAGCCAGTAACAATTAGTGACAGGAGTTATAGGAATCAGTGACTGCAAGTTTGTGAGCTCAGAGATTGGTGACACACACAGATAATTGATTGGTGGTTTATGGCAGTGGGGATGATCTTTAAATGTTAAACAGACATGTTTGAATACATATTTATTAGCTTCAAAATTCTACAGTAGCTACCTAATAAGAGGAGAACTTTAACATGCTTTATTTAATTCCTTCTCCCCACCCACAACCAATCATATGCATGCTTATTTTTCTTACATCATACCTCTTGATTTTAGGGATTAAATTTTTTAAAAATTAATTTATTTATTTTGGCTGCACTGGGTCTTCATGGCTGCTTGAAGGCTTTCTCTAGTTGCAGTGATTAGGGGCTACTCTCTCGTTTCGGTGCATGGGCTTCTCACTGAGATGGCTTTTCTTTTTGAGCAACATGGGCTCTAGGGCATGTGAGTTTCAGTAGTTGTGGCTCTCTGACTCCAGAGTGTGGGCTTGGTAGTTGGAGCACATGGGCTTAGTTGTCCTGTGGCATGAATCTTCCTGGATCAGGGATCAATCCTGTGTCCCCTGCATTGGCAGGCAGATTCTTTACCACGGGACCACCAGGGAAGTCCAAGGATATTTTTATAACAATTGCACAAGAAAATTTATCAAATGACTTGGATGTAACTAAACACTTTACTGGTTTTATTATTCATAGTTCTCTCTTGTATATTATTAAGTCTTTCCCAATCTCAAAATTATTCTGATCCAATTTTCCTTCTTTTAAAAATTATTCCTCTTTCTCTCCTTTTCCTACCACATTCCCTATACCTCCCTCGCTTCTTCTCTTTATTTTTAAAGTACATAGGCAATATACTTTCCAAATCCTTACATACCTAAATATCTTACTTTTGCTTCCAAACATAATTGATTTTTTGACTGCTCATAAAAACCAAGGGTCTCAATTCTTCTACCTCAGAACTCTATATCCATAGTGTTTAGTTATAAAGATGAAGACTGATTCTAACATGTTTGTTTGTTGTAATTGTCTTTCTCTCTCATAATCATATGGTGTTTTTTCAAAGTACCTTCGACTGAATGGCTTATAAACAGCAGAAGTTGATTTCTGACAGTGCTGGAGGCTACATGTCTGAGAGCACTTTGGGATCTGGTGACAACCCTCTTCCGGTTTCAGACTTCTCATTAGATCCTTACTTGGCAGAAAGAGCAGAGAGAGTAAGCACATTCTCTCATAACTCTTATAAGGGCACTATTCCTACTCATGAAAACCCCACTCTCATAACCTCATCTAATTCTAATTTTCTCCCAAAGGCCCTCTCTCCTAATATCATCACATTGGAGGGCAAGGTTTCAATCATGAATTGGAGGGACACGTTCATTCCATTATAGGGACATTTCTTAATGTGGTTTTTGCCTCTCAAAACCAAAAATGAGTGAAAAAATAACTTTATGACAAACAGTGAATGGACAAGGTAGGAACAAGTAATTATTATCTTGTCCAGATCTCTCACTGATGTGGATAACATTAGACTGAACTAGGAATGTGCTATTTTACAGGGATCGGTAACATTCAATGATGTGACTATGGCCTTTACCAGGAAGGAATGGGAGCAACTAGATCCTGCTCAGAAAAGCCTGTACAAGGATGTGATGCTGGAGAATTACAGCAACCTAGCCTCAATGGGTAAGGACAGTTCCTTTGTAATTCAAACTATACTTACTGTGATGCCTTCTCTCTGATGCCCTTGATAAGTTTATCCTCGATTTTTATGAACCAAAGAGTTGTAATCCCTTTGGGTACTAAGCAGAATACGTGTGATCCTGCCTTGAAAATGGAGGATCTACTCAGATGGGGTTTGTGGGCATTGCACTGTGAAATTTCTGAAGCCACGTATTCTTTTATCCTTTACAAACTCTGAAACTCAGATGTTAGGGATTGATTTCTGGGATATTTGTTGTTCTAACACTCAATTTCTGTCTTTTCTCATGAGTAGGGTATCAGGCTCTCAAACCAGACATGATATCCAAGTTGGAAAAAGAAGAGCCATGGCTAGGGAAGGGGAAAAGACGCAGACAAGGTGGCTCGAGTGAAATAGCAAGAGCCAAAGAAATAGGAGCCAATGGAAGTAAGTTCCTAGTTTCTTGATGATAACTTTGGAATTCTTTCTTTCTCCCACACTTTTATTATTTACTTTTAAAAATATATATATCTTTTCTTTCTACTGAAATATAGTTGATTTACCATGTTAGTTTCAGGTATACAGCAAAGCAATTCAGTTATCATATATCTGTCTATCTATCTATCTATCTATCTATCTATATCTATATCTTTTTTTAAAGATTTTTTTCCCTTATAGGTTATTACAAATTATTGAGTAAAGTTTCCTGTGCTACATAGTAGGTCCTTGTTGGTTTTCTGTATTATATATAGCAGTATATTTATGTTAATCCCAAATTCCTAAATTATCCACCACCCCCCGCTTTCTCTCTTTGGTCTGTTAGGTCTATTTATGTTTTGTATAGTTCATTTGTATCTTTTTTTTTTTTTTGGATTCCACATATAAGCAATATCAGGTGATATTTGTCTTTCTCTGTCTGGTTTACTTCACTTAGTTTGATAATCTCTAGGTCCATCCATGTTGCCACAAATGGCATTATTTCATTCTTTTTATTGGATGAGTAATATTCTGTTGTATAAATATACCACATCTTCTTTGTCTATTCATCTGTTGATGGAAATTTAGGTGCTTCCGTATCTTGGCTGTTGTAAATAGTGCTGCAATGAACATTGAGGTGCATGTATCTTTGCTCATTACGTCTTTCTCTAGATGTATGCCCAGGAGTGGGACTGCGGGATCATATGGTAGCTCTATTTTTAGTTTCTTAAGAAACTTCCATATAGTTTTCCATAATGGCTGTACCAATTTACATTCCCACTAACAGTGTTGGAGGGTTCCTTTTTCTCAACATCCTCTCTAGTATTTGTTATTTGTAGATTTTTTTTTTGATGATGGCCATTCTCACTGGTGTGAGGTGATACCTCATTGTGGTTTTGATTTGAATTTCTCTAATAATTAGTGATGTTAAGGATCTTTTCATATGCCACCTGTATGTATTCTTTGGAGAAATGTCTATTTAGATCTTCTGTCCATTTTCTTGATTGAGTTATTTGGTTTTTTTGATATCAAGCTATATGAGCTGTCTGAATATTTTGCAGATTAAGCCCTTGTCAGTCGCATCATTTGAAAAAATTTTATCCTATTCCATAGGTTGTTTTTTTGTTTTATTTATGGTTTCCTTTGCTGTGCAAAAACTTTTAATTTGGTCCCAGTTGTTTATATTTTTGGTTTTATTTCCTTTACTCTAGGAGAAAGTCCAAAAAGAGATCACTGCAGTATGTCAAAGAGTGTTCTGCCTGTGTTTTCCTCTAGGAGTTTTATAGTATTTGGTCTTCTTCCCATTTTGAGTTTATTTTTGTATGTGGTGTTAAAGATGTTCTAAATTCATTCTTTTACATGTATTTGTCCAGTTTCCCCAGTACCACTTATTGAAAAGACTCTCTTTTCTCCATTGTACATTCTTGCCTCCTTTGTCATATATTAATTAACCATAGGTGCCTGGGTTTGGAATTCTTCAAAGAAAATTTGTTCTGAAATTCTTCTTAAAGATTTTAAGGGTCTTAAAGACCCTTCTTTATTAACCGGGAAGTAGCAGTAGGAAAATATCAAAATCTCCCTGGGGGAATAGGAGTTCAAAGATTCTCTAACCTTGGAGATTCTAATATCTCTTCCTTCTGTGACCCTGCCCACATGGGAAGTCCTCATATGAGATTCACTATAGTTGTGAGCCAGTGTGATTTACGGGAATTTGCTTATACCACTTGTATCAGTCAACTTAGGCTAAGTTATGCCCCATTAAAGAAAGAGCCCCCCCCCCACCTCCCCAAATCTTAGTGGCCTACAAAAAGAAAGGTTTGTTTCTTGCTCAAGCTGCAGTCCTTTCCCACATTATCTTGTGACCTACACTGAAAGAGCAGTCCCTATTTGGCAAATTCTGATCTCATTACAGAGGGAAAGAAGGAGGAATGGAATCATATGATGAGTTAAAAAACCACTGGATGTGGTAGATATCTCGTTCTTCTTAACATTTTATTGGTTCTTCAGTCAGAGCAGGTCACCTTTGCACTCCCAAATTCAACTGGGTAGGAATGGGAGGATTAAATGGTCATGCAGTGGGGCTGGGAGGAGTAATCTACAAGGAACAATAATGCAGTCTGCTACACTACTTGGGTTATGTTAGGAAAAATGGTGAAAAACAGAGCTATAAACCTTGGGCACCAGACAATCAGATGCCTAACTGACCCATCCATATATAGCCATCTTTCCTAATCTAGACTTTCCATTGCTCAGTTTTGAGAAAGAGCATTGAACCCTTTTAATTGTTTTTTTAGCTAATCCCATTCCTGCTTACTCTTGCGACCCCATGGACTGCAGCCCGCAAGCCTCCTCTGTCCATGGGATTCTCCAGACAATACTGGAGTAGGTTGCCATTTCCTTCTCCAGGGGATCTTCCTGACCCAGAAATCAAAACCAGGTCTTCTGCATTGCAGGCAGATTCTTTACTGACTGAGCTGTGAGGGGAGACTTTACCTCTCTAAAGCAATGCTTTTAAAAATTATCCCCCTTTTCCTAATATCCTCAGCTTTTCCACCTTTGTTCACCCACACTCTGAGACCCCATAGTATCAATTTTCTCTCCTTAGGTATTTAGACATTCTTAGATCTGTCTTCTTTCCAAATCTCTTGGCGTGATGCTCCTGCCCCTCATTACCTTCCATTTCCCCACTTTCTCTGTGAAATGCTCTAGACCCATGGTCTATACCACCATCATTATTTCCATTTCCTCCCTAACCCTTGCAGTTCAGTTAAGTTCAATTCAGCTGCTCAGTCATTTCCGACTCTTTGAGACCCCATGGACTGCAGTACACCAGGCTTCCCTGTCCATCACCAACTCCCGGATCTTACTCAAACTCATGTCCATCGAGTCGGTGATGCCATCCAGCCATCTCATCCTCTGTCATCCCCTTCTCCTTCTGCCTTCAGTCTTTCCAAGCTCATCAGGGTCTTTTCAAATGAGTCAGTTCTTCCCATTAGATGGCCAAAGTTTTGGAGTTTCAGCTTCAACATCAGTCCTTCCAATGAATATTCAGGACTGATTTTCTTTAGGATGGACTGGTTGGATCTCCTTGCAGTCTAAGGGACTCTCAAGAGTCTTGTCCAACACCACAGTTCAAAAGCATCAATTCTTCAGCACTCAGCTTGCTTTATAGTTCAACTCTCACATCCATACATGACTACTGGAAAAACCATAGCTTTGACTAGACAGACCTTTGTCGGCAAAGTAATATCTCTGCTTTTTAATAAGCTGTCTAGGTTAGTCTAACTTTTCTTCCAAGGAGCAAGTGTCTCTTAATTTCATTGCTGCAGTCACCATCTGCAGTGATTTTGGAACCCAAAGAAATAAAGTCTCTCACTGTTTCCACTGTTTCCCCATCTATTTGCCATGGAGTGATGGGACCAGATGCCATGCTCTTAGCTTTCTGAATCTTGTCCAGACAAAGCTCTAATTCCTTGTCTTATATTTTACCTCCTTACAGGATAGCTCTTTCTCAGATGATCAGAAATTGAAAGCTTTATCTTTCTTTCTAAATTAGAGCTTCCTCTCACCTTCCCTGTTTTTATCAGTGTCAAATTTTAGGCTTGTCTACCATGGAATTCCCATGAACCTTTGCTCTCTGTGCTCTCTTTTACTATTCTTTCCTTAGTTCCTGTTTTATTTTTTCCCTCAATTCTGAGTGACATCACTCAAATCAGATTCATATTATCCCATTCCTAAATTGCTCCAATTCTTAGGTAGACTTCCTAACTTCCCCCCTTTAGAAAAATAATTCATCTTAGATGTTGCCACCAAACGTTAAAACATACAGTTATTATATACTACTACAGCCTCCCAAAAAAGGAAGGGCAAGAAAGGCCTTCTCCATTCCCAAAGAAAGGCAGTTCTAAAGAATATTCAAACTACTGCACAATTGCACTCATCTCACACTCTAGCAAAGTTATGCTCAAAATTATTCAAGAGAGGCTTCAACAGGACATGAAATGAGAACTTCCAGATGTTCAAGCTGGATTTAGAAAAGGCAGAGGAACAGAGATCAAATTGCCAACATTTGTTGGATCATGGAAAAAGCAAGAGAATTCCAGAAAAACATCTACTTTTGCTTTATTGACTACACCAAAGTCTTTGACTGCATGGATCACAACAAACTGGAAAATTCTGAAAGAGATGGGAATACCAGACCACCTGACCTGCCTCCTGAGAAGTCTGTATGCAGATCAGGAAGCAACAGTTAGAACCAGACATGGAACAATGGCCTGGTTCCAAATTGGGAAAGGAGTCCGTCAAGGCTGTATATTGTCACCCTGTTTATTTAACTTATATGCAGAGTACTTCAGGCTTCCCTAATAGCTCAGTTAGTAAATATCATGACATCTGGTCCCATCACTTCATGTCAAATAGATGGGGAAACAATGGAAGCAGTGACAGATTTTATTTTCTTGGGCTCCAAAATCACGGCAGATGGTGACTGCCGCCATGAAATTAAACGACGCTTGCTCCTTGGAAGAAAAGCTATGACAAACCTAGGCAGTATATTAAAAAGCAGAGACATCACTTTACCAAAAAGGTCTGTATAGTTAAAGGTATGCTTTTTCCAGTAGTCATGTATGGATGTGAGAGTTGGACCATAAAGAAAGCTGAGCATCGAAGAATTGATGCTTTTGAATGTAGTGTTAGAGAAGACTCTTGAGAGTCCCTTGGGCTGCAGGGAGATCCAACCAGTCCATCCTAAAGGAAATCAATCCTGAATATTCATTGGAAGGACTGATGCTGAAGCTGAAACTCCAGTACTTTGGCCACCTGATGGGAAGAACTGACTCATTAGAAAAGACCTGATGCTGGGAAAGATTGAAGGCAGGAGAAGGGGATGACAGAGGATGAGATAATTGGATGGCATCACTGATTCAATGGACATGAGTTTGAGCAAGTTCTGGGAGTTGGTGATGGACAGGGAAGCCTGGCGTGCCACATTCCATGGGGTGGCAAAGAGTCAGACACAACTGAGCAACTGAACTGAACTGAATAGCCCCCAAATTAGCAGAATATCCATAATATCTTTTTAAGTTTCTTCTAACTCTGAATTTTCAAGACTCTGTGAATTTCTCAAGGCTGGAGGGACCAGTCTGTCAAATGACAAATGAAGAGAATTCATAGTTTTTGATTCCTCCATTCATGGCTCCAGTTTTGACTATCTTTACTATTCTTGCTGATGCTTGGTGTTACAACTAAAAAATATTCCTAAGTCATTTAATATGTGCTTTTTTGTCATTGCTGCAGTGACTTTATTCTTGGTTCAAGTTCTTACTATTATCCTTGGAGGTTCTTCAAGGAAGGACTATTTTCTGTTCCCTCCAATGATTGTTGGTTCTAGTGAGTTCCATGCTTCGGTTTCTGAAGTTACAGTCATTTTAGCTTAAAATTTATGTCTTAATTACTGTCTCAAATTCAGGACAGGCTTATAGCCTTAATTATGTGCTCTGCCAGACCAGACTCCCCTAGTATTATCCTACCATTATACCAGTTAACTAGTTAAGAGTCTCCTCTCCTCCCCCATGGTAAATTTCTCTTGTGGTGATATATATCTTTTTCAACTGTCAGTTGGGACCAGCCAAATCATCATTGTAAGAGGTTCTTATAATGTTATACCTCAAGAGGAAAGGTTTGAGTTTTGATCCCCTTCTTCCCAGAAGGTGATTTGCCTCCATCTCTCCCAGCATCTTTGGGCATTGGAAGATACAGCCTTTGTCATGCTACAGAAAAGTTCTTGTTATACTCTTTCTCTAAGGATGCTTGCATCACTTAAAATTTCCTAAATGAAAAAGCAGCTGGCAACTCCAGTTCTTCCTGCTATATCTATACCACTACTTTATGTATACTTATAAAAATTGATCTACTCTATGGGAACAAATCTCTTAAAAATTCTCCATAAAAGCAATGATATTTCCCAGCCATATATTCAAACACCATAACTGCTTTCTATTTGAACCCAGTTTTTACTTTATCCATGTAATGTTCTTTCACTACTAAAATGACTATTTACTTTTTATCTTTTTTCTCCCTGAAATCATGGGGACTCTTATATCTGTTTCTCCCTTTGAGTCTCTTTAATTCCTATCCTGAAGCTTTTTCTGTTTTTTCCATGTCCATTGTTGATAAAGGCCACCCCCAAAATGGTGGTCCTAGCTCCTAAGTTGTTTGGTTTTTACGTATGTAGTGTCCATATCTAGCTAACAGAAGTCTTCAAGCTTCAACTCTACGTTCTTAGGAAAATTGTTGGATAGCTAGGGTTGATGTTTACTGTTGTCCAATCAGTTGCTTTCAACCAGAAGTTGGATCATATACTAAAAACATATTACTGCTGCTTACATCTGTCAGTTTGAGTTTGGTCTCAGAGAACAGAAGCCTGGGTTGAGAAGATAGCTCAAAATGTATAATTGTATAGTGTATGGAGGAAAGAACGTGAGCAATTGCTTAGAGTTGGGAATTAGCTTAAAATTTATAATTGGCAATTAGAGTGACCTGACAGGAAGGTGTGCTCCATAGCAAACTATTGGAAAACAAGTGTTTGTGTACACTACAAATCCAATGTCATAAAGTTTATTTGCCAGTCTCATTACTGTGAATTTTATAATATGGTAAAAGCATCAAGTAACTCAGAGAAGGAGCTTCCCCAGTGGCTTAGTGGTAAAGAATCTGCCTGCAATGCAGGAAATGCAGATGACACAGGTTCAATCCCTGGGTCGGGAAGAACCCCTGGAGGAGGGAATGGCAATCCAGTCCAGTACTCTTGTCTGGAGAATCCCATGGACAGAGGAGCCTGGTGGGCTACAGTCCATAGGGTTGCAAAGAGTCAGACACTCTTTAACGTAAGAGTCAGATGTGTTTTAGTACAGGAATGCCATTATTATATTAATCATAGGTGGGAGCAGTAGAACATCCTTTTCGACTTAATCCCTCAGACACCTATATTCAGTACTCTTTGATGAGCTTATTTTCTCTTATTTTGGCTCTTTGGGGAGCAATAACAAAATTTTACTTGTGCTATCCTAAGTAAATGGAGGAATTTATTATAAGGCCTTTTGTAACCTAAGGGATGGTACTTCAGCCAGGGACTAGAGCCAGTACTGGAAAGCCATTAGGAATTGGGATTGTGTAAACAATCTCTTTGAGAACACATGATCTTACATCTGTGCTTTTCTGTGGATATGTGCTTTATTCTTTGTGCTGATGAACTTTCAGTTTACATGGGAAGGATATGGCTTTATAATACTTGTCTTGTATCATTTTTAAATTTATCACCCAGTGGAAACTGACTAGAGTCCAAGTTTTTACAAGGTATACTCTAATTGGACATCTTGGCTTGAGCCAGATGTCCCTGACTGTGACTAAGGAGATTTGGATGAATATAATATAGGCTGTTGGAGACAAGCACTATGCATGAATTTGAAGTTATTAATGCTGGGAAGTTTGGGCAGAGGAGAGACTTCAAAAAGTGTCAGCTAAAATTACAAGCTCTTTTAGCTTCATCTCTTTTTTATTTGCTGCTTTTTGTGTTTATTTCATCTTTTATCCCAGGTTTCAAGGTCATATTTATAAACAGTCAAAGTTTTTTCTAATCACCATTGTCAATTTTCTTTTTCTGTCTTTACTACAGCACTTTCCCGCTCAAGTCCAAAATGATAGGAATATTTGCACTTGATATTTCATTCACTTTAGGAAACTTTGTTGTTGTTGTTCAGTTGCTAAGTCATGTCTGACTCTTTGTGACCCCATGGATTGCAGCATGCCAGACTTCTCTGTCCTTCACTATCTCTTGGAGTTTGCTCAAACTCATGTCCGTTGATTCGGTGATGCTATCCAACCATCTCATTCTCTGTCATCCCCTTCTCCTCCTGCCCTCAATCTTTCCCAGGATTAGGGTCTTTTCCAAGACCTTTAGGATACTAGGCTCAAATAAAGATTCAACCCCACAACAGGGCATTTCTCTATAAGTTATATTCAAAAATATGAAAGTGCAAAGATTCACAAGAGTGTCTCATTGAATTTCACTTTAGAAGAAGTCCATCAAGATGATGACCAGCTAAAGAACCACCAGAAATCTCAAAACAAAATCCTTAGGGGAGTTGCATTCAAGAAAACAACTCTGACTAAGAAAAAGAGCCATGAACGTAGTTCATTGCAGAAAAAAAATGTGAGTACAAAATATATTCCTTCAAAAAAAAAGCTTCTTAAATTTGATTCACATGGAAAGAATTTAGACTTACCTGGTGACCTAAGAAACTGTGCAGAAAAGAAATCTGATATAGCTAAAGAGCATAGGAAATCATTCAATCATAGCTTATCTGATACAAAGAAAGACAAAAATCAAATTGGAAAAAAATGTGAGAAATCATCTACCTATAGCTCATCTAATGGGCCTGACAAAACTCAAACTGACAAGAAATATACTGAACAGGACAAAATTCAAACTGGAAAAGAACATGAGAAATCATCCAGCCATTGCTCATCTCTTACTAAGCATGAAAAAACCCAGAATAAAGTGAAACCCTATGAATGTAATGAATGTGGGAAGGTTCTCAGCCATAAGCAAGGACTTGTTGACCATCAGAGAATCCATACAGGGGAAAAACCATATGAATGTAATGAATGTGGGATAGCCTTTAGCCAAAAATCACACCTTGTTGTACACCAGAGAACTCATACTGGAGAAAAACCATATGAGTGTGTTCAGTGTGGCAAAGCCCATGGTCATAAACATGCTCTCACTGACCATCTGAGAGTTCATACTGGGGAAAAGCCCTATGAATGTACTGACTGTGGGAAAACCTTCAGACATAGCTCAAACCTTATGCAACATGTGAGATCTCATACAGGTGAGAAGCCCTATGAATGTAAGGAATGTGGAAAGTCTTTTAGGTATAACTCATCTCTTACTGAACATGTGAGAACACATACAGGTGAAATACCATATGAATGTAATGAATGTGGAAAAGCCTTTAAGTATAGTTCATCCCTTACTAAACATATGAGAATTCATACAGGTGAGAAACCCTTTGAATGTAATGAATGTGGGAAAGCTTTCAGCAAGAAGTCACACCTCATTATACATCAAAGAACTCATACTAAAGAGAAACCCTATAAATGTAATGAATGTGGAAAAGCCTTTGGACATAGCTCATCTCTTACTTACCATATGAGAACTCATACAGGTGAAAGTCCATTTGAATGCAATCAGTGTGGGAAGGCCTTCAAACAAATTGAAGGTCTTACTCAACATCAGAGAGTTTATACTGGGGAGAAACCCTATGAATGTAATGAATGTGGGAAAGCTTTTAGCCAAAAGTCACACCTCATTGTACATCAGAGAACTCATACAGGGGAGAAACCCTATGAATGTAATGAATGTGGAAAAGCCTTCAATGCAAAGTCACAACTTGTAATACATCAGAGATCCCACACTGGAGAGAAACCTTATGAATGTAATGAATGTGGAAAAGCCTTCAAACAAAATGCATCCCTTACCAAACATATGAAAACTCACTCAGAAGGGAAATCTCATGAGTGAAATTAGAGTGGGAAATCTGAACAAAAGGTTTTATTTAAACTTATAAGTATTCTGAACTTAAAGGATGTTAGAAAGCCTTTAATAAGAAGTCACACCTTGTTATGGATGAGAGAATTTGAAAATTAATCTTTACATAGAAGAAATGGATGGAGAGTTTAAATTTGATACTAAACCTTTTATATAAAATATTGTTATAAATGATCTATATATTCAGACTGAAATATAAAGCTTTTAAAATTGTTAATAAATTAAATAACCAGTACACTAGAGAACCAGATTACATATTCTGACAATTCCTGAGTGGCTTGAGTGTTGTGTCTTTAAGCACCATGTATGAGAATTAAGTTTGCATATCTGTTTAGTGCCATGTATAAACGTCTGTGACTCTTGGTATAAGCTTCATCTTTGATGCTATCACACAGGTCTTTGTATTATCAGAAAACTTTATAAGAGGATTATTATTTATATAAAAATGTTAATGCAAAATTAAGAGAAAATGAAAGAAATCAGTTGAGGACATGCAGGTGCCAATAGGGAATACTATCAAAGATACATTGTTGTGTGAAATGAGCAGGTTGCTCAACTATGTATATAGTTTGTTCCCATCTATGTACAAAAGGGTGTGTGTGTGTGTGTTTGCATGTCTGTTTGTGTGTATGTATGTATTAATATGTTTGTATACATGTATTTATCTGTGTGTATGTATGTATGTGTGTATGTGTATATACACTTTTTTTTAATGTAAATAGATTGGTTTGAAAAAATACAGAAGAAACTTAGGGGTTGCCTTTGGGCACAGGCATACAGGAATGAGGTCTGGGATGGGAGAGAGACCTCCTCTTTATTGTATACTGCTTAAATTTTAAAATCATGTACATATATTATTTTCACAATTAAAATCCTTTTAATATGTATAAATCAACACTAATGAAAATTTTCACTGAACCCACTTTGTGATGTGATTTGACTAAGTAAAAGTTTCTAGGCTTATTCATAAATGAGCATATGGTATTAAATTTGATATTGAATTCACAAAGGCTTTTCTTATCAAACATATTCTTTCATTAAAATAATAAATTACAACTATTACTTGGAGCTGTTTCTTTTATTTACTATAATTTTAAAGACTGAAGATGAACTGTGATTGTAGCTGAATAAAAGGGGTTTTCTGAACAATCACTCCACTTTTTCTCATATTCAAAGTGCTTTTATACAAATACCTCAATCTGGGATTTCAAATGTACTGCAACAAATGGCACTACTTCCTGTTCTTGCTTAATAGCAGACCTTGTGAATAGATCAGTGCACTCTTTCTGAGTGAATCTAGACTTGGCCTCAGAATATTCTCAAGCATGCATTCTAGAAGGTACTGTTAATCCATTTGGGTTTGCACAGGAAACCTGTTTTCCTATTTTTCCTCATGAGTTATAGATTTAAAAATATAGCTGAACTGTTCTAAAATGTAAGTTGTTACACTAAAAACAGTAACATAAGGACAAAAAATGGTTTTGTAATATAAGAATAATATTTGATATATATGTCATCTTTTACATTTTTCATAGCACATTCACTACATTACCTGATTTGTTCCTCAGAATAAACATGAGTTGGTAAGAAAGACTCTAGTCATGGTCAATACTTCTCAATAAATATTTCAAATAAATAAGTACTGTTCTAGCATAATTATAGATCCTTAATAATATGTGGTTAAATGCGATCTTTGCAAATATTTCCAGTCCCAGCAGCTGCCTACTGACCTCATTTTTTTGAGAATTAAAAGGTATAAATATTTAAAATAGAACTTGTGTTTGTGTGTGTACATGTGCACGTGCGTGTATTGAAAGATCAACTCATGAATATTATGCACTCATTACCAAGTAACTTACGTACTCTCAGGTGAAGACAATGAAATCTGAAAGTCATTTCCATCAGTAATTTATTACCAAATGAAAATCTGGCACTATACACAGAATGAATTCATCACTGTCTAGAGCTGTAATAAATGTCACTTTTTGGAAGAATAAAGCAGTTGCATGTATGACCAGATTAACTTTCTTACATCTCTTGGAGAACCCACAATAGTGCCACACCTGGGATGGTCAAGAGTATAGTGTGCCTGAATATTAAAAATGAATGCTGAAATTCATCCTGTGCAGTAAAAAATGAATTAAAATTTAGCATCAATGAATGAGGAAATAATATTTCAAAACGACTAGAGGCAAACTGAAAGAAAATAGACATACAGATGTGCGTCCAAATCAATGATACAGTTGGTTGGGCATGCATCACAATGGCCTAGAAGGCTTGTTACTAGAAAGACTTTAGAAACAGGCCCCCCCAACAAAATTTCTGACTCAGTAGGTTTGTGATCTGGCCTGAGAATTTGCATTTTAAATAAGTTTACAGAAGATGCTGATGATGTTGGTCGGGGACCACACTTTGAGAATCACTAATCTGAATAATTGTTTAAGTAAAATTTTAAAATATTTTTAAATGTTCCTGAAATATTTCTTCAATATAAAGAAGAGGAAGGGCATATATCTGTGGAGTTAGTTATTATATTAACAGTTTTAAAACATTTATTTCTTCATGAACTTTTGATCATGTGTATATTATTTGCTGGGCACTATTATAGATCTTAGGGACATAACAGTCAGCAAAAAAGAAGGAAAGAAATCTTGTCCTCAGCTTAATTCTAGAGTGGGAGACAGGCAGTAAATCTAAATATAGTTGCCCCACAGGGGATTGGTTCCAGGACCAGCCAGTTACCAAAATCTGAGAATGCTTAAGTCCTATAGTTGGCCCTCCAAATCCTCCATATCTAAGAACTCAACCAACCATGGATTGTGTAGTACTGTATATATTTACTGAAAAATATCCATGTATAATTGGACCCATACAGTTCAAACTGTAAGCGAAATATAGAATATGACAGAGGGTGACAAGTGGTATGGCAAAGGACAAAACAGAGAAGGGGAATGCAATTGTAAGAGAATGCAATTTTAAATTTGATGGTAGTGGTGATGGAGTAAGCTCAGTCTCACTTAGTGGTGACACAGCCTTGAAGAGTGCAGAAGCAAGTCATATATATATGATGAAAGAGCTTTCCAGACATGCATCTTTTAGAATCTGAAGGTGTGGAAAGAGAAAGATGCTGAACATACAGAAGAGGAAAAAGTAAGAAAATTTTCTATTAAATCAAAAATTTTAAATAATCAGGTTTGCAAGAGAGGTAGAAAGCAAGATCTCCCTCTCTCTCTGTCTTTTTAATGTGAGAGCACACAGACAAGCAGTTTATTTATTTAAGTCAGAAGCAAGACAGAAATACATACTCCGAGAAAAAGGGTATGGGGGAGCATAGTAAAGAGGTAATTTTCATTTTTATTTTTAAAGGATTTCATTTTCCCAGTTAGACATTTGAAAAAAAAAAATCTTTTTTTTTTTTTTTTGGCTGAGACAAATGGTTTGCAAAAAAAAAAAAAAAAAATCTCTCATACACTGCTTTTCGTAGTCAAATTTGTACAACCTATTTAAACGTAAATCTGACAGTATACACTGCTCCTACTTCCAGGAATCTGTTCTATGATACACAGTTAAGGTGTACTATAGTGATCACAGAATACAGAGAAGTTGGATAAAGCAGTCAATTGCCAATTAATTGATTAAATAAAGTATAACACCCTCATTAGATAGAATTTGATGTGGCAGAGGAAGATAATTTGAGAGAAAACACACAGTTTTTGTGTTTTTTTTTTAACATGAAAAACCACAAGACTGAGTTTATAGCAACCTCAGCTACTGCAAAATTAGGAGAGAATCCCAGAAAAGAGACACAAAGAGGGAGGACCTCAAATTATGTGAATAAACTCCGCCCTAGTCTCTGGCTGACCCTGAACCATGCATGTGTGGCACAACTACTATCTTTTTGTCTTTTGAACTGAGCTTTCTTTTGTGCTGCTACTGCAGAGAAAGAGTTTAAAGTTTGAGTTCAACAATGTTAATTACTTGATAAAAGCATTAACACTCCTCCAAGAAATATATAGAATCCTGAATTGTCATGATTTATCACTCATAATATCTAGGATACAAGAAAATTCAGATTAGGAAAATGTGACCCCATTTCAAGAAAACAGACAACCAACCCAGAAATTGGAATAGCAAATGAGGATATTATTATAGATATTATAACTATGTTTAATGAAATAAAATATGCTCCAAATGAATAAAGATTTTTTTATCTCAAGGAAGAAATGGAAATGAAAGAAAAACCAAAATAAAATTCTAGAACTGAAAACACAATGTCTGAAATTTAAAATTCACAAGATAAATGTACCAAATGTAAATTACAGGGAGAAGAGTCACTGCCTTGAAATAGATCAGTAGAAATAATCAAACAAGTGAGAGAAAAATGATGACAAGACATTAACCTGCGACCTGTGGAACCAAAAAAAAAAAAAAAAAGTCTTACATCTATGTAGATGAAGTCCCAAAAGGAGAGTGAGGAGAGAATGGGACATACTAAATATTTGAAGATATAATGGCTATTTCCCCAAGCTTGGTAAATGATATACTGATTTGAGAATCTTGGCAAACTCCTAATAGGATAAAAATGAAGAAAACCATTATTAGAAACATCCTAAACACACTCTAGAACTTGAAGATAGAAATAAAATCTTGAAAGCCAGAGAAGAAAATGACACATTTTATGTGATAAAAACAATTTTAATGATTGGTGACTTATCATCAAAAACTGTGGAGGCCAGAAGACAACAGTGGATCAGTATCCTTAAAATGCTGTAGAAAAACAAACAAAAACCCTCAACCTCAACCTTGAATTCAATAGCCAGCAAAAATATCCTTTAGAAAATGGAGGTGAAATAATGACATTTTAGATAAATGAATTAAGAGAATGTATCAAATACCATAAATTTCTTTAGACTGAAGGGAAATAATACCAGATGGAAACTTGGTTCTTCAAGGAAGCATTAAAGAACATCAGAAATGGCAAATATAGAAGACTATTCTAACCTGTTGCTGCTGCTGCTGTTGCTGCTGCTAAGTCGCTTCAGTCGTGTCCGACTCTGTGCGACCCTATAGACGGCAGTCCAACAGGCTCCGCTGTCCCTGGGATTTTCCAGGCAAGAACACTGGAGTGGGTTGCCATTTCTTTCTCCAGTGCATGAAAGTGAAAAGTGAAAGTGAAGTCGCTCAATCCTGTCTGACTTGTAGTGACCCCATGGACTGCAGCCCACCAAGCTCCTCCATCCATGGGATTTTCCTTAAAATACTTAGGGTTATTTAAAACAAAGCTTATAATAAATAAAATTATTATTATTATTTTTAAGGGCTTCCCTGGTGGCTCACTGGTAAAGAGTCTGCCTGCTAATGCAGGAGACACAAGTTTGACCCCTGATCTGGGAAGATCCCACATGCTGCACAGCATCTAAGCCCATGCACCACAACTACTGAATCCACCTGCCACTATTATTAAGATATCCCTTATTAATTTGAAAAAATCCTTTTTATCCCTAGTCTAAGAGGTTTCTTTTTGCTTTCTTATCATGAAAGCATATTGAATTTTATCAAATGCTTTTTTCTACATCTATGGCATATGGTTTTTCCTTTTATTCTTTTAGTAGTTGTATTTCCTGACTTTTAAACATTAATCCAACTTACATTCCTGACATAAACTCTGCTTTTTCATATGTTATTTTTATATGTTGTTGTGCAGCTCATTCCTGTTGAGTAATCTGGTTTGAATACTGTAAACTCTTTGGCCTTCCTATTATCTGATCTCTTTCTCCTCAAGTCAGTGAACCCCTGGGCTCTCTTTGAAATATTCCTCCCTGAGAATTTATCCTGAAGTCTTCCTCCAGGATGCAGACTGGGGCAATCGTAGAGCTCACTGGATCTATTTTTCAAGTATCATGGTTCTTTACTGTTATTCAGTGTCTTAAAACCACTGTTTTATATGTTTTTGTCCAGTTTCTAAGTTCTTTAAGCTAAGAGGGTGAATCCAGTTTCTTTTATTCCATCATGGATGGTTGTGTAATTCTTAACCTCCACCCCCACTCCCCTAACAGGATTTTTAAGAATGGAGTGATCACATTTATTTTCAACTTCATCTGAAACTTAAAATACAAAAAATTGCCCAAAATTTTCTGTAAAGAACACTCACAGAGAATTTATCTACATGATAAACTTATGTAAAAAACAACAGTAATTAGTGTAGTATAGTATTGGGATAGGAGTAGCTTAGTAGTAAAAAAAAAAAAGGCTGATATATATATATATATATATATATCTATATCTATATCTATATATCTATATCTCAGCTTGGACAATGCAGATTTGGACTGCGCAGGTCCACTTATATGCAGATCTTTTTTCTATAGTAAATGCTACTTGATAGATGGTTGTTAAATCTGTGGATGCAAAAACTAATACTACTTGGCAAGTGTGAAATTATCCTAAAGGGAGTTATTTGTGTGATGCAAATTTGTGAAGGTCTTAGATATTGTTATCTTATTAGTTCTAGCCCCAGAATAAACTCTACCTGCTTACTGAGATAAACAGATCTAGCTAATATTTGATGCTGATCTCTTCTCCTCCAGGTTATGTATGAATAGGAACAGACTACCATTTTTTGCATCTCTCTAACATCTGGTTTTTTCTGTGTTCTGTTACCATCACTTTACTTTTGATTGATCCGTATTCTGTACATCTACTGCTGCCATCAATAGGCTGTAATCATGTCCATTTATGCATGACTACTTATGATACCTATACACTTTCTCTTATCTCTTGTGTATAGTTTATGTTTCTATATGTATAGTAGATAGATTTATTACTTTCAGTGTTTTTAATAGGAAAATTTCAGCATTGCTTCTGTATACTCTCACCAGATACATAGTAGGTACCAAATAAGTATTTTTGGTCACTCTTGAATTTAGAACTTTAGAACCCTGAACTCTTTTTGAACAACTTCCTAGCCCTAGCCCTTTACTTTGTCATTTTGAGTTATTCACTTTACTCTTTCTTTCATAAGTAGTTGCATGCATGAGCCCTTTGTAAGCAGGTATTTGTTTGGTGTTCTAGGAACCAGTGGCATTGAAAGGTGTGCCAGTGGAACTTTATCTTGTGGTAGTGAAAAGAATCAGGCCATTATCAGATACTATATAAGGAAGTGATAACAATTTTAGGAGTTTTGTCTCATTGGTTAAGTATAGCTCTGTAGTTACTATAGATTACCATGACTTTTGGAGAAGGAAATAGCAAACCATTCTAGTATTCTTGCCTGGAAAATCCCACGGAGAGAAGCCTGGCAAGCTACAGTCCGTGGGATTGCAAAGTGACCACAGAAGCAACTTAACACACACACACACCATGGCTTTTCCCTCAAATGTCAGTGTATGGGATTATGGTATTTACAGGTACTTATCTGAGCTGGTCTTTGAGTTTAGGGACCAGAGATCTTAAATTTTATTTGTGCATGGAGACAAGGTATTTCCTTTATTAATAAACAGTCAATTGCTTCTTTCTTCAAAATACTGTACACAGATAACTTAATTATGTTGCCTTAACGACAACAACATTCCTATATTTCAGAGTTCCTGAAGACAACTTAAGACACAATTTTGAGATCCATCATAAACACCCAAGCCCATATCCTTCACCAAGATTATTAGCATCAGCTTTTTAAATCAAATATTATCTTCTAAGTAGGAAAGTGAAAGTAAAAGTTGCTCATTCACGTCTGACTCTTTGCGACCCCATGGACTTAGTCCATGGAATTCTCCAGGCCAGAATACTGGAGTGTGTAGCCTTTCCCTTCTCTGATGGATCTTCCTGACCCAGGAGTCAAACCGGGGTCTCCTGCATCACAGGCGGATTCTTTACCAACTGAGCTATGAGGGAAGCTAAGTAGAAAGAACCGTATTAATAGATAACAGAGGGAAAAAATGGAGAAATGTCACAAAATACTTAGCTAAGAAAGAATCAGGTAACTAAGTTACAATCAAGTAGCTAGAAATCTTTGTAAGTAATAGTTCATCTGTCCATTACAATGGTGGTACGAGGTTCTAATTTTAGTGTTGGTAGGAGGTGGTAGACTTGGAAATGTTGGTTCGTGTCCACTGTGCAGAGCCTTCTCTTGCGTGCGTGCTAAGTATCCTCAGTCACATCCGACTCTGCAACCCCACGGACTGGAGAAGGAAATGACAGCCCACCCCAGTAGTCTTGCCTGGAGAATCCCATGCACGGAGCCTTCTCTTATCTGTGTATAAAACAGTTTGCCTAGTAGGAGCAGCATTCAACTTCATTTCTCACATATCTTAGTGATCTCAGAGGAAGGGATAGTCCTCTTTCATTAATGAGTCTCTCTGTTTGTTCCCTAGACTCAGTTTTTTTCTGTTTGTTTTAGGACCTTGATTTAATGATTATCTCATAATTTAGTCTCTCCTTGTTCTAATTTTGGACATTCAAAATTTTTTCTTACTTTTATAAGAACATCGTATGTGACAATACTTTTTTATTTACCTTTTAATCTTATTCTCTCCTTTCATTATCAAACTTTTCATACTCCTGCCTAACAGCCTCAATTCAATTCTGCTTTAATCTTCAAATTTAGACTCCGATTATCTGTTTTTAGCTCAGTTGGTAAAGAATCTGCCTGCAATGCAGGAGACCCCAGTTCGATTCCTGAGTCGGGAAGATCCCCTGGAGAAGGGATAGGCTGCCCACTTCAGTATTCTGGCCTGGAGAATTTCATGGACTGTATAGTCCATGGGGTTGCAAAGAGTCGGACATGACTGAGCGACTTGCACTTTGTCTGTTTTTCTACTGAAATTATTTTTAAGGGACCCCTGAGCCCTGAATTCTTTCTTGATGGAAGCCTGTTCTTAGTCCTTTCCATGCTCAAGCTTTCTGCTGCATTTGATATTTTGTCTTTGCTTGTGTGACATCACTAGATTACTTTCTGTTTTAATCTCTTTCCAGGTGCTTTTTTTTGTTAGTTTCACTTCCTCCCTAGCAGAAATGCATGTCCTTTTAAGGTTTATATTTTAGTTGTTTATTTCTTATCCCAAAGAATTCATGCATTCTGATATCCTCAAAAATAGTCCTCCCATGTCATTAATTCCCTGATACATATTTTTCAGCTCACATATCTCATTTGAATTCCCCATAGCTTCCCTGCTTAGAGTATATCTCTGTTTGAATGTCCCACTTCACTTTAGTTCTTTATGGTCAAGTTTTACCACTTTATGGTAAAACATGAAATCACCAACTTTCTCTCAGTAGCCTCTTTCCTTCTTCAGTATTTCTATCATTTGTACCACTATTACCTGGCACTATTCGTTCCGTTATTAGTACCACCACCATTAATTCCAGCTTTCTTGGATAGAAATCAAATGTACTTATGAACCTCATTTTCAAGAAATTCTTCTTAATCAATGTCAGTACATTTTTGTTTCTTTTTCTTTTTGTGTTTTATAACACATACTAAATTCTTATGTATTATCCTAATCCAGGCCCATGTCATTTATATAATGCTTTCTTTGCTGAATTTGATAGCCTTATTCTGTTATCCCTTTTAGATGAAATTAACAAGCACTTCATCTAAAACATAACACACTTATCATATTGCTACTATGACAGGGTACTTTAGTTTTCTATGTTCTACTACATTGTACTTCTGTTTGTCACAAGTTGTTATTATATGATCCTGTTTTATTTTTCCTTTCTTATTTTTACCTCTGCTTTCCGAAGACATATACTTGAATTAGTATCATTGGCTCTTTGTCATGTCATGTACTTTTTATATCTTTATCTTTAAAAAAATATTATTTTTGGCTGCATCAGGTCTTACTTGTGGCATGCAAGATCTTCATTTGTGGCATTTAGGATCAAAGGTGCATGGGCTCTTTGTTGTTGTGTGTGGGCTTCTCTCTAGTGGTGCATGGGTTCCAGAGCATGGAAGCTCTGTAGTTTGCAGCAGGCAGGCTCTCTAGTTGAGGCTCACTGGCTCAGTAGTTGTGGCACATGGGCTTAGTTGCCTTGCAGAATGTGGGATCTTAGTTCCCTGACCAGGGATTGAACCTGTGTCCCTGGCACTGGAAGGTGAGTTTTTAACTACTGGACCATCAGGGAAGTCCTTATATCTTTATCTTTGATTATACTATGACTTTTGTCTCAGGGCTGTCATTTCTTTTACCACACTTATCTATATTAATCTCTCCTTTAAACTACCATATTAATCTGAACCTATATTGTATAAAATCACTGCAGATGGTGACTGCAGCCATGAAATTAAAAGACACTTACTCCTTGGAAGGAAAGTTATGACCAACCTAGATAGCATATTGAAAAGCAGAGACATTACTTTGCCAACAAAGGTCCATCTAGTCATATCAGATCAGATCAGTCACTCATCGTGTCCGAGTCTTTGCGACCCCATGAATCGCAGCACGCCAGGCCTCCCTATCCATCACCAACTCCCAGAGTTCACTCAGACTCACGTCCATCGAGTCAGTGATGCCATCCAGCTATCTCATCCTCTGTCGTCCCCTTCTCCTCCTGCCCCCAATCCCTCCCAGCATCAGAGTCTTTTCCAATGAGTCAACTCTTCACGTGAGGTGGCCAAAGTACTGGAGTTTCAGCTTTAGCATCATTCCTTCCAAAGAAATCCCAGGGCTGATCTCCTTCAGAATGGACTGGTTGGATCTCCTTGCAGTCCAAGGGACTCTCAAGAGTCTTCTCCAACACCACAGTTCAAAAGCATCAATTCATCGGCACTCAGCCTTCTTCACAGTCCAACTCTCACATCCATACATGACCACAGGAAAAACCATAGCCTTAACTAGACGAACCTTTGTTGGCAAAGTAATGTCTCTGCTTTTGAATATGCTATCTAGGTTGGTCATAACTTTCCTTCCAAGGAGTAAGCATCTTTTAATTTCATGGCTACAGTCACCATCTGTAGTGATTTTGGAGCCCAGAAAAATAAAGTCTGACACTGTTTCCACTGTTTCCCCATCTATTTGCCATGAAGTGATGGGACCGGATGCCATGATCTTCGTTTTCTGAATGTTGAGCTTTAAGCCAACTTTTTCACTCTCCACTTTCACTTTCATCAAGAGGCTTTTGAATTCCTCTTCACTTTCTGCCGTGAGGGTGGTGTCATCTGCATATCTGAGGTTATTGGTATTTCTCCTGGCAATCTGGATTCCAGCTTGTGTTTCTTCCAGTCCAGCATTTCTCATGATGTACTCTGCATATAAGTTAAATAAACAGGGTGACAATATACAGCCTTGACGTACTCCTTTTCCCATTTGGAACCAGTCTGTTGTTCCATGTTCAGTTCTAACTGTTGCTTCCTGACCTGCATACAAATTTCTCAAGAGGCAGATCAGGTGGTCTGGTAGTCCCATCTCTTTCAGAATTTTCCACAGTTTATTGTGATCCAGACAGTCAAAGGCTTTGGCATAGTCAATAAAGCAGAAATAGATGTTTTTCTGGAACTCTCTTGCTTTTTCTATGATCCAGTGGATGTTGGCAATTTGATCTCTGGTTCCTCTGCCTTTTCTACAACCAGCTTGAACATCTGGAAGTTCACGGTTCACATATTGCTGAAGCCTGGCTTGGAGAATTTTGAGCATTACTTTACTAGCGTGTGAGATGAGTGCAATTGTGCAGTAGTTTGAGCATTCTTTGGCATTGCCTTTCTTTGGGATTGGAATGAAAAGTGACTTTTCCAGTCCTGTGGCCACTGCTGAGTTTTCCAAATTTGCTGGCATATTGAGTGCAGCACTTTCACAGCATCATCTTCCAGGATTTGGAATAGCTCAACTGGAATTCCATCACCTCCACTAGCTTTGTTCGTAGTGATGCTTTCTAAGGCCCACTTGACTTCACAATCCAGGATGTCTGGCTCTAGGTGAGTGATCAGATCATCGTGATTACCTTGGTCGTGAAGATCTTTTTTGTACAGTTCTTCTGTGTATTCTTGCCACCTCTTCTTAATATCTTCTGCTTCTGTTAGGTCCATACCATTTCTGTCCTTTATTGGGCTTATCTTTGCATGAAATGTTCCTTTGATATCTCTGATTTTCTTGAAGAGATCCGTAGTCTTTCCCATTCTGTTGTTTTCCTCTATTTCTTTGCATTGATCCCTGAAGAAGGCTTTCTTATCTCTTCTTGCTATTCTTTGGATCTCTGCATTCAGATGGGAATATCTTTCCTTTTCTCCTTTGCTTTTCGCTTCTCTTCTTTTCACAGCTATTTGTAAGGCCTCCCCAGACAGCCATTTTGCTTTTTTGCATTTCTTTTCCATGGGAATGGTCTTGATCCCTGTCTCCTGTACAATGTCACAAACCTCATTCCATAGTTCATCAGGCACTCTATCTATCAGATCTAATCCCTTAAATCTATTTCTCACTTCCACTGTATAATCATAAGGGATTTGATTTAGGTCATACCTGAATGGTCTAGTGGTTTTCCCTACTTTCTTCAATTTAAATCTGAATTTGGCAATAAGGAGTTCATGGTCTGAACCACAGTCAGCTCCTGGTCTTGTTTTTGCTGACTGTATAGAGCTTCTCCATCTTTGGCTGCAAAGAATATAATCAATCTGATTTCAGTGTTGACCATCTGGTGATGTCCATGTATAGAGTCTTCTCTTGTGTTGTTGGAAGAGGGTGTTTGTTATGACCAGTGCATTTTCTTGGCAAAACTCTATTAGTCTTTGCCCTGCTTCATTCCATATTCCAAGGCCAAATTTGCCTGTTACTCCAGGTGTTTCTTGACTTCCTACTTTTGCATTCCAGTCCCCTATAATGCAAAGGACATCTTTTTTGGGTGTTAGTTCTAAAAGGTCCTGTAGGTTTTCATAGAACCGTTCAAGTATGGTTTTTCCTGTGGTCATGTATAGATGTGAGAGTTGGACTGTGAAGAAGGCTGAGCGCCGAAAAATTGATGCTTTTGAACTGTGATGTTGGAGAAGACTCTTAAGAGTGCCTTGGACTGCAAGGAGATCCAACCAGTCCATTCTGAAGGAGATCAGCCCTGGGATTTCTTTGGAAGAAATGATGCTAAAGCTGAAACTCCAGTACTTTGGCCACTTCATGCGAAAAGTTGACTCATTCGAAAAGACTCTGATGCTGGGAAGGATTGGGGCCCAGAGGAGAAGGTGACGACAGAGGATGAAATGGCTGGATGGCATCACTGACTTGATGGATGTGAGTCTGAGTGAACTCCAGGAGTTGGTGATGGACAGGGAGGCCTGGCGTACTGCGATTCATGGGGTCACAAAGAGTCGGACACGACTGAGTGACTGAACTAACTAACTAATACTGTATTATTTTTGTTTTATCAGCACTGGCTTACTTTTAATATATATTTTTCTGTAACTGATGAGTGAGGTTTGTTTTCCCCTTTACATTCCAGAGGGAAGAAATAATGTCTTCTACTTAATCCTGCATATTATCTCTAAAGTCAGAGCCTTAATTCCAAAGCACAAAGCTTCAGGAAAACAAATAGTATCACAGCATGATGTTAGAAAATTCTTCAAATGATGGTTCTACACATTAGAAGAATTGGAATTCAATAACCAGTTGGATAAACACAAGTAAAATTAAATTATAAGGAAAAGCTATTCAAGAGGAAGATCATGAATATAATGGTTTGAGGGAAATATTAAATCTCAGCTCAAATCTTTTTAAACAACTCAGCATTTCTAGAGGATAAAGACGTCACAATTATGACACAAATGCTTGGAGCTTAAAACACAATTCTACTTCTATTTGTATTTTTTAAAGGTAACTTATAAATGAAAAATAATTTTAGCTATAAGAAAAGATGCATTTGTACCTCAACCCTTACTTATCCTGGAAACAACTTAAATGTAAAGCCATAGCTTAGTACTAATGGAATCTGAGAAAATTTGTATGAGAGAAACATAAATGTAATTTATGTGGCAAATCTTAAAAATCATGAGAGAATACATACTGGAGAAAAACCCTATCCTTGTACCGAGTGTGGGAAAGCTTTCAGCCATATTTCTACCCTTACTCAACATCAAAGAATTCACACTGTAAAGAAACCATATGCATGTGTCAAATGTGGAAAAGCCTTCAGGCAGGGCACACATCTTATTGAACATCAAGAACTCATTCTGGGGAGAAATTCTACCAGTTTAAGGAGTGTAGGAAAGTTTTTTGCCACAGCTCATCACTAATCTGACATCAGAGAATTCACCCAGGAGAAAAACTGTACAAATGTAATGAATGTGGAAAAACCTTCAGCCACAACCCAGCCTTCATTCAACATCAGAAAATTCATACTGGAGAGAAACCTTACGAATGTAATGAATGTGGAAAAGCTTTTAGTCCGAGTACTAATCTTATTCAACATCAAAAAGTCCATACTAGGGAGAAACCTTATGAGTGTAATGAATGTGAAAAAGCCTTTAGTCATAGATCATCCCTTAAAAATCACAAGAGAATACATATTGGAAGAAAACCCTATCCTTGTAATAAGTGTGGGAAAACTTTCAGCCATATTTCTGCCCTTACTCAACATCGAAGAATTCACACTGGAAAGAAACCATATGCATGTGTCAAATGTGGAGAAACCTTCAGCTGGAGTACACATCTTATTGAACATCAAGAAATTCACTCTGTGGATAAATCCTACCAGTGTAAGGAATGTAGGAAGGTTTTTTTTTGTTTGTTTTTTTGTTTTTGTTTTTTTTTAACCACAGCTCATCACTAATCTGGCATCAGAGAATTCACACAGGAGAAAAACCCATGAGTGTAATGAATGTGGAAAGGCCTTTAATCGGAGTGCACATCTTACTGAACACCAGAGAACTCACACTGGAAAGAAACCTTATGTTTGTAAGGAATGTGGAAGAACTTTCGGCCAAAGTACATACCTTACTGAACATCTAAAACTACATTCTGGTGAGAAACCCTATCAGTGTAATGGATGTCAAAAACTATTTTGCTATAGAACATCACTAATTCGACATCAGAGAACTCATATAGAAGAGAAGCCCTACCAGTGTAATGAATGGAGGAAATCCTTCAGCTTAAGCTCAGCCCTTACTAAACGTAAGCAAACATATACAACGGAGAAACTTTATAAAAGTAATGAATATGGGAAAGCCTGCAGCCATAGGTCATTCCTTACCCTTGAGCCCTCATAGTAGTAAAACTCTCTAAGAATTGTTATGCAAGAAAAACCTTAGGCAAAATACTCACACACTCAGTATTATAATGTTTTTCCTGTGAAGGAACACTGGAGAAACACATCAAATGTATTTTTGACTGCACTGGGTCTTTATTGCTGCACACTGGCTTTCTCTAGTTGTGGCAAGTGAGGGCTGCTCTTTAGTTGCAGTGTATGGACTTCTCAATGCAGTGGCTTCTCCTGTTGCAGAGCGTGGGCTTTAGGGTGTACGGGCTGCAGTAATTGCAGCAAATGGGCTCAGTAGTTGGGGTACATGGGCTCTAGAGTGCATACACAGTCTTAGTTGCCCCAAGCACATGGGATCTTCCTGGACCAGGGATTGAACCTGTATCCCCTGCGTTGGTGGATGAATTCTTAACCACTAGACCACCAAGGAAGTCTGAAACACTGTTTTTGTAATTTATCTGAAAAATGTGTTATTGTTGATATAAAAACTTATAGTGGAAGTAGTCATCTCTAAATTTGAAGCTAAGTTTTAGAAGACATTTAGGAAATTCATTTTAGAGATAATTTATTACAAATGTATATATTTATTTTTCAGTAAAAGTATTTTCAGATACACAGGAGTCTTAGAGGGATGATAAAAATTGTTTATATATAATCTTTTTAGTGGGTCTCATTTTATTTTTAAATGTAGAAGTAACACCTTTATAGAGGGTTTGAATTCTAAATTTTGACAAGGTTAATTAATAGCCATAGACAAGAATGCTTTCCCTCAGAGATAATATGCATTATTTTCCAGTATTCATGGAATATTTTTAATGGACTATATATATGGCTATATAGAAAATTTCAATAAATTCTCCCTGAGAGAAATATACAAACCTTCCCTTTTTGTTTATATGTTTTTTTACCACAATAAGATAAAAGAAAAGAACAACAACTTAAAATAGTACCACAAAATTAGAAATAATTTTCTAAGTAATTTTTGTGCTAAAAAATAATTCCAGACACAGTTTTGAGGGCATTAGCCTCCTGTGGCCCCCTTTGCCTAGCAACTTTGTAAAAAAGAATAAATCCAAACAGAAAAATTCTGTTATTAGAAAATGATAAAACTGGAACATAAGTATTCAACTTAAAAAGATAGGAAACCAAATAACAATATAAGCCCAAAGAAAAGGAGTGCATTAATAGAGATGAAATAATACATTAATAAGATAAGTACAAAAAGTGCATTTGATAAACCAAAATATAAGCTCTAGCAAGTAGGATAATGGGAGGGAGGAGAAAACACAATATCTAGGAGTAAGAAAAGGAATATAAATACAAATAAAAGGGAATTTAAAATTTCTAATTTAGTCATTAACAAGTGAAATCTAGTAGTATAGTAAAAATCAATACTTACATTTATCATAGGACTTCCAAACTAGTTCAAAGGTAAAAATATGCATTAATAAAGAAAGATAATATCATACCAGATGCTATAAAATCATTTGGCAATGTTCTGTAGGCACTGATTTTTCTTTTTTTACTGATGTTGTTTTAAAGTTAAGAACAGAAGGAAATTGCCTAAAATTGAAAAAGGATATTTATCAGAAACCTACCAAATGCTACAAATATCTAGAAGATTCTTTTCAGTAGCAGGAATGAGACAAATGATGTTTGATGTCACCATTCTTAGCATTGTTCTACAGGTCAGTGGGGCTTTCCTGATAGCTCAGTTGGTAAAGAATCCGTCTGCAATTCAGGAGACCTGGGTTTGATCCCTGGGTTGGGAAGATCCCCTGGAGAAGGGAAAGGCTACCCACTCCAGTATTCTTGGGCTTCCCTTGTGGCTCAGCTGGTAAAAAATTCACTTGCAATGCAGGAGACCTGGGTTCGATCCCTGGGTTGAGAAGATCCCCTGGAGAAGTGAAAGGCTACCCACTCCAGTATTCTGGCCTAGAGAATTCCATGGACAGTCCATGGGGGTCACAAAGAGTTGGACACGACTGAGTGACTTTCACTTTCACAGGTAAATAAGAGAAAATAATTCAATAAGAGAAAAAAGGTATGAGCCAGTAATATTTGAAAGAAAGGGGGAAAAAGCTGACATAATTTGAGATAATATATTTGATAACTAGAAAATCCAACTAGTAGAACTACAAGGTGGAGATATATACAAAAAATGTATATATACACATCTTTGTTGAAAATACTATTCTTTCCCACACTTACTTGTCAGCATCCTTGTCACTCAATGGGATTTAAAAATGAAATTTAGCACACTAAAGTATATTGGAATAACTAAGTGCCTGTTAAAAATTAGCAACAACAAAATAGGGCTTGCTGTCCAAGTAATTCAAATGGTAGTCTGTAGGAAACAAAATAATTGGTATATCACAGATGAAACAACTGTATCTGTAGAATAGAAAACAAAGAGAGATACTTATATATAATACTTCCATATGTGATTAAAAAATAGTACCTCAAAACAAATAATGGACTATTCAGTAAGTAATGATGGGATAACTGGCTGTTTATTTAGAAAAATAATTACTTCATAACATGCACAAAATTAAATTCCAGAAGGGAATAATTGAATGCCTTTTTGTGGTAGTTTTCCAGAAGACAGGAGCTAGGCACATAAATCTGGGGTTTCTTCAGATCCTTCCATAACCACTATTGGGTAGACACAAATTTAAAAGTTCTGAAGAAACTTTATTATAACTGCTGATAGAATTATAATGGCATGGTTCTCTTCATATATTACAAAAAACAGAAAAAACGATATTGCTTTCAGTTCACTTCAGTTGCTCAGTCGTGTCTGACTCTTTGCGACCCCATGAATTGCAGCATGCCAGGCCTCCCTGTCCATCACCAACTCCCGGAGTTCACTCAAACTCATGTCCATCGAGTCGGTGATGCCATCCAGCCATCTCATCCTCTGTCGTCCCCTTCTCCTCCTGCCCCCAATTCCTCCCAGCATCACAGTCTTTACCAATGAGTCAACTCTCCTTAGGGGGAGAAAAAAAGGAGTACATCTGGAACAAAAAAGTGGATATAACCATTTTATCAGTAAAGAGCCCTTTTAACAGTTACACCTTTTAGATTAGGTTTACAGGAAGGAAAACTAACATTTGTTGGTCACTAACTTAGATAGTATAGAGATTTAAGGTGCTAAGGTTATCTAAGTCATTCATTGTTATCCAGCTTTTCAGGGCAGAACCAGGATTACAAAACAAATACACCTAAAATTAGTTTAAAAACTTTCACAATAAAAAAGTAGACAAAAATAAGTTTGTAGAGTTCTGATGACAAGTGCTGGGACCGGATGCCATGATCTTTGTTTTCTGAATGTTGAGCTTTAAGCCAACTTTTTCACTCATGGCGTCCAGTCCCATCACTTCATGGCAAATAGATAAATAGTGGAAACAGTGGCAGACTTCATTTTTCAGGGCTCCAAAATCACTGCAGATGGTGACTGCAGCCATGAAATTAAAAGATGCTTACTCCTTGGAAGAAAAGTTATGACCAACCTAGATAGCATATTCAAAAGCAGAGACATTACTTTGCCAACAAAGGTCCGTCTAGACAAGGCTATGGCTTTTCCAGTAGTCATGTATGGATGTGAGAGTTGAACTATAAAGAAAGCTAAGCGCCAAAGAATTGATGCTTTTGAACTGTGGTGTTGGAGAAGACTCTTGAGAGTCCCTTGGACTGCAAGGAGATCCAACAAGTCCATCCTAAAGGAGATCAGTCCTGGGTGTTCATTGGAAGGACTGATGCTGAAGCTGAAACTCCAATACTTTGGCCACCTGATGTGAAGAGCTGACTCATTTGAAAAGACCCTGATGCTGGGAAACATTGAAGGTGGGAGGAGAAGGGGATGACAAAGGATGAGATGGTTGGATGGCATGACTGACTCAATGGACATGTGTTTGAGTAAATTCCAGGAGTTGGTGATGGACATGGAGGCCTGGCGTGCTGCAGTCCATGGGGTCACAAAGAGTTGGACATGACTGAATGACTGGACTGAACTGAACTGAACTGATGACAAAGCTTGTATGAATTTTGCAGTGATATCATACACAAGGGTCTATTCCATAGGGTAGAGCTCATTACTGGGCAGAATACAAAGGTATGCATTTTCACTTCATGGGGCTGATGGAACAAATTACCACAAACTAGGTGGCTTAAAACAACAGAAACGTATTGTCTCAGTGATGTTGAGCATCTTTTTATGTGTTTGTTAGCCATCTGTATGTCTTCTTTGGAAAAATGTCTGCTTAGTTCTTTGGCCCATTTTTTGGATTGGGTTGCTTATTTTTCTGGTATTGAGCTGCATGAGCTGCTTGTATATTTGAGATTAATTCTTTGTCAGTTGCTTTGTTTGCTATTGTTTTCTCCCATTCTGAAGGATGTCTTTTCACCCTATTTATAGTTTCCTTAGTGGTGCAAGAGCTTTTAAGTTTAATTAGGTCCCATTTGTTTATTTTTGCTTTTATGCAAATTTTGCCTTGGAGTAGAGAATGAAGCAGGGCAAAGGCTAATAGAGTTCTGCCAAGAGAACGCACTGGTCATAGCAACACCCTCTTCCAGCAACACAAGAGAAGACTACACATGGACATCACCAGATGGTCAACACTGAAATCAGATGGATTATATTCTTTGCAGACAAAGATGGAAAAGCTCTATACAGTCAGCAAAAACAAGACTGGGAGCTGGCTGTGGCTCAGATCATGAACTCCTTATTGCCAAATTCAGACTGAAATTGAAGAAAGTGGGGAAAACCACTAGACCATTCAGGTATGACCTAAATCAAATCCCTTATGACTATACAGTGGAAGTGAGAAATAGATTTAATCTTAAGAAATTTTAGATTTCTTAAGTAAGAAATAGATCTGATAGACAGAGTGCCTGATGAACTATGGATAGAGGTTCATGACATTGTACAGGAGACAGGGATCAAGACCATTCCCATAGAAAAGAAATGCAAAAAAGCAAAATGGTTGTCTGAGCAGGCCTTACAAATAGCTGTGAAAAGAAGAGAAGCAAAAAACAAAGGAGAAAAGGAAAGATATACCCATTTGAATGCAGAGTTCCAAAGAATAGCAAGGAGAGATAAGCAAGCCTTCTTCAGTGATCAATGCAAAGAAATAGAGAAAATCAATGGAATGGGAAAGACTAGAGATCTCTTCAAGAAAATTAGAGATACCAAGGGACCATTTCATGCAAAGATGGGCTCAATAAAGGACAGAAATGGTATGAACCTAACAGAAGCAGAAGATATTAAGAAGAGGTGGCAAGAATACACAGAAGAACTGTACAAAAAAGATCTTCATGATCCAGATAATCACGATGGTGTGATCACTCACCTAGAGCCAGACATCCTGGAATGTGAAGTCAAGTGGGCCTTAGAAAGCATCACTACGAACAAAGCTAGTGGAGGTGATGGAATTCCAGTTGAGCTATTCCAAATCCTGAAAGATGATGTTGTGAAAGTGCTGCACTCAATATGCCAGCAAATTTGGAAAACTCAGCAGTGGCCCAGGACTGGATAAAGTCAGTTTTCATTCCAATCCCAAAGAAAAGCAATGCCGAAGAATGCTCAAACTACCACACAATTGGACTCATCTCACACGCTAGTAAATTAATGCTTAAAATTCTCCAAGCCAGGCTTCAGCAATATGTGAACTGTGAACTTCCAGAAGTTCAAGCTGGTTTTAGAAAAGGCAGAGGAACCAGAGACCAAATTGCCAACATCCGATGGATCATTGAAAAAGCAAGAGAGTTCCAGAAAAACATCTATTTCTGCTTTATTGACTATGCCAAAGCCTTTGGCTGTGTGGATCACAGCAAACTGTGGAAAATTCTGAAAGAGATGGGAATACCAGACCACCTGACCTGCCTCTTGAGAAACCTGTATGCAGGTCAGGAAGCAACAGTTAGAACTGAACATGGAACAACAGACTGGTTCCAAATAGGAAAAGGAGTACCTCAAGGCTGTATATTATCACCCTGCTTGTTTAACTTATATACAGGGTACATCATGAGAAATGCTGGGCTGGAGGAAGCACAAGCTGGATTCAAGATTGCCAGGAGAAATATCAATAACCTCAGATATGCAGATGACACCAGCCTTATGGCAGAAAGTGAAGAAGAACTAAAGAGCCTCTTGATGAAAGTGAAAGAGGAGCGTGAAAAAGTTGGCTTAAAGCTCAACATTCAGAAAACTAAGATCATGGCATCTGGTCCCATCACTTCATGGCAAATAGATTGGGAAACAGTGGAAACAGTGGCTGAATTTATTTTTTGGGCTCCAAAATCACTGCAGATGGTGATTGCAGCCATGAAATTAAAAGACGCTTACTCCTTGGAAGAAAAATTATGGCCAACCTAGATAGCATATTCAAAAGCAGAAACATCACTTTGCCAACAAAGGTCCATCTAGTCAAGGCTATGGTTTTTCCAGTGGTCATGTATGGATTTGAGAGTTGTACTGTGAAGAAAGCTGAGCACCGAAGAATTGATGCTTTTGAACTGTGGTGTTGGAGAAGACACTTGAGAGTTCCTTGGACTGCAAGGAGATCCAACCCGTCCATCCTAAAGGAAATAATTCCTAAATATTCATTGGAAGGACTGATGCTGATGCTGAAACTCCAATACTTTGGCCACCTGATAGGAAGAGCTGACTCATTTGAAAAGACCCCGATGCTGGGAAAGATTGAGGACAGGAGGAGAAGGGGACAACAGAGGATGAGATGGTTGGATGACATCACTGACTCAATGGACATGGATTTGGGTGGACTCCGGTAGTTGGTGATGGACAGGGAGGCCTGGCATGCTGCAGTCCATGGGGTTGCAAAGAGTCGGACATGACTGAGTGACTGAACTGAACTGAACTGACTCTGGGAGGTGGGTCATATAGGATTTTGCTGTGATTTATGTCAAAGAGTGTTTTGTCTATGTTTATCCTAGGAGTTTTATAGTTTCTGGTCTTACATTTAGATTTTTAATCCATTTTGAGTTTATTTTTGTGTAAGGTGTTAGAAAGTGTTCTAGTTTCATTCTTTTACAAGTGGTTGACAGTTTTCTCAGCACCACTTGTTGAAGAGATTGTCTTTTCTCCATTGTATATTCTTGCCTCCTTTGTCAAAGGTAAGGTATCCATAGGTGTGTGGATTTATCTCTGGGCTTTCTATTTTGTTCCATTGATCTATGTTTCTGTCTTTGTGCCAGTACCATACTGTCTTGATGACTGTAGCTTTGTAGTATAATCTGAAGTCAGGCAGGTTGATTCCTCCAGTTCCATTCTTCTTTCTCAAGATTGCTTTGGCTATTTGAGATTTTTTTGTATTTCCATACAAATTATGAAATTATTTGTTCATTTCTGTGAAAAATACCATTGGTAGCTTGATAGGGATTGCATTGAATCAGTAGATTTCTTTGGGTAATATACTCATTTTCACTATATTGATTCTTCCAATCCATGAACATGGTATGTTTCCTCATCTATTTGTGTAATCTTTGATTTCTTTCATCAGTGTTTTATAATTTTCTATATATAGGTCTCTTGTTTCTTTAGGCAGATTTATTCCTAAGTATTTTATTCTTTTCATTGCAATGGTGAATGGAATTGTTTCTTTAATTTCCCTTTCTATTTTCTCATTGTTAGTGTATAGGAATGCAAGGGATTTTGCCAGGGTCCAGCCCTGGTTGGATCCAGGGATTCCCTCAGGATGATGGCGTCGGCGATTAAGGTATAGCAAAGGCTGAGAGATTTATTAGATGTTCAATAATAACTGGTTTATGCGGGAAATCAATAAAGTTCGTGACACCAAACTTGCTCTGACCACGGAGGCCGCAGGCGCCCTCTCGAATAGCGGAAGGTGCCCCACCTTAGGCACCTTCTCGAGTGGGTCTTAGAAGCCCAGGCAAATAAGTGGTCGCAGAGGACCTCCACGCTCCAGATGGAAACTTCAGCCATAAATTGAGAAAAGGAATGACATGGGGAGACCAAGCTTCGGTGAGCAAGGCCCGTAGCTTTATTTTCAACAGGGGCTTTTATACCCTAAGTTGCACATAGAGGATAATAGGGGATGTGAAATAATGCAAAGTCAGCAGTCTTTGATACTTATGGAAACCAGGGTTTCTTTCCTGCAAATTTATCGTATACAAATGGTTTAGGTGATTTACATCATCTTCTGGCCAGAAGGCCTATTAACATTTTATGACTCTTGACAAAGGTTTGTCAACCGTAAGACTTACTTTCTCTAAGAGTAATTATTTTAAGGTTTGGCGCCATCCTCCGAAGGTGTTAGATAAAGTTGCATTCCTATAGGGCAGAGGTGCGGTGGGTTTACAACAAAGGAAAGAATTTATTACCTTAAGGGTCTAAAGTTGCTAGCACCAAGGCCACTACTTATTTTTTCTACATACCAACTATATTAATTAATACACATTCAAGGATACAATACAGGGGATGTGGAAACTTGGCAGCAAGCATTGGTTCATCAATGAAATCTTTTACTAGTTTTATTCTGACAGTTTCTAACTCTCTGAGAGACTCTAAGCTATTTAAATATCTTAAGCTTCCCTTGCCTCTCTCTCGAGGCTGAGAGACTGTAAACAATCGTATGTATAGCTGTAGGAATCCAGGTAAACTTGTCAGGCGAGTTAGAGAGCTATCTAAGGGGTTTGGATTTAAACACTCCTAATGCCCAGGAACTTATTAACTGGAGCTGTAAGTTAACTCTTTATCAGAGAGAGGGAGATGGTGGTGGGGGACAGCCCCCAGTAAAGTCAGAGGTAAGAGCACAAAGCAGTAAAGTAGGCAGACTCTGGTTTTTGGGGGTAGATGCTCGAGAATATCCAGGGGGACTCCTGAGGCTCCATCCCGCCTTTGCGTATGCCAAGCGTCCTTCCTCATGACCTTTGCCACAGGTGGAGCTCCTCATGCTGGCCCCCGGCAGGATTTCTCTGTGTTAATTTTGTATCCTGCAACTTTACTATATTCATTGATTAGCTCTAGTAATTTTCTCGTCGTGTCTTTAGGGTTTTCTATGTAAAGGATCATGTCATCTGCAAACAGTGAGAGTTTTACTTCTTTTCCAATCTGGATTCCTTTTATTTCCTTTTCTTCTCTGATTGCTGTGGCTAAAACTTCCAAAACTATATTAAATAGTAGTGGTGAGAGTGGGCACTCTTGTCTTGTTCCTGACTTTAGGGGAAATGCTTTCAATTTTTCACCATTGAGGATAATGTTTGCTGTGGGTTTATCATATATGGCTTTTTATTATGTTGAGGTATTTCCTTCTATGCCTGCTTTCTGGAGAGCATAAATGTCATAAATATGTGTTGAATTTTGTTAAAGGCTTTCTCTGCATCTACTGAGATAATCGTATGGTTTTTATCTTTCAGTTTGTTAATGTGGTGTTTCACATTGATTGATTTGTGAATATTGAAGAATCCTTGCATCCCTGGGATAAAGCCCACTTGATCATGATGTATGATCTTTTTAATATGGTGTTGCATTCTGTTTGCTAGAATTTTGTTGAAGATTTTTGCATCTATGTTCATTAGTGATATTGGCCTGTAGTTTTCTTTTTTTGTGGCATCTTTGTCTGGTTTTGGTATTAGGGTGATGGTGGCCTCATGGAATGAGTTTGGGAGTTTACCTTCCTCTGCAATTTTCTGGAAGAGTTTGAGTAGGATAGGTGTTATCCTATCCTACTAAATTTTTGGTAGAATTCACCTGTGAAGCCATCTGGTCCTGGGCTTTTGTTTGTTGGAAGATTTTTTGTGACAGTTTCAATTTCTGTGTTTGTGATGGGTCTGTTAAGATTTTCTATTTCTTCCTGGTTCAGTTTTGGAAAGTTATACTTTTCTAAGAATTTGTCCATTTCTTCCAAGGTTTCCATTTTATTGGCATATAGTTGCTGATAATAGTCTCTTATGATCCTTTTTGTTTCTGTGTTGTCTGTTGTGATTTCTCCATTTTCATTTCTAATTTTGTTGATATGATTCTTCCTTTTTTTCTTGATGAGTCTGGCTAATGGTTTGTCTATTTTATTTATTTTCTCAAAGAACTAGCTTTTAGTTTTGTTGATTTTTGCTATAGTCTCCTTTGTTTCTTTTTCACTTATTTCTGCTCTAATTTTTATGATTTACTTCCTTCTACTAACCCTGGAGTTCTTCATTTCTTCTCTTTCTAGTTGCTTTAGGTGTAAACTTAGGTTGTTTATTTGATTTTTCTCTTGTTTCTTGAGGTAAGCTTGTATTGCTATGAACCTTCCCCTAGCACTACTTTTACTGAATCCCGTAGGGTTTGGGTTGTTGTGTTTTCATTTTCACTAGTTTCTGTGCATATTTTGATTTCCTCCATTATTTGTTGGTTATTCAGAAGTGTGTTGTTTAGCCTCCATATGTTTGTATTTTTAACAAATTTTTTTCCTGTAGTTGACATCAAATTTTACAGCATTGTGATCAGAAAAGATGCTTGAAATGACTTCAGTTTTTTTGAATTTACCAAGGCTAGATTTATGGCCCAGGATGTGATCTATCCTGGAGAATGTTCCATGTGCACTTGCAAAAAAGGTGAAATTCATCGTTTTGGGGTGAAATGTCCTTATAGATATCAGTTAGGTCTAACTGGTCCATTGTATCATTTAAAGTTTCTGTTTCTTTGTTAATTTTCTGTTTAGTTGATCTATCCATAGGTGTGAGTGGGGTATTAATGTCTCCCACTATTATTGTGTTACCATTAATTTCCTCCTTCATACTTGTTAGCATTTGCCTTATGTATTGAGGTACTCTTATGTTTGGTGCATATATATTTATAATTGTTATAGCTGCTTCTTGGATTGATCCTTTGATCATTATGTAGTGTCCTTCTTTGTCTCTTTTTACAGTCTTTATTTCAAAGTCTATTTTATCTGATATAAGTATTGCTACTCTTGCTGTCTTTTGGTCTCCATTTTCATGAAATATCTTTTCCAGCCCTTCACTTTCAGTCTGTATGTGTCTCTTGGTTTGAGGTGGGTCTCTTGTAGACAGCATATATAGGGGTCATGTTTTTGTATCCATTCAGCCAGTCTTTGTCTTTTGGTTGGGGCATCCAAGCCATTTACATTTAAGGTAATTATTGATAAGTATGATCCCATTGCCATTTACTTTGTTGTTTTGGGTTTGAGTTTATAAACCTTTTCTGTGTTTCCTGTCTAGAGAAAATCCTTCAGCATTTATTGAAGAGCTGGTTTGGTGGTGCTGAATTCTCTGAGTTTTTGCTTGTCTGTAAAGCTTTTGATTTTGCCTTCATATTTGAATGAGATCCTTGCTGGATATAGTAATCTGGGTTGTAGGTTTTTCTCTTTCATCACTTTAAGTATGTCCTGCCATTCCCTTCTGGCCTGAAGAGTTTCTATTGAAAGATCAGCTTTTATCCTTATGGGGATCCCCTTGTGTGTTATTTGTTGCTTTTCCCTTGCTGCTTTTAGTATTTGCTCTTGTGTTTGATCTTCATTAGTTTGATTAATATGTGTGGGGGTGTTTCACCTTGGGTTTATCCTGTTTGGGACTCTGAGTTTCTTGAACTTGGGTGGCTGTTTCCTTCCACATTTTAGGGATGTTTTCAATTATTATCTCCTCAAGTATTTTCTCATGCCCTTTCTTTTTGTCTTCTTATTCTGGGACTCCTATGATTTGAATGTTGGGGCGTTTAACATTGTCCCAGAGGTCTCTGAGGTTGTCCTCATTTCTTTTAATTTTTTTTTCTTTTTCCCTCTCTGCTTCATTTGTTTCCACCATTCTATCTTCCACCTCACTCATCCTATCTTCTTCCTCAGTTATTCTACTGTTGATTCCCTCCAGAGTGCTTTTGATCTCATTTATTACATAACTCATTATTGATTGACTCTTCTTTATTTCTTCTAGGTCCTTGTTAAACATTTCTTGCATCTTCTCAATCCTTGTCTTGAGTCTATTATCTGTAACTCCATTTTGTTTTCAAGATTTTAGATCATCTGAACTATCATTATATTGAATCCTTTTTCAGGTAGACTCCCTATTGCCTCCTCTTTTGTTTGGTTTGGTGGGCATTTATCATGTTTCTTTACCTGCTGAATATTTTTCTGCCATTTCATTTTGTTTAGATTGCTGTTTGGGGTGCCCTTTCTGTAGGCTGGAAGTTCATGGTTCCTCTTTATTGTGGAGCCTGCTCCCTGTGGGTGGGATTGGACTAGTGGATTGTCAAGGTTTCCTGGTTGGGGGGAGCTTGTGCCTGTGTTCTGGTGGGTGGAACTGGATGTCTTCTCTCTGGAGTGCAATGAAGTGTCCAGTAGTGAGTTTTGGGGTGTCTGTGGGTTTAGCATGGCTTTGGGCCGCCCGTCTTTTAATGTTCAAGGTTGGGTTCCTGTTTTGCTGGAGAATTAGCATGGTATGTCTTGCTCTGGAACTTGTTAGCTCTTGGGTGGAGCTTGGTTTCAGCGTAGGTATGAAGGCTTTTAGGTCTGCTCTTGTCTACTAATGCTTCCTGAAATCAGGAGTTCTCTGATGTTATCAAGTTTTGGAGTTAAGTCTCCTGCCACTAGCTTTCAGTCTTATTCTTACAGTAGCCTCAAGACTTCTCCATCCACACAGCACAGATGATAAAACATCTATGTTAATGGTGAAACAATTCTCCACAGCGAGGGACACCCAGAGAGGTTCACAGAGTTACATGGAGAAGAGAAGAGGGAGCAGGGAGATAGAGGGGACCAGGAGGAGAAGAGGGGGAGTCAAAAGGGGAGAGAGCAATCTAGCCAGTAATCAATTCCCTAAGTGCTCTCCACAGTCTGGAACACCCAGATAGATTCACAGAGTTACAAATAGAAGAGAAGAGGGAGAAGGGAGATAGAGGGGACCAGGAGAAAAAGAGGGAGAGTCAAAAGGGGAGACCAGTCTAGCCAGTAATCAATTCCCTAAGTGTTCTTCACAGCCCAGAACACCCAGAGAGATTCACAGAGTTAAGTAGAGAAGAGATGGGGGAGGGAGAAGATAGAGGTGACCTGGCAGGGGAAAAGGGAGAATCAAAAGGCAAAAAAGCAATCAAGCCAGTAATTACACCCCTCCCTAAGTGAAAATGGTATTGAAGATTGGATTCTTAAAGGTACAAAATTGATAACAAATACCAGAAAGCAAAGATTAAAAATCTAGAATAGAAGTTAGATTCTCAAAAAATATATATTAAAAACACAAAACAATCACAAAAATTATAAAAAAATATATATATGAAATTTGCTTTAAAAATAGGGTATTTATTTTTTGCAAAGTAATAGTAGCTTATAAAAATGAAAATCAAAGGAGTAATAAAGAACTCAAATTTTAAAAAATTATAAAGTGATAATAGTAAAAATATATCTAGGAGTTTCTCTGGACCTGTTGTGGGCAATGTGGGGTCAGTTCAGTTTCAAATAGTTCCTTGTTTCAGCTTGTACTCATTCTCAAGGTCTATAGGCCCCCTCCAGTGCTTAGTCAATGTTAACTACAGATTTTAATCTGTTATGCCTGTCACTTCGAGTGGTTCCCTCTTTGTTTATTTTGGCTTTCTCTGTTTGCAAGTCTCTTCAGTGTCTAATTTCCACTCTGACACAAGGGGGTGAAGGTGGTCATTTTGTTTATTTATTGTGTTATTGTGTTGTGGGGAGGGAGGGAAACAGATCCTGCTGGCATGTGTGGGGAGTGCTTGCAGTGTATGGGCCACACTGGGTTTGCCTCACCTTAAGGTGGCATGTGCTTCCTGGGTCTACACTGCTCAGGCTCCAGGGTGCTCAGCAGGGGCACTGTCCAAAGCAGTTTCATGCACTTCCCAGGTCTAAGCTGCTCAGGTTCTTGGGTACTCCGCAAAGACAGACTCAGTTGGGCATGCGTTTTTGTGCCCTTCCCGGGTCTGAGCAGCTCAGGCGACCAGGTGTTCGGGGAGCACACTATCCCTGTGGGCACTTTCCCAGGTGGACCGTGTGTCTTCGGCCACTCAGTTTCCCCGGCGCGCCGCCAGATCACCGAGTCAGGTATGCTGTGTGTCTCCTCTGGGGAGCTGATCTCGGGCTGCGACCCTCCTGGCAGATGTCAACCGTCTAGGATCCCAGGAAGACATGGTTAGCAACTGGGAGCCTGCTCACAGTTTGGTGGAGGATGCTGTCTCTGGGGCCGAGATTGGAGCAGCCCCTTGCTTTCTGGCTCTGGCTGTCCCATGCCTGCCTCTCAGCCTCCAGTGTGGAGGGAGGGGCCTGTACACTGCGGGCTAGCTCTCCTTTAATCGCCCAACCCTTTGTTCTGTGAGTGGGCCAGTCTGAGTGTTAGAATCTTTTGCAGGAAAGTTCTCTGCTGGTGGCAGATGCAAGCATCTGGGCTATTTCTCCGCTGGCAGTTGCGGTTAGGCACGTATTCTGTGGGTTGTGTTTTTTTTTTAACTCCCGATTATATTGCCCTCTGAGATTCCAAAACCCCCCACAGACCCGCCTGTGAGAGGGTTTCTTACTGTTTGGAAACTTCTCCTCCTTCACAACTCCCTCCCCACGATGACGGATCTCCGTCCCTAACTCTTTTGTCTTTTATATTTTATTCTACTTCCTTTCAAAAGAATGGGCTGCCTTTCTGGGTGCCTGGTATCCTCCACCAGCATTATAGAAGTTGTTTTGTGGAACTTGCTCAGCATTCAAATGATCTTTTGATGAATTTGTGGGGGAGAATGTGGTCTCCCTGTTTTATTCTTCTGCCTTCTTGGGACCGCCCCCTGTCCCCTCCCTCTTGAACCTCTTCCACCCTTTCCCACCCTCCTAAGTTGCTACAGAGCCTGGTTTGAGTTCCCTGGATCATGCAGCAAAATTCCCACTGGCCATCTATTTTACATATGGTAGTGCATATGTGTCCATGCTTCTCTCTCCATCTCACCCTCTCCTTCCTCTCCCCACACTGTTGCCCATAAGTGTGTTTTCTATGTCTGCATCTCCATTGCTGTCCTGAAAACAGGTTCATCAATACCATCTTTCTAGATTCCACACATATGCATTAATATATGATATTTGTTTTTCTCTTTCTGACTTACTTCACTCTGTATAACAGGCTGTAGGTTCGTCCACTTCATTAGAACTGACTCAAATGCATTCCATTTTATGACTAAGTAGTATTCCATTGTATATATGTACCACAGCTTCTTTATCCATTCATTTGTCAATGGACATCTAGTTTTCTTCCATAGCTAATAGTCTTAGCTATTGTAAACAGTGCTGCAATGACTATTGGAGTACATGTGTCTTTTTCAGTTTTGGTTTCCTCAGGGTATATGCCTAGAAGTGATATTGCTGGGTTATTGGGTGGTTTTATTCCTAGTTTTTAAAGGAATCTCCATATGGTTTTCCATAGTGGCAGTATCAATTTACATTCCTCCAGCAGTGCAAGAGGGTTTTTAAAAATGTTTTTTTCATTCATCAGCATATAAATCAGCAGTTGTATCATCTTACATTCCACCAGCAATGTACAAGAATTCTGGTTGTTCCAGATTCTTCCAGAATGTGATATTGTCAGGTTTTTTTTCTGCCTTTTTTTTTTTTCTATTCTGGTTAGTGTATAGAGATACCGCATTGTTGTTTTAATTAGATAATATAAATAATGTATCCAAATATCACTTAAATTTGTCCCTCTCCAAACGAGTAGTAATATCATTTGGGGTTAAATAATTTGGGGGCCAGACTTTGATATCTTGTTGCTGAAAGTGTAAATTTGTTCAGGCTCTTTGAAGGGCAATTATCTATTCAATAGATCATCACTTGCTGTCTGTCTACTATGCCAGGCACTGCCCTAGGTGATGAGTATAATAGTGAGTAAGACAAGTCCTGCCTTCATGGGAAAGACAAATTATAAAAAAAGTAAATAAATGCAAGATCTTATATACCATTATCAGGGCTAAGAAGAAAATAAATAGGGGGCCACAGAGTGAAGAACAGGGATCAGCATACCTAGATGGCAGGGTCATAGAAGGCTCTTCAGAGAGGTGATATCTAAGCAATCTGGATACGTATCTAAAGGTCAGACGTGCTTACCTCTTGGCCAAGAACCCCCCCTTTGAGGAATCCAGAGTACAGAAGTGCACACACGCAAATATACACGCGAGAACATGGACCAGTGCCGTCTCTCTTGCCCCATCCCCTGCACTGTAGCTCACAGCAGCCTGTGTGATCTTTGAGAAACTCAAATCTGATCATGTTCTCTGCCCAGCTTAAAACCCTTCGATTACTTGCACTTTGGACAAAGTCCATACTCCTTACCTTATAAATCCCATAATAATCTGACCATTCCCCATTTGCAGCATAACTCTATTTCATACCATCCTCGCCCTGCTCCTAATGATCCAGCTCCCTGGTCTATTTTCTGTTCTTCACGTGAGCTAAGCCTTTGCTCAGATCATTCCCTCTGTCTGAAAGCTCTTGCCTGGAGCCTTCCTGTGGTTGGCACATTCTCATCCTTGGGTCTCAGCTCAGGGCTTACTTCCTAAGAGTAGCTTCCTGACCACATAGATGGCTTGTGTTCTGTCAAGTTGGTTGAAGTGGAAACTGTTTCCCAGCATTGCTTTCCCTGTATGATTCCATTTAGAGTTAGCCATAAGAGGAACATGCGTGAAATTTGGAAGGTGGAAGTAAAGTAATGGCCATTGCTCTCTGAAGGTCGTTGTATCAGATGTGGTGATGGACAGATGGATATAGAGGTACCCAGCAGATTCCAGCTGGTAGTCAATCTCCCTACCCTTACCCCACCGTGTCTGGCTCTTCTTTCTGACTCCTGGCCCTGCCAACAGCCTCCGGCTCACCCACAGCAAAGGCAGGGGCGCAAGGCAAGGATTCCACACCACATGGGCCCCAGGAAGCTGAGGCTTGTGAAAGCTGGTCAGCGCAGCTGGTAAAACAGGGAAATGAAATGAATTCAGAGGCTTCCTGCTGGTTGTGCTTCTTGGCCTCCAACATACTGGGCAAGGTGGCTGTGATGATGTCCATCTGGAGGAGAAAAAAGACTGGGCACTCGCAAATTATCCAATTTGAACCACCTGAAGAAGAATATATTAATAATTTTTACCTATTATTTTCAGTATGTATTTTTCTGAGATCTTTGGCTGTTTTTTCTCTTTTCAGAAAAGTTGGTAAAGTGTTCAATTGAGAGGATGCTTGCTGAAAGATTTTTAAAAATATAACTAGTGATGATCCAGTGCCCTGAAGTGATTTGTCACTAATGTGATTTAGGCCACTATGCATCTCCAAATGGAGAAGGCAATGGCACCCCACTCCAGTACTCTTGCCTGGAAAATCCCATGGATGGAGGAGCCTGGTAGGCTGCAGTCCATGGGGTCGCAAAGAGTGACATGACCCAGCGACTTCACTTTCACTTTTCACTCTCATGCATTGGAGAAGGAAATGGCAACCCACTCCAGTATTCTTGCCTGGAGAATCCCAGGGACAGGGGAGCCTGGTGGGCTGCCGTCTATGGGGTCGTACAGAGTCGGACACGACTGAAGCGACTTAGTAGCAGCAGCAGCAGCAGCATCTCCAAAATCACTCTAGGAGTGGATCGTGTTTTATTCTCACATGCTTTTGGCTTGTTCTCATAAATTAAAAAAAAAAAAAGAAGCAACTTTTGCATGAAACATCCAAAGAAGGATTTTTGACACATCACATAGCCAGAATCTTACCATTCCTTTATTCTTTATTTGCCATGTGTTAATTTAGCTCCTGTTCTGTGCCAGGCGCCATTACACCTGCTCTGTGCCCCAACAGTGGGCATTAAGGACACAGCACGGAACAAGCAGACAGAATCCCCGTACTGTGGGAGTTTATAATCTATTCAGAGAGACAGACAGTAAGCAAACAAGTGAAACAAATGTATAATAAAATTGCAGGGACTATGTGCTGTGGAGGAACTAAGCAGGCTAGACAGTGACTTTGGGAAGAACAAGCCTTGCCATGATGTAGGACAAATGTGTTCTAGAAGGGATAGCAGTTGCAAAGGTCATGGGATGGAAACAAGCTTGACATGTTCAGGAAACAGCAGAAAGCCCAGTGAAGGAAGGAGCCCGCTAGGACATGAGGTTGGGCTTGGAGAGGTCAACACTGGAAGCAGTTTGGCTGGTTTTCTAGGGGTGATGGAAAGATGGAGATTTTCAGCAGTAAAGTGATCTCATGTCCATTTTTGTAAGTTTGCTCTGGAAGTTGTGTAGAAAAATAGGTTACATTTGTGAATGGAAACCAACAAGATGAAGATTAGAGCCAATAGCCATTGCTATAGTTCTAAAATTTGTTAAAATAACAGACTTTCCAATTTTTAAATGGCATCATAATGGGTACCACTTCTGTACTCTGCGGATTCTTCAGGTAGTAGTTGCATATTATATTTACATGTGTACACATGACAAAAATAAGCATTCAATACTCCTGGCCTGAGAAACCTCACAATGCACAGAAGAGAGGGAGCAGGAAGAGGCTGCTCCCGTGGGCAGGGAGCAGCCAGCCAGGCTGTACAATACAGGTCAGGCCTCTGACTGGCCACTAGAGGGCAACCTTGCCACACTTTTGGGCTCTAGTCCGCTGTCTTCCTCTTTGCCAACTTTGGCTTCAACTCTCCCAAGTTGATGGGAAATGTAGCTATGAATTCTTCCCCTTTCATCTCTGGATGAGCTGGAACAGATCCAAACATGGGCAGTTACAGGGATCTTGGAGAGGCTGCTGTCCTTGCAGGTGCACAGGAACAGGTCTTTCCAAGGCCACCTGTTATCTTCAAGATAGTAAATCACTCACACTTTTCTTTGGTCCTCGTTTTGCTTGACTTTTCATCAGCATTTGATCTGCCCCCCCACCTTTATTTTTGCATATACTAAATTAAAATTTTATTGAATGAAAGACTCTCTCCAAAACTCATGATTGAATAGACTACACCACATGCAGTTAGACTGAACAGAACAGCCATTTAACGTGGGCTGTCCCACAAACTGGCACATCTCACTGTACAAAACTGTTTCTATACCTGTTTTATAATAAAGTGTATGGTATTAGATTTGTAAATAACATATTTGAAGACACTGGTAGATTAAAGCATACACTAAAAAATCTATTCCCTATATGCTATGCAAATCTATTTCAATTTATTTTTGCATTATAAATAAATCTAAATGCCAACATCAAAACTAATGGTCATCCCACAGAATTGGCTCTCAAACTCAGAATGCAAGTTTTGAATTTATATATATATTAAGTGAATAAAGTAGGGCAAAAAACAAGAAATAATCAGTCATTGCCAAATTCATATAGGCATACTTAATAGTCTAGGTTTAAGCATTTTTTAGGCATGTATATCTATTCTATATAATAGGTTGCACCTGCTAATCCCAGACTAATAATCCCCCGCACCCCTGGCCCTTGGCAATCGCAAGTCTGTTCCCTGTGTCTGTGAGTCTGTTTCCATTTCATGGATAAGTTCACCTGTGTCCTATTTTAGATTCCGCACGTAAGTGATGTCATACAGTATTTGTCTTTCTGATTACTTCCCTTAGTATGATAATCTCTAAGTCCATCTATGTTGCTGCAGATGGCATTGTTTCGTTCTTTTTTATAGTGTGGTATTCCATGGTATATATGTGCCGCATCTTCTTTATCCATGCATCTGTTGATGGACATATAGGTTGTTTCTGTGTCTTGGCTATTGTGAATAACGCTGCAATGAACATAGGAGTGCATGTATCTTTTTGATAAAATTCTGTAATTTATGATCAATAATTACATGTCAGAAAATGAAAATCATTGATGTCAGCAGTGGTAACACTACTATTCAGTGGAACCATAAGAGACTGCAATTATTAACTATCTTTTAACCTATAAAGTGAAAATTTTACATGGTTTAACTCCATACATGTCGTGTTCGCCACAGTTGTCCCCTAAATATATGATCCAGTGCATTTGGTATAGGTTTCTGAGTAAGCTGGATAAAGCTGTAGATACTAACAACAAACAAAATTGTCCAACTTCACACTGAATTAATTAAAGTTGAAAAATTATTTCCTTAAGACATTTGAAAAAAAAGAAAAAGCATTGAACTGATGAGCAGATTTTAACTGTTCAACTGTGCTATCATGGCTCTTACCAATACATTACAACAAGCAACTTTCTAAGTGAATGCAGCTAAATACTTATATTTTTCTCGTTTAGTGCTTCTGGAGGAAAATAACCAACAGGGCCAGTGGCGCAATGGATAACACGCCTACTGCAGATCAGAAGATTCCAGGTTACTCTCCTGGCTGACTTGAGGTTACCCCTCCCTGCTCTAGTGGGGAGGTAAGGTGGTGTGTTATTTACAACCCCCCTGAGACTCTCTTACTGGCTTCCCTGGTGGCTCAGATGGTAAAGCGTCTGCCTGCCATGTGGGAGACCTGGGTTCGATCCCTGGGTCAGGAAGATCCCCTGGTGAAGAAAGTGGCAACCCACTCCAGTACTCTTGCCTGTAAAATCCCATAGTCAGAGGAGCCTGGTAGTCCATGGGGTCTCAAAGAGTCGGACACAACTGAGCAACTTCACATGATTCACATGGAGGAAAATGAAATCCATCCTCTTCTGCCCCCTGTTGGCCACTTCATTTTCCTGCTTTGCCAGTTTTTAAAAGAATCTCAGTGGTCTTATGAAGACTTTACTTTTCCAAAAGGAAAAATATTTGGTTCCTTGACTTAAAGGACTTGCTCCTTTTCAGGATGCCAGACCAACGGTGAATTGGGAAAACTAGAGTTGGTGTAAAAGTGTATAAATTTCATACCTGTTGTGCAGTAAACCCAGGAGGAAACAGACCATCAGGAATCAGCTGTTCCTCTTTGGAGCTCAAGTCAGTGTCTGGTGGGAGAGAGTGAGACAATTACTTAATGCAAGGCCACAAGCAAAAGAATAAAAAGAAGAGATGTGTGTTTGGAATGGATTCATTCAGAATGTAACCAGCAGTCCCTGAGCTTTCTCCTGGAACACTGGTGTTGCCTTATGTCATAAGCTTGGGTATTTTTCCCTCTTGATGGTAAGACCTTGTCTTCAACTTCCCTGCTATTCTCTGCACTGGGTTGGGACACTCAGCAAAGACTAGTTGGTTCCCAATAAGGGTGCCTTGGAACAATCTCTGTCCCCAGAAAATAGATGTGCCAGTGAGGCTGGCAAGAGCAAAAACAAAGCTGTTCTTCAGACAAGAGCATGTCAACAAAATAAGGCTGTGTTTCTGACATGGAATAGTCTGGGGAATTGCTAAAATGTTTGGAAATAAAATATACTTTTTGTTTGGTGGCTCAGATGGTAAAGAATCTGCCTGCAGTGCAGGAGACCTGGGTTCAATCACTGGGGTAGGAAGATCCCCTGGAGAAGGAAATGGCACTCCAGTATTCTTGCCTGGAGAATTCCATGGACAGAGGAGCCTGGCGGGCTACAGTCCATAGGGTAGCAAAGAGTGGACGCACTTGAATAACAGCACTTTTACTTTCTCTAGAGATGGTTCAGTATTTCCCAGTGGGGGCGCTGTTGATGCTGGATGAAACAGTTCCATATTGTAGGGAACATGCTTGCGTGTGTGCTGCGTCCTAAGTGGCTTCAGTCATGTCCAACTCTTTGCAACCGTATTGTATATGGTCTGCCAGGCTCCTCTATCCATCGGATTCTCCAGGCAAGAATAATATAGTGGGTTGCCGTACCCTCCTCCAGGGGATCTTTCCAATCCAGGGACCAAACCTGGGTCTCTTATGTCTCCTGCATTGGTAGGCAGGTTCTTTACAACTGGCACCACCTGGGGAGTCCTGGATCCTAAGCACCAAATGTCAGTAATACTTTCCAGTTACTGTAAAAATAAAAAATGCTGTATCCCTTTGCCCATTTCCAAAATCACTCCTGGGACTAGTGCTGGCCTTAGTTAAGAACCATTAAATCCTCTCATTTTTATCAGTTGAGGCCTAGAGAAGAGAAGGAACTTGCCTAAATTACAGACAAGACATATAGAACACAATCAGAGGAGATTTATTGAAAATCAATTACCCAAAGCTCAGGCATTCTACCAGAACCTGGCTGGGGCTGGGGACGACAGAGAGAACACTATAAAAACAAAACGTGATCTCTCTTCACAAAAGAGAAGAGAAAGAGAGTGAAAGAGCTGATATTTATTGGGAACCTATTGCATTCTATATTTACATTGTCTCTGCAACAACTCTGAGGAAACAGAGGTTAAGCGTGGAGGCATAATTTGAACTTGGGTTTTCCTGACTCCAAGATCATTATCTTTTCACAATTACCTTTCCAATGTATGTGTAACCATAAAAACCAGTGTTTTAAAAAATTATCCAGAAATTGAAAAAAGGTAAAAGATAACCGTGTGTTCTTTCAAAGTCATACAAGACAACTACCTAATAAGCCCTCCTGGGGTCCTCTGGTTCTCTTGGCAGATGTGACTGTGCTTAATTTACTATTTACTGTTGTTTACAGGCCAGCAGCAGCAGCAGCAGCAACAGGCCAGACTCTATGAATTTAGAGATTAATTAGTGTAAAATTGTTGCTGCTGCTGCTAAGTCGCTTCAGTCGTACCTGACTCTGTGCGACCCCATAGACAGCAGCCCACCAGGCTTCCCCGTCCCTGGGATTCTCCAGGCAAGAACACTGGAGTGGGTTGCCATTTCCTTCTCCAAAGCATGAGAGTGAAAAGTGAAAGTGAAATCGCTTCAGTCATGTCCAACTCTTAGCGACACTATGGACTGTAGCCCGCCAGGCTCCTCTGTCCATGGGATTCCCCGGGCAAGAACACTGGAGTGGGTTGCTGTTTCCTTCTCCAGGGGATCTTCCCGACCCAGGGACTGAAGCCAGGTCTCTTCTGCCTCCTGCATTGACAGGCGGGTTCCGACCACTAGCACCACCTGTGCTAGGGAACATGCAAAGGCTGAGAAGAATGAGCCCTGGGGTGTCAAAGGAAGCCTTGAATTCTTGGCCTTGGAGGAAGGATAATATTTGAAAAGGCAGAGGAGGGAGGGCTTTCTAGAGGGGAGTGCAGCTTGAAGAAAAGAAGGAAAGAGTCAAGGGTTTTTGTAGAGGCTACAATTAAAGGAGAGGCACCTAGTTTGGTCTTTTTCCTCAGGTCACACTCCTGACCTTATAGGATCCAGAATGTGAAGATTAAAAAGAAATAGACCATCGTAGAAGCTCAGTAAGGACAGGGATTTCAGCTATTTTTGTCAACAGTGTACTCTCAGAGCTTGGACATATTAAGTCAACAGTGACTGTTTGTTGACTGAGTAAGTTGATCAAAAGAAAAGAATATGATTAGCTTCAATTAATTGACCACTTACTATGTGCCAGGCATTATGCCAGGCTCTTTTTAAATTTTTAAAAATGTTGTATTGAAGTACTGTTGATGTAATTACAGTTCATTTCAGGTGTACAACAAAGTCATTCAGTTATACATACACATATATCTATACTTTTTCAGATTCTTTTCCCATATAGTTTATTACAGAATACTGAGTAGCATTCCCTGTGCTACAGAATAGGTCCTTGTTGATTATCTGTTTTATATGTAGTAGTGTGTATATGTTAATCCCACTTCCTAATTTATCCCTCTGCCCCACTTTTCCCCTTTCTTAACCATAAATTTGTTTTCTAAGGCTGTGAGTCTGCTTCTGTTTTATAAATAAGTTCAGTTGTATCATTTTTTTAGATCCCACATGGAAATGATATCATATGATGGTTATCTTTCTCTTTCTGACTTGCTTCACTTAGTATGATAATCTCTAGGTCCATCTGTGTTCCTACAGATGGCATCATTTTATTCTTTTTTTATGGCTGAGTAATATTCCATTGTATATATGGACCACAGCTTTTTTTATCCATTCATCTGTAGATGGAAATTTAGGTTGTTTCCATGTCCTGGCAATTGTAAATAGTGATGCAGTGAACATTAGATGCATGTAGCTTTTCAGATTATGGTTTTGGTTTTCTCTGGATATATGCCCAGGAGTGGGATTAACGGATCATATGGTAGCTCTATTTTTTATTTTTTAAAGAACCTCCATACTGTTCTCTATAGTGCCTGTACCAATTTACATTACCACAAGAGTGTAGGCAGGTTCCATTTTCTCCACACCCTCTCCAGCATTTGTTATTTGTAAATTTTTGGTGATGGCCATTCTGACTGGTGTGAGGTGATACTTCATTGTAGTTTTGATTTGCCTTTCTCTAGTAATTAGCAATATTAATCTTTTCACGTGCCTGTTGGCTATCTGTATATCTTCTTTGGAAAATGTCTATTTAGACCTTCTGCGTATGTTCTTTATTAGGTTGCTCGCTTTTTTTATATTGAGCTACATGAGCTATTTGTATATTTGAGAGAGTAATCTCTTGTTGATCCCATGGTTTGCAAATATCTTCTCCCCTTCTGTGGGTTGTCTTTTCATTTTGCTTATAGTTTCCTTTGCTGTGCAAAAGATTTAATGCTTAATTAGGTCCCATTTGTTTATTTTTGTTTTTATTTTCATTACTCTAGAAAGTGGATCAAAAAAGGTATTGATGCAATCTATGTCAAAGGGTGCTCTGCTTTTCCTCTAAGAGTTTTATAGTATCCAGTCTTACATCTAGGTCTTTAATCCATTTTGAGTTTATTTTTGTGTATAGTGTTAAAGAGTGTTCTTATTTCATTCTTTTACATGTAGCTGTCTACATGCCAAGCTCTTTACATAAATAATTTCTTCAGATCCTTACAATGATGATATGAAACAGATTTTCATGTTTTCAAATTAGGTCTGGCCTATGGCAAAATTGTTACATGAATGATTTTTATCTTCAGAACTCCTTGACCCTTTCCTGAAGAATTCATAATCCAAGATTTATGATTATTCTTCCCACTGCCCAAACTGTCTTCCTCCCATCCGAAGCCTGGTGGTGTCAGTATCAATGGAATAAACTGGTCCCATGATCTGTCTACAGTGTGGGAGACCTGGGTTCCATCCCTGGGTTGGGAAGATCTGCTGGAGAAGGAAATGGCCATCCACGCTAGTACTATTGCCTGGAAAATCCCATGGACAGAGGAGCCTGGTAGGCTACAGTCCATGGGGTCACAAAGAGTCGGACACGACTGAGCGACTTCACTTTCCTATGATATGCTTTAGAGAGTCCCAGATGGATTGCCGGTAACCTGGGCCCACGTGCAGTAAGTACTTGCTGAATTTTGATAATCTGATAATGAAATCTTGATAATTTTGAATCTGGAGGCCACAATCACTGGTATCCTTGGTTTTCTTACCCACAGGGAGCCCTCATGTTGTGCTAGAAATTTCAAACTAGGAGGGAAGGAAAGGGTTTCTGCCTCCACCCCTGCCCCATGTGGGAAGAGAACTCTGGATCCCTTTTGCAGGGACTACCTCTTTCTGGATATTAGGATGGTGTGTCAGACATAGAGATACATCGCTCAGATTCCCTCTTCAAGAAAGGGCTCATTGTGCAGCTGTGAGGAGGGGGGTTAACCCACAGCTTCCACTGTTACCTGGTTCCGATTGGCCTCAACTCTTGAGCTGAGATCGTGGTCTTCTCGGGCTGGCCCCATCCAGTGGCTGTGCAAGACTGTGACACGAGGTCCCATCCTTTTCTGCCTGACACAGGCCTCTTCTCACACGCTCAGAGCTCCCTGCTGGGCTGATAGAGACTTTGTCAGATCATGTCATGGTCTGGCAGCTCCCCTGCCCAAATCCCATTTCCTTCTTTTTCCTTTCACAAGTGTTAATCCCAGTAAGCCTTTTACACTCCTAAATCTGCCTCAGCATCTGTTTTTTGGAGGGCCCAGAAGACACAGATGGGATGCTGTTAACCCCAAGAAACCTTTCATCAGTGAAGAGAGTGGCTATTTTAAAACTGGATTTGAGCCATTACCATCAGAATATATAATTACTCTGGATGTTCGAGTCCAAGGAGTACTTCCAGTCTGGCACATGAATCAAATAAGCATTACTTCTTGCTGTTCCTTTCGGCACTGTGTCTTGCTATTATATAACATGACTTGAATGTTTCTATTGTCTGTCTCAATGAGTGATTTGTTCAATTAATTAAGAGTGTGACTGAGGACAAGGTCACTATGTCCATTTCCAGGCTGCTGGTTAGTTTCAGTCAAGTTGCCTGTTATGGATGGACTGTTATCTGGTCATATGTGGACTCCGTAAGCCCCTTACCCACGCTGAATCATGACTTAGGCTAGTCATTTCTCAACCTCCTAGTAGACTGTCACCCTTCCCGAGAGTCACTTATAAAAAGCTCTGTATTTTAGCGTTGGGTGAGGAAGTCTTAATGTGGTTTGGTGACCAGTATTTGTGGCCACAAATGGAAGGGCATAGTTTTTGCCTTTTGGGGTATGGAAGCATCCCCTAATTCCTTGTTAGAAATGCTTGTGTTTACACTCAGTCACTCAGTCATGTCTGACTGTTTGCAACCCAATGGACTATAGCCCACCAGGCTCCTCTGTCCATGGAATTCTCCAGGCAAGAATACTGGAGTGGGTTGACATGCCCTCCTCCAGGGGATTTTCCTGACCCAGAGGATGAACCTGTGTCTCCTGCACTGGCAAGTAAATTCTTTACCCCTGAGCACCTGGGAAGCCCCATTAGATGAGCAGTACCCCTCATATTATCCATTTACCCATCAAATATTTGTTGACTGAGAGGGCTGCTACTTGCCTTTCACTTGATCTGACCCTCAGCTATGTCCCTAGTGTCACATTTGGGGGAAATCTACGTGCAACTTCTTCCATAGTAACTACCAAGAAGACACCCCCGAGGGCCTACTTATTCCTGTTCCACCTGTCCTCCGTGTCAGAAACATCAAGCCTTGATCTGTGTCGTGGAGTCAGTCAGTGTAGGAGCTCTGGGTTCAGACAGTCTTGGGTTCCAGTATGGGTTCTCCCACTTGCTCGCTGTGTGCTCTTGATAAGTTTACCTAACCTCTCTGAGTCTTAGTTTATACTTTATAAACAGGATAATAATTCCTATCATACAGATCTATTATGAAGATTCTATGAAATAATATTTATAAGGCACTTATCTAATACTCATTGATATTTTCTCTATTTATGACAGCAAAATATCATTCTTTAATGTCTGGCTCCTGGAAAGATGGTTTTTGTACTGCTGCGAAATGTATTCCCATTGTAACTACCTGCCTTGGTAAGTGGATTATGGCACAATCCCACGTTTGAACAAATATGTTTTTGAACGCCCTTCTTTATTTGATTACCAAGTTGTTCCTAAGTTTGTTTAAGTCTAATCACCTTAAATATAAAAATAACAGATGCAACTTGACTGTAATATAGTAGTTTGGATTGAGGTGTCAATGACATGTTTGAACTGAGGGAATGTGATTAAATATCACCTCTCTGTTCCTAAATGATTGGTAGATGTTTGAGGAGAGGGAATAAGGTGGCATCATTATTTTTTTGTGTGTCTGATCTGGTCAGTTTTGGCTCTTAATTGTTCTTCCCTTTATTTATTAATTGAAGTAAGTTAAGAATCCCGTGGACAGGAGTTGATTTACAATGCTGTGTTAGTCTCAGGTGTATAGCTAAATGGTTCAGTTATACATGTGTGTATATATATATATATATATATATAAAGCTATTCTTTTCAGATTCTGATTCATTATTTTTCAAAAATCCTTTAGTAGCACGTCTTCTAAAGCAGCTTGCTACACCACAGACAGGATTACTCTACATCAAATACTTACCCTGTGTATTTTGCGTTATATACTAGATGTGTTCACCATTAATGGATGGTCAGGTGAACTTTTGTAAAATGAATCCTTATGCCATGTACTTACATCATCTTCTGAGAGATGCTAACATCAGTGGTTGTTATTCTTCTATTTTAGTTTTTTTGGTCATCTTTCCTCATCTCTCTACCCCTTCCTATCTTCCACAGTAAAAAGTCAATAATTCACTCAACTGTGATATTTATTGCTCACCTACAAGTTGTAATAGTGTTTCATATTGTTAATTTATAACTCCTACCACAAATATTTAAGCACAATACAGGAACATTATTTAAGGGAATCCTATTTTAAAGCCAAGCATCACTCCTGATTGATTTATTATTAGTTCAGCTTTGGTTTTGACTGGGTCTTCTTTCACCAAGCCGCTAGGTGAATTGCATCATACCTTTGGTATTTTTGAAGCCTTGACCTTACTATCTCAGTGAATACAGGCTGTCCTGGCAGTGCTTGAGCTGACCACCAAAAATGTGGTGGATCTGAAATGGAAGTGAATAACCAGAGTCGGGAACAATCAACTAGATCTTAGTATCAAAAGATAAGATCACCTACAACACGGGCCTCAGATCATAGATTTCTATCCTCTGCCCTCTCTCCACTCCTGTGGGCCATGAGCTAACAATGAAGTCACTGCCCCAAAGTAATATTCTTATTTACAAAAGGATTTTACAAGGATTTACAAGGTTATTTCTCAAAACTAGAATCCTTGGTGCTTTCTGGGCTTCCCAGGTGGTGCCAGTGGTAAAGAATCCTCCTGCCAAAGCAGGAGACACAAGAGACACAGGTTCGATCCTTGAGCCAGGAGATCCCGCAGAGTAGGGAATGGCACCCCACTCCAGTATTCTTTTCTGGAAAATCCCATGGGCAGGGGAGCCTGGCAGGCTTGAGTCCATGGGGTTGCAAAGAGTCAGACACAACTGAGCAACTGAGCACATTTTAGTGCTCAATCCTGAGCTTAAAAGCACATCCTGCTTTTCAGACAGGATTTAAGGTTCAACATTCCAGAGGTAATACTATACGTATCAGGCGCTATGGTAGGTACAAAGCAGAACAGGAAAGACATCTCCACCAGCACAGAAAGTTACGGTGTGGAGCTCTAAGGGTTGGGAACGGTGGTGGGTGCAATGGTGATCTTGTGTGAAGTGGTGGTAGCTGATGCTGCCCTCAGCACCACAGCCCAGAAAGAGTGGTTCGTGGTGCAAACCTGGTTGCTTATGGGCTGCCATCTCTTCTTGCGAGGAATGAAAACCTGGGAGTAAAGTACACAGCCTTTGTTACTTTTTGTCAAATTCAATTCTTCCATCTCAGGGACAGGAAAACTTGCAGTCAGCCCATGATGACAAAAAAGCAGTGGCTGGATATCAGTTAAGCATGAACTAGGAATGGTCACACAAGGACCTGGGATGATTTTTTTTAAAATATTGACCATTTTTATAGTCTTTATTAAATCTGTAGCTATATTTCTTCTGTTTTATCTTTGGCTTTTTGGCCACAAGACATGTGGGGTCCTAGCTCCCAGGCCAGGGGAACGATGTCCCCTGCATTGGAAGGCAAAGTCTTAACCACTGGACCACCAGGGAAGTCCCTGGGAAAACTTCTTAAAGCAGGCCATAGACTGAATGCCACCATTCCTGGGTCCACTGCCTTATGCCAGCCCTCCCATGATTCCAGTCACTCTCTCAGGCATGCAGAAGGGACTACTGGGTTTCCCTGTTGGCTCAGCAGTAAAGAATCTGCCTGGCAGTGTAGAAGACACGGGTTCAATCCCTGGGGAAGGAAATGGAACCCACTCCAGTATTTTTGCCTGGGAAATCCCTTGGACAGAGGAGCCCAACGGTGTAGGGTAAGGGAGTTAGAGAAGGTGAGGTTAGGAAAAAGAACGAGACTGGCACTCTACAGGAACAGATCACCTTTAATGAGGCGAGAAGGGGCAGCAGTCAGATTAGTGAGCTGCTACGCTAACCCACGAAGGCATATATGTGGAAATCTACTGTCTTAAGGGGGCCTGTTTTTCTCCAAGGTTGTTTGGGTTAGTTATCTCTTAAACGTCTGGGGCAAAGAATTCTGGAGATCGGCCAGAGGCTGGACTGCCTGGGAGCTGGGCATAATCAACCTTTATGTCCATTTTTTTTTCTTCGGGTGAGAGAGTTCTTTGTTTTGCATAGAATGGTGGGGAGGACCTGGAGGGGAGTTTTAACTCCAGGCTATTTTGAGCTGTGTAACTTTCCTTCAGATGGGGTACAGGCCATGGGCTCACACAGAGTCGGACACAACTGAACGCTCATTCACACTAGTACTCACAAGGGGACATTAATTAAAGGCAGAATAAGCCACAGCTTTTAACAAGCCCCAGCTATGGGGTCAGGATCTTAGCACAATATTGTCCTCTCACCTGGGGGCTCTTCCCACATGCTCTGCACATCTCCATCTTCTCCCTAACTTACAAGACCCACCCCAAGTCCTGTCTCCTGGAATAAGTCTCTGATCTCACCAGCCCAGTGTGTGCTGGACGTTCTTTTCAGGGTTCCACACAAAGCATCCCATTGAGTCCTTTCAGGCCTTGGAGGAAAGCAGCCGACAGAAGGGCTGTCTCACTCAAGGGGCAGAGCCATCAACCCCCTGTTCCCATCCTCTGGGACTTCCTCCTCGGCTGCGGGTCTTTGCCAGGCAGCTCAGACATGGCACCCTCCTCCCTCTGACTGGCTCTCACCTCCGGAGCCTGGGAGGGCTGAGGGCTGCCCAAAGACCACTTAACCCCGGAGTGGGGGTCCTCCTGCAGCCCTATGGGGCGCTGCAGGCAGAACGGGGACCTAGACCACTCTCTGGGGGGCACCTGGCGGAGGATACTCACAGTGCCGCATAGAAGATCTGGCTGGGCCCCAGGACAGGCAGCCTCTGGGTATGTGATTGGACTCTGCCACCTCCAGGCCCAGGTTCGAGAACTCCGGAAGGGGTGAGCAGTGGCAGTGGGGGCAAGGAACTTGGGGTCCAGAGGGACTCAGCCTGGCAAGCTGGCCCTTCCTTTTCCACCAGCAGCCCTCTTTCTTCTCTTCCATTAAAAGTAACCCCTGGAAAAGTATGATCCAGGACACCCCCAACAAGAGCCTCAGCATCAGGGCTTCCCTGCAGGATCCGGAGGGGAGCAGGGCCTCTACAAGAAGGGCAGTGGTGGAGGTCAGGGGCAGCTGCTTCTTCCCCAGCAGCGTGTCCCGCTTGAGACTGCTGCCCTTGTTCACCACCTTGATCCTGAACGCCAGCTTCCTCACACTGACTGGCCCCAGGCCATCAAAGAAGTCCTCTCTGAACACGGGGAGGCGTCAGTTCTTGACGTTGGTGCTGCGCTGCTTCTGCAGCTTGCCGGGCAGCAGGCACAGACCCACACAGCAGCTGATGTTGCAGGCATCGCTCTGCCAGTCGAAGAGGCCCTTTCCTTAAAAAAAAAAAAAAAAAATTATTTATCTTCGGCTGCATCTGGTCTTAGTTGCCGCCCTGTGGTTAAGGAACATAGACTCAGTAGTTGTCGCTCATGGGCTTAGTTGCTCTGTGGCTTATGGGATCTTAGTTTCCCGACCAGAGGTCGAACCGCATCCCCTGCATTGGAAGGCAGATTCTTAAGCACTGGATCACCAGGGAAGTCCCCTTAGGCACTATCTGCATGATACTACCTCCTACCATCACCCCTTTGCTGACCAACAATGGTCTGGACTTGGTCCCATTCAGTTGAGTTATTTTCATGCTTGTAGGATTAAGTTCTTATTGAGTACAGGAAGCATTTCCCCACCTTCATTGAAACTTGTTTAAAGGAAGGATGGCATCTTGTACTTCTCTGTTTATCTTACAGAACCTAAGAATGGTGAGGTGTACACAGTGATTACACATTACCTTAGTCATTGTGTGGAAAGGAAAGACTACAGGGGTTGAGTTCAGAGAAAAAGGAAAAGGAATTTAAATGGACTGAATACCAGACACCATACTTTAAAGACTTTGTTAATATTTTATCCAACCCCATTTTAACCAACTCTGTGTTAATGCTTTGTGATAGCTACCATCATCTTTGGCAGAGACAGTTTCTCTGTTTCTGAGACTATTAAAATGAAGTGACTCACCAAATTCCATTGAGACACAGAGTCCCTACCACCCTGTTCCTTGGTTAGACTCCATTTCTGCCACATGTAACTGGATTTTGGATTCTAAGCCAGATCCCTTTCATACTGTTCATGGGGTTCTCAAGGCAAGAATACTGAAGTGGTTTGCCATTCCCTTCTCCAGTGGACCACATTCTGTCAGCCCTCTCCACCATGACCCACCCATCTTGGGTGGCCCCACTGGCATGGCTTAGTTTCATTGAGTTAGACAAGGCTGTGGTCCCTGTGATCAGATTGGCAAATTTTCTGTGATTATGATTTCAGTGTGTCTGCCCTCTGTTGCCCTCTTGCAACACCTACAGTCCTACTTGGGTTTCTCTTACCTTGGACATGGGGTATCTTCAGTATTCTTGCCTTGAGAACCCCATGAACAGTATGAAAAGGCAAAATGATAGGATACTGAAAGAGGAACTCCCCAGGTCAGTAGGGGCCCAATATGCTACTGGAGATCAGTGGAGAAATAACTCCAGAAAGAATGAAGGGATGGAGCCAAAGCAAAAACTATACCCAGTTGTGGATGTGGCTGGTGATAGAAGCAAGGTCCAATGCTGTAAAGAGCAATATTGCATAGGAACCTGGAATGTCAGGTCCATGAATCAAGGCAAATTGGAAGTGGTCAAACAGGAGATGGCAAGAGTGAACATCGACATTCTAGGAATCAGCGAACTCAAATGGACTGGAATGGGTGAATTTAACTCAGATGACCATTATATCTACTACTGCAGGCAGGAATCCCTTAGAAGAAATGGAGTAGCCATCATGGTCAACAAAACAGTCCAAAATGCAGTACTTGGATGCAATCTCACAAACGACAGAATGATCTCTGTTCGTTTCCAAGGCAAACCATTCAATATCACAGTAATCCAAGTCTATGCCCCAACCGGTAACGCTGAAGAAGCTGAAGTTGAACGGTTCTATGAAGACCTACAAGACCTTTTAGAACTAACACCCAAAAAAGATGTCCTTTGCATTATAGGGGACTGGAATGCAAAAGTAGGAAGTCAAGAAACACCTGGAGTAACAGGCAAATTTGGCCTTGGAATACAGAATGAAGCAGGGCAAAGACTAATAGAGTTTTGCCAAGAAAATGCACTGGTCATAGCAAACACCGTCTTCCAACAACACAAGAGAAGACTCTACACATGGACATCACCAGATGGTCAACACCGAAATCAGATTGATTATATTCTTTGCAGCCAAAGATGGAGAAGCTCTATACAGTCAGCAAAAACAAGACCAGGAGCTGACTGTGGCTCAGATCATGAGCTCCTTATTACCAAATTCAGACTTAAATTGAAGAAAGTAGGGAAAACCACTAGACCATTCAGGTATGACCTAAATCAAATCCCTTATGATTATACAGTGGAAGTGAGAAATAGATTTAAGGGATTAGATCTGATAGATAGAGTGCCTGATGAACTATGGAATGAGGTTCGTGACATTGTACAGGAGACAGGGATCAAGACCATCCCCATGGAAATGAAAAAAAGCAAAACGGCTGTTGAGGAGGCCTTACAAATAGCTGTGAAAAGAAGAGAAGTGAAAAGCAAAGGAGAAAAGGAAATATCTAAGCATCTGAATGCAGAGTTCCAAAGAATAGCAAGGAGAGATAAGCAAGCCTTCCTCAGTGATCAGTGCAAAGAAATAGAGGAAAACAACAGAATGGGAAAGACTAGAGATCTCTTCAAGAAAATTAGAGATACCAAGGGAACATTTCCTGCAAAGATGGGCTCAATAAAGGACAGAAATGGTATGGACCTAACAGAAGCAGAAGATATTAAGAAGAGGTGGCAGTAATACACAGAAGAACTGTACAAAAAGATCTTCACGACCAAGGTAATCACGACGGTGTGATCACTCACCTACAGCCAGACATCCTGGAATGTGAAGTCAAGTGGGCCTTAGAAAGCATCACTACGAACAAAGCTAGTGGAGGTGATGGAATTCCAGTTATGCTACTTCAAATCCTGAAAGATGATGCTGTGAAAGTGCTGCACTCAATATGCCAGCAAATTTGGAAAACTCAGCAGTGGCCACAGGACTGGAAAAGGTCACTTTTCATTCCAATCCCAAAGAAAGGCAATGCCAAAGAATGTTCAAACTACCGCACAATTGCACTCATCTCACATGCTAGTGAAGTAATGCTCAAAGTTCTCCAAGCCAGGCTTCAGCAATACGTAAACCGTGAACTTCCAGAAGTTCAAGCTGGTTTTAGAAAAGGCAGAGGAACCAGAGATCAAATTGCCAACATCCACTGGATCATCAAAAAAGCAAGAGAGCAAGAGAGTTACAGAAAAACATCTGTTTTATTTACTATGCCAAAGCCTTTGTGTGGATCACAATAAACTGTGGAAAATTCTGAAAGAGATGGGAATACCAGACCACCTGACCTACCTCTTGAGAAACCTATATGCAGGTCAGGAAGCAACAGTTATAACTGGACATGGAACAACAGACTGGTTCCACATAGGAAAAGGAGTATGTCAAGACTGTATATTATCACCCTGCTTGTTTAACTTCTATGCAGAGTACATCATGAGAAACACTGGACTGGAAGAAGCACAAGCTGGAATCAAGATTGCCAGGAGAAATATCAATAACCTCAGATATGCAGATGACACCACTCTTATGGCAGAAAGTGAAGAAGAACTAAAGAGCCTCATGATGAAAGTGAAAGAGGAGAGTGAAAAAGTTGGCTTAAAGCTCAACATTCAGAAAACGAAGATCATGGCATCTGGTCCCATCACTTCATGGGAAATAGATGGGGAAACAGTGGAAACAGTGTCAGACTTTATTTTTTGGGCTCCAAAATCACTGCAGATGGTGACTGCAGCCATGAAATTAAAAGATGCTTACTCCTTGGAAGAAAAGTTATGACCAACCTAGATAGCATATTGAAAAGCAGAGACATTACTTTGCCAACAAAGGTCTGTCTAGTCAAAGCTATGGTTTTTCCAGTGGTCATGTATGGATTTTAGAGTTGGACTGTGAAGAAAGCTGAGTACCGAAGAATTGATGCTTTTGAACTATGGTGTTGGATAAGACTCTTGAGAGTGCCTTGGACTGCAAGGAGATCCAACCAGTCCATTCTGAAGGAGATCAGCCCTGGGATTTCTTTGGAAGGAATGATGCTAAAGCTGAAACTCCAGTACTTTGGCCACCTCATTCGAAGAGTTGACTCATTGGAAGAGACTCTGATGCTGGGAGGGATTGGGGGCAGGAGGAGAAGGGGACGACAGAGGATGAGATAGCTGGATGGCATCACTGACTCGATGGACGTGAGTCTGAGTGAACTCCGGGAGTTGGTATGGACAGGGAGGCCTGGTGTGCTGCAATTCATTGTGTCGCAAAGAGTCGGACATATTGAGGGACTGAAGTGAACTGAACTGAAGCCAGATCCACAGTTAAATCTGGTCCACAAGGCAGCCCTTTCAAGCCTCCACTATTTTTCTAGAGTATGTGTTTTGAGAAATTTATGGTCACTAAGTAGATTGAAAAGAGATGAAGTTGCCAAATTTCAGAAGGTCAGGAACAGTCCTTTGCCTCGCCCCAGGGAATAACAGCCCATGTCACAATGTGGGAGGAGGAGAGGTGGTGCCTTGTGGACAGTAAGCTGGACCCGGAGCGGATATAAAAGGAGAGGCCCTGGGGAGACAAGCCACCATCAGGAAGAGACTCACTCCCAGTGACAGTAGAGAAGACAGAGCTGTCTCCTGCCAAGATGAAGCTGCTGCTGCTGTGTCTGGGGCTGACCCTAGTCTGTGCCCAGGAGGGAAACTGATGTTGTGAGAAGCGACTTCGATATTCCAAAGGTAAGGGCAGGGAAGCAAATTGCAGGCAGATTCTTTACCAACTGAGCTATGAGGGAAGCCCCACACTCACTGATGGGCAGTGGAGCATAGTGGCTTTGGATTTTGGAGGGCATTTTGGAAGATTCTGAAGCAGAGTGGCCCTCTGGGAGGAAAGGCGGTCCTTGACATAATAAAGGAAATGGAAGGCTTCAGATCTTGGTCTAAGAAAGGGCAGTGGTGCCATGTTAAAAGGTTAGGGAAACTCCAACTTACTGGAGGAACAGTGAACAGTGGAAAAAGTCCTAGATATAGTGCTGATTCACCCGAGTCTAATTTCATCTTCACATCATCACGATGAGGGTCCTGGCCCAGAGGTCAGGGTTCAAGGAGACAAAGGTTCATGTTGTATTCCTTTCCTCTTTTCTCACCCAATCATTTTATTGATTTATTGCAGATTACAGGGGAATGGTTTTCAATTCTCTTGGCCTCAGACAACAGGGAAAAGATAGAAGAAAATGGTAGCATGAGGTTTTTTGTGGAGCACATCAGTCTCGGAAAATTGTTCTTTGTTTATTAAAATGCATACAAAGTAAGTGTGTATTTTTTTGCTTGGGAAAGGAAAAACAGAAGTCTGAATATGGTGTTGGAGCTTTACACACACGCGCGCGAATGTGCATATATTCTGGGCCTTTACTAAAATCAGGGCCCATCCTTGATAAAATTGTTGGCACTGACCCAGGGATTGAGGAACCTGAGCCTGTGACTTTGCTAGATTTCAGGGATAAGAATTGGGACAGGAATACTTTTCAGTGGGAATAGAGGAGGTAAGGGGTAGAGAGGCGTCAGATCATTCAGATCAGATCAGTTCAGTCGCTTAGTCGTGTCTGACTCTTTGCAACCCCATGAATTGCAGCACGCCAGGCCTCCCTGTCCATGGAAAGACAGCACAGGCTAAGAGCACAGGATTCAGAATCAACACCCGATCCAGTTCTGATTCTCTTTGTGTCACCAGGAAAATTCATCTCTTTCTTCCTCAGTCTTCTCTGGAGTAAAAGACAATGATATAATTCTCTCTCTGTATTTTTGTGAGGATCAAGTGAGGTGATGTTTGTAAGTCACTATCGGAGAAGTTGGCCCTGGGTCAGAACCCAGCTAATTCTCTAGACAAGTAGCTGCCATAATAGTAATAGTGTGAAGAGGTGATAGAGGCATAGGGATAGAAGAAGTGGACTCATTCTCAAAGTACCAAATGAAGTGAAATAATGTAAATAAAAATGCTTTGGAAACTATACCCAAAATGTTCGACTGCTAATCAGTGGAATCGGAAACTCAAGTTACAGGTAGAATGTGAGGGAGCCAATCCCTTCAGGATCTCTTGGGCATCAGCTCATTTTGTTTTACAGGGTAAACGGAGTGTGTACTGAGCTTTCTTTGGTTTCTGACAGCACAGGAGAGGATGGCGTATATACCGTTAGCTGTGAGTATGTTTAAAAAAAAGTCTTTCTAAATTCTACTTCCAAGTGCAAGGAATTTGCTAAAGTCCAGGATCTTGATCAGTTCCTGATATGCATAATGATAATCTAATGTGGCCATCTAATAGCCAATATCCTGAATTTGGCAGAAATGTGTGTGTCAAAGCCGGTGCCTGGCATGCAATATCATCAGACAGAGAAAGCAGCTTGGTCATAGGTACTTCCTGCAACAAAAGGAAGTTGGCAAATAAAAAAGTAAATTGGAAGGACAGCTTCTCATTCCTTGCCTACTTAAAAAAATATATTTTTTTATTTTTGCTACACTGAGTCTTCATTGCTGTTTTCAGGCTTTCTCTAGTTTCAGCAAGCAGGGGCTGCTCTCTAGTTGCAATGCCCAGGCTTCTCATTGCGGCAGCTTATCTCTTGCTGTGGATCATGGGCTTCAGGGCTTTAGGGCTCTTGGGCTTAGCACTTGCACCGCATGGGCTTAGTAGGTGGGACTGTGGGCTCTAGAGTATACAATCTTAGTTGCTCCGAGGTATGTGGAGTCTTCTTGGATCATGGATCAAACCTGTGTCCACTGCATTGGCAGATGGATTCTTAACCGCTGGATCACCAGAGTAGTTCCCTGCCCCACTTTCTGACAATGTCAAAAGGTCACAGCATATCATTCAGGATGTAGCACTGGGTATAAAGGCCAACGGGGCTTGTAGAGAAGACAGAGGCACATAGTTGGCAGAGATGGTTGAGAGAGGTAGGTGAGTCTCAGGTGTCAGGATAGAGGGGAAGTTACTGCTGTGGCTGAATTTTTCTACCCCTAATGGTCACTCCATCGGTGTTGCTTAGAAATTGCATCTCAAAGCCCAGAGAGATGCAGATGGAAGGCAGCAGATATCACCATTTCTTTCAGGATTTGTTTTGTGGGAGAGAACAGATAAAAGGGTTTCACTTCTTTCCCACAGACCAAAGAAGTTCTGAGCCGTGTTCTGTTTTCTCCACAGATGATGGAGAGAATAAATTTCGCATACTTCAGGTGAACTATAGTCAACATATTATTTTTTATCTCAAGAATTTCAGCGACTTGTACCAACTGCTAGAGCTCTACGGTAGAGTACTTTCATGCTGGCGCTCATCTTGGGGTGGGGAGACCACGGGAGGAAGGAGACAGAGTGGACTTCCCTGTTGTACCCTGGGACCTCTCTCCCCATTAAAGACAGATGCTCCCCTGTGGTAAAATCTCTCGGGCTCAGTGATGGGAAGATGATGACTCTCGCACTGTGCCAGAAAGATATCCTAAGGTGTCACATTCAAGAAAGACTTTTTTCCATCCCTGAGACTTGTGCCTAAGCATGTAATCAGTGCCATTCACTTTCCCACTCGGCCGGAGACCCACCCCTCTCATGAGCCTCAATCACCAGGAAACAGGACAAAGCAGCTCCTGTTACTCTTCCCACAGCCCGAGAACCAGATACGAGTCCAGAACTCAAGAACGAGTTTGTGGAAATTTGCCAAAAGTATGGAGTTGTTAAGGAAAACGTTATTGACCTGACCAAAGTGGGTAAGTTGAGCTATCTCTGGCTTTCTCTGCCTGAAGTCCCATGTTGCTGAGTAGGAATGTTACCGAAGGGAGAAATCCAAGAGAAGTTAATACCCCCATTCAGTCCCCCTTGTCCTAACCTGGAAAATCACCTGGTTTTGTTCTGGGAAGTAAACTGGGGTTGGTGTTTGAATGTGCTCTTCTCTGCCTCTACAGATCGCTGCTTGCAGGCGCGAGGGAATGGAGCGGCCTAGGGCTGCAGTTTGGTGAGCTCTGCTGGAGACAGGGTGGCCCAGGGTTCAGTACCTTCCAGAAGCATTAGGGGATTACAGTAGAAGATTTAAAAATCACAATAAAAATAATTTGGTAGGAAGAGCTTGAAATTTGGAGTTGGAGGACCTGGGTTCAGGATCTACTCCTGCCATGAGTTTTTTAGCAAATGATACAGCAATAAAAAGGGGAACAATGATGTCTACCTTACAGAATTAGTGTGGATACAGTGCTGCAGAAAAGGGCTCAGTAATTGATAATGTGGAAAAAATTAGTAAGACTTATAGTTTTAAATGGGAAAAGGGTGCGAATATGAAACTCAAATACATTCTGTGTTTGTGGTCGATCTTCTAATCCTGAAAGCCCATCTCACCCTCCAATATATGGAAAAGATTTCTTCCTTCAATCTCTGCACATCCTTAATTTGTAATCTGCACATCCTTAACTTGTAATCTGTCTGAGCTTCCAGTTGTCTTCCAACCTGGAAAATAGTCTCTTGAGTTTCCTTATCTGTTTCCTGCCTCAGATTTATTGTGCGGGTTCATTCAGATAATGTAGGTGAAAGTCTTAGCAACTGTGGCTTACATAAAGTCAGCATTTAATAAAAGATTGCTATGGCTTTTGCCAATTTGTCAAAAACACTTGAAAACTTCCAGTCCTGAGGATGGCAGAAATAAGCCTAGCATCCTTCATTGCTTCCACTCTTCTTTTCATAGGCTCTGGGGCAGGTTAAGATGGGATCAACAATAGAAAAAAAAAAAACAGGAAAAGAATCATTAACACTCCCCCTTCCCCTATTCTGGCAAATAGCATGGGTTAGAATGCAGGTTCATGACTATTTCTTCAACGTATTTTTGGTAACAGAAATTCTCTTCGTCCTCAGTTCAGTCTGAGAAGCACTTAGTAAGCTTTTGTGTTCTCATTCTCATTTGCTTCTTTAGTGCCACCTCATTTGGGCTCCAGAATCTTCTCTTCCATGGTTCCCACATCATCTTATGACAAGTGCTGGGGCCTGACTTCCACCACTATCGCACGGGAAGGCACCGTCTCTGCATCTTCAGGATATTCCCTAATTATCTAGGAAGACTTAGCAGCTCACTGAGAATCAAAGTTGCCTCCAGATTTCCGATGCCCTTTGCCCCATTCAGGACAGCAGGTCCATGAATAAGACCTTCCTCAACCTGTTCAATAAATGATTTGCCTTGCAGTCATGTGGGTTTTCTTCGTTTATGTAAAAGACGTGGGAGTGACAGGAAGAAAATGAAGCCTTGTGACCAGAACCTTCCCCTAGGCTCTCAGAACCTTCCCCGAGTTTCAGGATTTTCCCTCGTCTGCAGTAACACTCTGTCTCGATGAGTGCTACTTGTCTTTTGAGTTACCCATTTCTTAGTGACCTGATAAACTGTAAGACTTGCCCTAGAAATTGCTCCATCCTAGAATTCTCTTTTTCAGTGGGGGTACTGAGAGAGAGTTGCTGCTGGGGCTGGCACCAGCTCAACATGTTTCAGGATACGCCTGTACAGCCCAGCTTCTCTAACTCATCCATCCTCTGAGATTGTCAGTGTCCTTTCTTTCTTTTTCTGGTATGGCAAATGCTTTTATTTTGTAGAAACACATCTATAATGTCTAGGTTGAAAATACTGTTATAAGCTGGTATTAATTTCAAATTCTTAATTTAAAAAATTTTATTTTTAATTTTATTACTTAAAAAAAATATAGTTGGTTTACAATATTTCTGCTGTACAGAAAAGTGATCCTGTTATATAGGTATATACACATTCTCTTTCATATTCCTTTCCATTATGGTTTATCACAGGATATTCAGTATAGTTGCCTGTGCTATAAATAGAACCTTATGATTTATGCATTCGGTATATGGTAGCTTACACCTGCTAATCCCAAATTCCCATCCTATCTCTCCCCCACCACCTATTCCCCCTTGGCAACCACAGGTCTGTTTTCTATGTTTATGATTCCATTTCTGTTTCACAGACAGGTTCATTTGCGCCATATTTTAGATTACACACATATGTTGTATCATATACCATTTATTTTTCTCTTGGTCGGTGTCTTTTCATACTCTTGGAAAACCTTCAACCACTGCTTTTATTTACTGTGAACATGTTAAGTGAGATTCCATGAAATGTGATCAATACCTATCTTCAGCATTCTATACCTAGTACCGTCAGGAGGCATCAAGGAGGCTAAATGTTATTACTGGTCTCTTCTTTGGGGAACTTACAAGCGTTGGAGAAAGGGAAATTAAACTTCCCTTTCATTTGTAATCCTTCACCAACATCAGCTGATAGTGAAAATTGTGTAAGAGTTACAGATGAGTGTTGTGGCAGAGTAAGACATTGATAGCAGTTGACATGCGAAAAAAATGACTCATTGTGGGCACACAAGGTTCTCTTTATATGAACAAGAGAAGGCTTTCTAGGCATCTGACTCTCCCGATATCTTTGTTTTTGTTGTTGTTCACTTCCTCAGTTGTGTCTGACTCTTTGTGACCCCATGAACTGCAGCACACCAGGATTCCCCGTCTTCACGGTCTCCCAGAGTTTGCTCAAACTCATGTCCATTGAATCAGTGATGCCATCCAACCACCTCATCCTCCGTCATCCCCTTCTCCTCCTGCCTTCAATCTTTCCCAGCATCAGGGTTTTTTCCTTTCCTAATGAAAGGCTCTTCGCATCAGGTGGCCAAAGTATTGGAGCTTCAGATTCAGTATCAGTCCTTCCAATGAATATTCAGAGTTGATTTCCTTTAGAATTGATTGGTTTGATCTCCTCACAGTACAAGGGACTCTCAGAAGTCTTCTCCAGCACCACAGTTCGAAAACATAAATTCTTTGATGCTCAGCCTTCTTTATGGTCCAGCTCTCACATCGATACATGACTACTGGAGAAAACCATAGCTTTGAGTATACAGACCTTTGTTGGCAAAGTGATGTCTCTGCTTTTCAGTATACTGTCTAGATGTGTCATAACTTTTTTTTGAAAGGCAAATGTCTTTTAATTTTCTGGCAGTGGGTACCATCCACAATGATTTTGGAGCCCAAGAAAATAAGGTCTGTCACTGTTTCCATTGTTTCCCCACCTATTTGCCATGAAGTGATGGAACCAGATGCCATGATCTTAGTTTTCTGAATGTTGGGTTTTAAGCCAACTTTTTTACTCTCCTGCGGATTCATGTTGATGTATGGCAAAACCAATACAATATTGTAAAGTAATTAACCTCCAATTAAAATAAATAAATTTATATTAAAAAAAAGACTCCTCTTTGCTTTCTTCCATAAGGGTGGTGTCATCTGCATATCTGAGATTATTGATATTTCTCCTGGCCATCTTGATTCCAGCTTGTGCTTCATCCAGCCTAGCATTTCTCAGAGTTACTCTGCATATACATTAAATAAGCAGGGTGACAAGATTCAGCCTTGATATACTCCTTTCCCAATTTTGAACCAGACCATTGTCCCGCGTCTGGTTCTAATTGTTGCTTCTTGACCTGCATACAGGTTTTGTAGGAGGCAGGTAAGGTGGTCTGGTATTCCCATCTCTTTAACAATTTTCCAGTTTGAGTGTAGTCAATGAAGCAGAAATAGATGTTTTTCTGGAACTCTCTTGCTTTTTCTATGATCCAGCAGATGCTGGCAATTTGATCTCTGGTTCCTCTGCCTTTTCTAAATCCAGCTTGAGCATCTGGTTCTCGATTCATGTAGTATTGAAGCCTAGCCTGGAGAATTTAAAGCATTTCTTCGTTAGTGTGTGAAATGAGTGAAATTGTGTGGCAGTTTGAACATTCTTGGGCATTGCCCTTCTTTGGGATTGGAATGAAAACTGACCTTTTCCAGTCCTGTGGCCACTGCTGTGTTTCCCAAATTTGCTGGCATATTGAGTGCAGCACTTTCACAGCATCATCTTTTAGGATTTGAAATAGCTCAGCTGGAATTCCACCACCTCCACTAGCTTTATTTGTAGTGATGCTTCCTAAGGCCCACTTGATTTCACACTCTAGGAAGTCTGGCTCTAGGTGAGTGACCATACCATCATGGTTATCATGGAAAAAGTCGGACATGACTTAACTAAACCAAACCACATTTACGTAGGTATGGCTAACACACAGGATATCCCCAAAGCTTTTGGCCTGAGCAATTGAAAGGATATAATTGCCCTTAACTCCATTTAATTAGAGGAGCCAGTTTAGTGGCGAAGGATGAAATGTTTCAGACATTTAATTCGTTTATCTAGCTCGTGTGTGTGTGCTCTGTCACTTCAGTTGTGTCTGAGTCTTTGTGACCCTCCGCACTGTAGCCTGCCATGCTCCTCTGTCCATGGGATTCTCCAGGCAAGAATACTGGAATGGTTTGCAGTGCTCTCCTTCAGGGGATCTTCCTAATATAGGGACTGAACCCACATCTCCTGGGTCTCCTGAGTTACAGGCAATTCTTTACCCACTGAGCCACCCGGGAAGCACTTATCCAGCTCAGCTATTTAATAAAAGAGACCCAATTATAATTTAGTATTTTACCAAAAGATGGCTCCAGGTACTCACTACTCAAAACCCAATGAGGCCAGGCTGGTGGAAAGGGAAGTTTGCTTTATTTCATATGCTGGCAACTGTGGGGGAAGGGGGAGGGTGGACATCTGTCCAAAAGCTGACTATCCGCCCCCTCAACTGACAACTAGTGGGACAAGAGAGCTTTTCTAGGATGCGGGAGAGGGCTGCATGCAGAAACAGCACAGTCAGCTCTGACAGTCATCTTCAAACTGGTCATCAGTGGTTTGACCACTGTCATGTTGATCGTTTGAAATAGTTTGGTTTGTTTCCATTTCTTTGAGGCCAGTTCTTGGAACTGTGGCAGCTTATGTCACAGCTACAGACTGGTCATCATGTAATTAACTTCTTCCACCTCGTGGGGGTTTCAGTATCTACGAGACAGGATATGGCTCCAAATCATATCTATAGCCTTTGAGAAGGAACTAAAGGTCTTTGACTATGCTTAATGACTACATTATTATTATTTGGTCTCATTTGACTATTTTCCTTTGCTTCTGTGTACTCTCATTTCTCTGATTAAACTTATTCTTTGACTAAAGCTTTCCAAAGACAAAAGGCAGGCGGAGGACATGGGGCGGGGGGCAAGGACCATAGGGTCCTGCTTTGTTTCAGTATGAATTAGTAAGTGAGAGTTAATTTCATAACTTAGTGATAGATTTCATTATCAGCAACATACATGTAAACATTCTTCAACACATTAAAAGGGAATGTTCAGTTCAGTTCAGTTCAGTCGCTCAGTCGTGTCCGACTCTTTGCGACCCCATGAAACACAGCACGCCAGGCCTCCCTGTCCATCACCAACTCCCAGAGTTCACTCAAACTCATGTCCATCGAGTCGGTGATGCCATCAGGCCATCTCATCCTCTGTTGTCCCCTTCTCCTCCTGCCTCCAATCCCTCCCAGCATCAAAGTCTTTTCCAATGAGTCAACTCTTCACATGAGGTGGCCAAAGTATGTACTAGATCTATATTAGCATTGTTAGATCTCAAAAGTAAATTGTAAGGTGAAAAAAGCCAGTTGCTGAATGATATGTGCAGTATGACGCCATTTATATAAATTTAAATAACACAGAACAATGCAATACATTATTTACGGAATCCTATAAGTATGATCACACATACTTATCAGTGTTTCTTATCATGTGCATATGAATCACCTGCGAATCTTGTTAAACATTAGCAGGCTCTGATTTAGGGTCTGGGATGGAGCTTGAGAGTCCGCCTTCTAACAAGCTCCCAGAGACGCTGCTATGCCATCATGGGAGACAGGAGACACAGGTAAAGTGAAACTTTCTTAGTTTCTTCAGTTATCTTGCTCTGTGTGGATGCTGAAACCTCTCTGTTGCACTTCTGAACTCTCATAAAGGTATTCTTGCCCATGAGTGGTTGTTAAAATAGGTGTATCTGGGGGGTTATGTGGGCTGGCACTTCCTATTCTACCATCTTGCTAATGAACCCAAATCAGTTGTACGTCATTTCACCCAAAAGACACACAGAGAGAAAGACATTGAGGTTGTTGTTGTTGTGTGTTTTTTAAAAATTATTTCTTTAGCTGTACCGGTTTTTAGTTGCGGCGTATGAACTCTTAGTTGCAGCATGTGGATCTAGTTCCCCAACCAGGGTTCCAACCTGGGCTCTCTGCTCCATTGGGAGCGTGGAGTCTCATCCAGGAAGTCCCAAAACATTGAGTCTTCAGAACTATTTTTTATTTTTCTAGAATATCTACTGAAATCAGGGATCAAACGAAAATTATGGTGGAATTATTACTGATGTGGGTCCTTGCTCCACGAGAAATTCAGGCAAGGCTTCATTGGGATTTGTGCTGCAGGAGGGCTTGGAAACAAGAAAGAGGTGCCCTTTCTTCACTCCTAGAGGGAAGGCGCGCTGGTTCCTTACGTGGGATAACAGCAGGGGTGGGTCTGGGGCTTTTGAGCAGGAGGAGTGCCTTGGGGGTCTGCCTGTTCACTCGGTGGTTCTTGTGTGTAGCACTTCAGAAGCAGCAGGCTTTTGTGGCCTTTTGAATCTTACTGTTCGTAAGAACCCAACTGCGCATGTCTGAAGCTATTTTCCAGTTCCATATAGTTTCTTTGTATTTTGTTACTGGAGGAGGCGTTTGTCCAGGCACAAGCATTGCAGCAAAGGGTCCCAGGTCCCAGACCATCTCAGAATCAGCTGTCAGTGGGAGCTACAGTGCTTCCTTGTCCATTTTTCCTCAGGGATGGAGGCCATGCTCACAGCCAAATCCATTCGAGGATTTTCCATCATGATATTTAAATCCTAAATTGTGTTTTAATTTCTTCTTTATCACCCTATTGCCACTTCACATCCCATGAACATGTTCCTAGGTTCTGAAAACAAGTTGATTAAAGAAAGGGAAATAAGTCTACTGTAAAGAGCACCACAGAATAACATTCTAATTACCGGCAAGTATGAGCTAGGGTTGCACAGTAGATCATATGTGCCACACTTCCTTCCAAGAGTTAAACATTTATATGTTAGGAAACTCTGCTGCTGTGTCAAAGATACAGTTGCATGCATGGATGTGAAGTCACTTCAGTTGTGTTCAACTCTTTATGACCCTGTGGACTGTAGCCCGCCAGGCTCCTCTGACCATGGGATTCTCCAGGCAAGAATACTGGAGTGAGTTGCCATTCCCTTCTTCAGCGGATCATCCTGACCCAGGGATTGAACCCACATCTTTTAAGTCTCCGACAGTGGCAGATGGGTTCTTTACCACTAGCACCACATGGGAAGCAGTTAGGAAGCTCTATTCTTGGCATTCAGCTGGGCAGGAGAAATGGGTCTTACATTAGTGTCCTGTTTTTGCTGCAAATAACCACAAATTTAGTGGCTTCAAACAACACAGGTTTGTTTTATTACAGTTTTAGAGGTCAGAAATGTGACCAAAACCAAGAGAGCCTGATGTCTAGAAATTTATTCAGATCATCTTTCATGTCTTTTTTTTTCTTTTTTTTTTAAAGATTTGCTTATTTTTTAATTGAAGGATAATTGCTTTACAGAATTTTGCTGTTTTCTGTCATTTTATGGCTTTTCTTAGAGGTTTAAATTTCCCTCCTTAGCAATCCTCTGGTGTATTCTTGTTTGTTAATTCCTGTATATTGATATTTCAGGTTTTATGTTAATCTGTTTTGTTTTTCCACCCTTTAGTTATTATCAGAGTTTTTGCTGGTATAGAGAGATGTTATTGATTTTTCTAAGTCGATCTTTCTAGCAACCTTGATGAAATTTTTCATTAGTTATAATAAAATTAGTCCTAATACCTTGTGGATTCAGTTGGTTTTACAGGTATCTATATATGATCATATTATCTGCAAGTAATGTCAATGTATCTCTTCCAATTTACACCTCTCTCTTTTCTTTCCTGCTCATACTCTAGCCAGAACTTCCAGGAATACTTTAGCCACTGATACCATATTTTCTATACCAAAGGTTGGCTAACTATGGCACACAGGCCAAATTCAGCTAAGTGCTTGTTCGTGTATAACCCATGATCCAGGAACATTTGCAATTGATGTAATATTAGAAACATTAACTTTAACCCCACTTAAGCAAAATTTTATTCCAAAACAAAATTTCATTCTTTTTATTAATAGATGTGTGTTTTTTCCAAAACTGTATTCAATATTATACTTCGAATTGTATCAGAAAATGATGAAATGTGTTTTCTGTATTACTATGAGTGAGTGAGTGAAAGTTGTGTCCAACTCTTTGCAACACCATGGACTATAGAGTCCATGGAATTCTCCAGGCCAGAATACTGGAGTGGGTCAGTCAGTTAGTTCAGTCGTGTCTGACTCTTTGTGACCCCATGGACTGCAGCATGCTAGGCCTCCCTGTCCATCACCAACTCCCGGAATTCACTCAAACTCATGTCCATTGAGTCGGTGATGTCATCTAACCATCTCATGCTCTGTTGGCCCCTTCTCGTCCTGCCTTCAATCTTTCCCAGCATCAGGGTCTTTTCAAATGTGTCAGCTCTTCACATCAGGTGGCCAAAGTATTGGAGTTTCAGCTTCAGCATCAGTCCTTCCAATGAACACTCAGGACTGATCTCCTTTAGGATGGACTGGTTGGATCTCCTTGCAGTCCAAGGGATTCTCAAGAGTCTTCTCTAACACCACAGTTCAAAAGCATCAATTCTTCAGCACTCAGCTTTTTTTATAGTCCAACTCTCATATCCATACATGACTACTGGAAAAACCATAGCCTTGACTAGACAGACCTTTGTTGGCAGAATAATGTCTCTGGAGTTGGTAGCCTATCCCTTCTCCAGTAGATCTCCTGACCCAGGAATTGAACCAGGGTCTCCTGCATTACAGGCAGATTCTTTACCAACTGAGCTATCAGGGAAGCCTCTCTATTACTATTACTATATTATTATCTATAATACATAATCAATTTTGACTCAGCCTATAAAGTCTAAAGTATTTACTATCTGGCTCTTTTAGGAAATGTCTGCTGACTCCCTTTTCTACATCATGGCCTTTCCCCGACTATTATTTCCTGTAGTTATTTGTACTGCAATTTCTCCCAAATAAACAAGTTTGTTGAAAGGAACCCCTCAGAATGCTTTCAATAAAGTAGGCTTGAAATTATAGGATTGTGGGTTAAGGAGATATTTTAAGTTGTCCTGTTACTACTCCCCTTCAAATATTATGAACAACTTCAACCTGAATGGAGGAAATTTAGATAAATGTCAAATTAACTTCCAGAGTAAACATCAAACCAGGACACCCTGAGGTTACTTTGGAGTTTCCGGGACAATGATGAAGACTATAAATCTCTATTTTTGGCTTAGAAGACTTTGTCACTTGATTCTCTTGTCCCAGGACAGAACTTGAGTTGAAACTGTCTGCTCCTAGAGGCGGGCCAATCAGGATACTAGATGCTGTTCTTAAAAATTAGCACTTCAGAAGCGTTGTTTTGTTGGTTTCAAAATGTGTGATAACTCTATTTTAGTAATAATGATCTCAGAGAGGCAACAGGGAGTGGAGGCATAAAGGGAGATCTTAATTCCCTGCATAGGGAGTGAACCTGGGTAGCCTGGATGGGAACCAGGGATCCTAGCCCCCAGACCAGCAAGGGCTGGAGGCTAGAAGCTAGTTTCCCCTGGATCTTTGCCCTCAGTGAAAATGCATTTGTCACAGAGGCAGAAACTGTAAGTGCAGGTACAAAGTTTATTGTGAGACATAGCACAGCAACAAGTGGGGGAGCACACAGAGAAACAGCTTGTTCAGCTGAGACAGAAGCAAGGCAGAGATGCACACCCGGAGAGAAGGGCTGTGGGCATCGCCCTAGTGTGGAGGACAGTGAAGAGGCAGTTAAGTCATTTATAAAGGGCGGTTCTTCCATGTCTTTGTCTTCCTTCAGGCCAATTATCTGCTTTCTTTTTCCACACCTGACCTATGCTAGGACCCTTCCCTGAATATGCAAACACTCCTCAGCCAAGATGGATCTTGAAGTGAAGGCTTCTGGGTAAAGCAAGACTCATTATAGCCTGGCAACACTCCTTGACTTTTGACCCACAGGGAGACTTTCTGTGCATGTGTAGTGTCTTCCTTGTTCTGAAAAATGTGGGCGCTAAGATCCCTTAAGGAAAGGAAAGTGAAGTTGCTCAGTCGTGTCCGACTCTTTGCAACCCCATGGACTGTAGCCTACCAGGCTCCTCCGTCCATGGGATTTTCCAGGCAAGAGTACTGGAGTGGGTTGCCATTTCCTTCTCCAGGAGATCTTCCCAACCCAGAGATTGAACCGGGGTCTCCCACATTGTAGGCAGACGCTTTACCCTCTGAGCCACCAAGGAAGTCCGAGATCCCTTAATCCTTTACTCAGATAGGGTTTTGCCTCTCTGTCCTTGATATGACTATTCCCTTAAGGTGTTTACAAGAGACAAACACTGGCTCTTTACCCTGTTGCTGTTGTTAGTTCCTTTTTGGAGGGTAAACAAGAGGCTGACTGTAAATGGCTTAACTGGAGCCCATCCATCTCTTGTCTCAGGAAATGTTAACACTTTCCTGCCAAAAGTATTCAGCCTGAAGCCCACATCTTCGTGTCCCACGATGTGGAGCGGTTGTAACTGGAGGCTGGTCGTAAATGTCTAACCTGAAGTCCATCTATCTCTTCCATCAATAATAGACAATTACTGGCTAACAACTCGGTAAGATGACAGAGAATGGAGGGCCAGTTTGTTGAAGAGAGCCTGGCTTGGGAAACAAGGTCTAGTTAGTAACACTGTCAGGGATTATCCAGCCACCAGAATTCCCTCAACCTAACACAACGACCTTCCTCTCCCCATGTTTCTATTAAAGCTGAACTAGTTCCTCACACCGTTTTCCGCAGACACCCCATGAGCAAGCCCATCTCTGGACCCCAGTCCTTGCTGCTTCCTTTGTGTGAAACACTCATCTCCCAGATACCGGCATGGCCCACTGTCTCACGGCCTCCTGGCTCTGGGTGACTCCTCCACACCTCAGGTAGCAGTCTTTTCCCTGCCTTTCCGGATGGGCTTCTCATATTTGTTTGTTTATTGCCTGTACCCACTCCCTCTAGAATGTAAACGTGTTGAAGTCAAGGAGTTTCTTTTATTCTCTGCAGTATCCAACAGGTGAAGCAGTGCTCAGCATGACACGAGCAGGCACGCCATGTTTGTTTCCTCCATAAGTGGAGGAATAATAATAATCTCCATAATCTTTCCTGCACCAGAACGATTGGAGAACCCATCTTCTTTCTCCCTTGTCTGGTGCTAATATTTTCATGAGTGTGTTTCAGCTCAGACCAAAGAATGTGGGGCGTTTAGCATTTTTCCCATTGGTGGAGTTGGAAAGATGGGAACTCTAAGGCAATTGGTTCAGAAAATCTCTTCACAAAACACTAGGCCATGAATATATGGGGGCCTAGTTGTCTCTCTCTCTCTCTCTCACACACACACAGGTTTGGCAGTCAGCCTTGAGAGAAGAGCAGAGAATCCATGGCCCTTCCTCCCCACCTCCTACAGCCTGGCCACAGTGCTAGTCCCACTCCATTTTTGCCCAGCCTTCTGGGGGTCTTGAAAAAAGATTCAAGAAGCTACTGATGGCAGGTACAAGATTTGGCCAGATGGAGGGAGATGGATGTTTCTGGAATGTGATCCAGTCTTTTGAGTTGACTCTGAGTGAGCTGAAGGCACTAGAGGTCTCTAAACATACAGGTAAAAACAAAAGAGCAGATTTGCAGGATTCAGAAGCAAAGGAGGGACTGTGTGGTGAGCTCAGGAGACAGCCTGTGCCTGGGCTGTACTGTTTTCCATTTCCTCAAATCAGTTTGCCTAATTTGACTCACACTTTTTTTTAAGATTTTTTTTTTTTAATTTGGACCATTTTTGAAGTCTTTATTGACTTCATTACAATATTGCTTCTGTTTTTATGTTTTGGTTTTTTGGCTTGGAGGCATGTTGGATCTTAGCTCCCTGACCACTGGACCAGCAGGTAAGGTCCTGACTCATAGATTCTTGTAGACAAATATGAGTCTTAATTAAAAAAAAAACAAAGAAATTCCTACATTCATGGTCATCTTGTATGATACATATATTGTTATACCTCTTCCCCAAACTGACAGCTATGCCCACATCTTCCCTTTGCTTTAAGGCCAGGAAAAGATTTGTAAAAAGCTTCCCCTCGCCACTGGGTTGTTGCTCTCATTTCTCTTTCACTGTACTTTTTCATCTCAGCTGTAAGGCAAGGAATAGAATAAGAATCCATTTATGTCTTCTCTGTAAAAGGGGAATAATAATAATGAATGCTCAGTCAGTGGTTGGTGACCAGGTACTTGTGGCCACAAATGGAAGTGCATAGGTTTTCCTTTTTTGGTATGGAAGCATCCCCTAATTCTCTATTAGAAGTGCCCATGTTCATGCTCAGTTGCTCAGTCATGTCTGACTCTTTGCATCCCCATGGACTGTAGCCTGCCAGGCTCCTCTATCTATGGAATTCTTCAGGAGGAATACTGGAGTGGGTTGCCATTTCCTCCTCCAAGGATCTTTCTGACCCAGGGATGGAACCTGCATCTCATGCATAGGCAGGCAGATTCTTTACCACTGTGCCACCTGGGAAGTCCAGTAATTACTAAATAATAGATTGTTGTGAAGATTAAATTACTAAATATTGCAAAGCATTTTGAACAATGCCTCACATACAGTAAGTACTATCTGAAGTGTTTGCTGTTATTATGCTTTTAATACATTTCTTGATTCACTTTGCTAATAATTATAATTTTTTATCTATCTCCATCATTGTGATTCATCCATAGTGTATTTTTATTGAACAATTCTTATCAGATTTTTATTTAAGATAATACTAACTTCATGAAATATAAAAGGGAGTTTTCTACCTGAAAATGATTCAAATAGCTTTGGGAGGATCTCTTCCTTAGAGACTATCATTTAAATTATAGACAATGTATCTGTAAAACAATTGAGCCATCATCTTTGGTAACTGCTTTCTTCTAATTTTTTATTCCTCTAGGGCTGTGATATTTGTGTTGTCCACACAAATTTACATTTCTCCTGAGCACATTGAAATTAGATGTGCCCTACTTTAATCAGTGAAAGTGAATGGTAGTTCCATAGGTCCTGTGTATCAAGATTTTTTAAAGCTTCCAAGGTGATTCTAAAGTGCAGCCAAAGCTGAAAAGATGCTTATGTAAAGATGGAATGAGTTAGTTTCCCCCACACATCTGTAAACTAGAATTCTAGAATGCAGGAGACCCAAGTTCGATCCCTGGGTCAGGAAGATCCCCTGGAAGAGGGAATGGCTACCCACTCCAGTATTCTTGCCTAGAGAATCCCATGCACAGAGGAGCCTGGCAGGCTACAGTCCATGGGGTCGCAAAGATTCTGACACAGCTGAGCAACTGACACTATCCAGTGGTGACCAAGTGGCCAGGGCCGAGTTAGGTGCAAAGAGGCCACACAGGCCACTTTGGAAGGCCTCTTCCTGAAAGCCTGGGGCCTGGGGGCTTCTGCTGGGGTTCCTTGGACTCTCTGCGAGCCAGAGAAACTAAGTTGATGCAGAGCATGTAGGGGAAGGCCCCCCAAGAGGGCTGTGGGTTGACTGGGAAGTATGAGGCTGGCACAGATGTTTTTAGAACCTGAGTGTCTAGAATTCCCCAGACTTCTCCACACAGGAGTTGCAAAGCTTAGAATTAGAGCCTGCAGGAGCCCTGTGTTGGCAAAACCTGGAGCCAGCAGGTGGTTGGTTGATCTCTGCTGCTTGCTGGTTAGAGGTAGCCCTCAATGTGTTTGGGAACTGGGACCTTCACCTACCAGGGCCCAGGGCACCCCTAGGTATGTTCAGAATTTGAACCTCACAATTAGGGCCTGGTGGGGAAGAAGCATCTGGCTGAAAGTGAGTGAATTTGGAGTCTTCGCTTACCCAGCAACTCCAGTGCCTTTAGGAACTGAGGAAGCACCCTCCACCCACAGTAGCCCAGGGGTCCTCCAGCCTCCTCTCTGAGGCCTGTGAATCAGTGCAATGTGGGAAAGTCATGAGTTCTAACCTCCAAATATAGGCATTTCCCACTGACCATCAGAAATGAAAATCAGGTTTATGAAAATCAGAGATTCTGTGTGAAAATGCTAACCAGAAAGTTATTTCCTATTTTTAATGATAGCTTTCTTGAGGTATAATTGACACTCAACTGCATATATTTAAATCTGATGTTTTTACATAGATGCTCCCATGAAACCATCACCACAGCCAGGATAGGAGGTATCTTTGTGACCCCCCAAAATATCCTCTGTCCCTTGGTAATCCTTTCCTCCCATATCGCCACCCAAGCCTCAGGTAACCACGTTTCCATTTTCTGTCTCTAGAGTTTGCATCTTCTAGAGATTTTATATAAATGCAGTTATCCGTATGTACTATTTTTGTTGTTCTGCTTTCACTTGGCTTAATTATTTTGAGATTCATTCATGTCATGTTTATCAATATTCTTTTCTTTTTTGTTGCTGGATAGTGCTCCATTGATGGAGAAGGTAATGGCAACCCCCTCCAGTATTCTTGCCTGGATAATTCCATGGACAGAGTAACCTGGCTACGGTCCATGAGGTCACAGAGAGTCGGACACGACTAAGAGACTAACACACACACGGTACTCCACTGCACGAACACACAACAATTTGTTTACCTATTCCTTTTGATGTTGATGGACATTCGGGTTGTTTCCTCATTCTTGGCTGTTACAAATAACTACTATGAACATGCATTTGCAAATCCCTTTATGAACATATGTTTACATTTCTCTTGGTTTGTACCAAGGAATGGAATGGCTAGGTCATATAGTAAGTGTATATTTAATTATTGTAAGGAGCTGGCGATTTTTTTCTAGAGTGGTTTGCCATTTTACATATTCATCAACAGTGTATGAGAGTTCCTGTTCCTGCAGATCCTCACAAACACTTGGAATTTTAAGTAGAAAAAACTATAATGTGTTACACAGAACCCCCAAATTTCCAACAGTTTCCAAAAATCTGAGTAAGACACGTTCAGTTCAGTTCAGTTGCTCAGTCGTGTCTGACTCTTTGTGACCCCGTGGACTGCAGCACGCTAGGCCTCCCCGTCTGTCACCAACTCCTGGAGTTTACTCAAACTCATGTCCATTGAGTCGATGATGCCATCCAACCATATCATCCTTTGTCGGCCCCTTCTCCTCCTGCCTTCAATCTTTCTCAGCATCAGGGTCTTTTCAAATGAGTCAGCTCTTCGCATCAGGTGGCCAAAGTATTGGAGTTTCAGCTTCAACATCAGTCCTTCCAGTGAACACTCAGGACTGATCTCCTTTAGGATGGACTGGTTGGATCTCCTTGCAGTCCACATTAATTGAATAAACAGTAAATTGTAATGTTGGGAAATAAAAAACTTAAAGCATTATTTCATTACTAAAAACTAACACAGCTGCCTTGTGTTCACCTAAGCCTGGGATGCTTTTCTTAGACCATTAGAGATGCACATCACTTTTGTTGATAATTCTGAAGTTCTTTCAGTTGTATGTGAGTGAGTTCAGTCGCTCAGTAGTATCCAACCCTTTGCGACTCCATGGACTGTAGCTTGCCAGGCCTCCCTGTCTATCACCAACTCCTGGAATTTACTCAAACTCATGTACATTGCATCAGTGATACCATCCAACTGTCTCATCCTCTGTTGTCCCCTTCTCCTCCTGCCCTCAATCTTCCCCAGAAACAGGGTCTTTTCCAATGAGTCAGTTCTTTGCGTCAGGTGGCCAAAATATTGGACTATAATCCAATTGTATGTGAACTATAATCCAAACTTTCCCCAGACTGTTAAAAATATTGCACAATATTTTTTAATGTGAACTTAAGTTTTCCCCAAAGAGCTGCCAAAAAACCCCCCATTGTACTGAGAAATACAAATATTCCATGAAGATTTGGATATGAAAAACTAAAAGACTGAGAAAACATTCTATAACATATGCCTTTATTTCTGCTTTTCCCTTGGGGTTCACAATAGGTGCTGTGCTTCTCTGTTCCTTTGACTGACTGGTCTTAACACATTTTTCCTTTATCCCCTCTTCCTGTTAAAATAGAAATTATGCAACCTTCAGATTCAAACGATAAATTTGCTCTTTCCACCCAACCACCCACACCCCTACCTTAGCGTTCGATGTGATCATGTGACTTGCTTGGCCAGTAGCACATTGGTAGAAGCAATGGCGTGTCATTCCTTGGCAATTTTGAGAGCCCGTATGCAATTTATCCATCTATCCCTTTGTCAGCACCCAATGACTACTTCTTCCACCTGGTCCCAGAGAATGATGATCCAGAGTCTAGAGTCCTCAGCCAATTTGTGATGGGCAGTTTGGTTTAGAAAGAAAGCTTTACGGTGGCAAGCCACTGAAATGTGAAGGTTGTTACCACAATATAACATTACTATTATGCTGAATCTTGTTGTTCAGTTGCTCAGTCATGTCTGATTCTTTGTGACCTCATGGACTGCAGCAAGCCAGGCTTCCCTTTCCTTCATGGTCTCCCAGAGTTTGCTCAAACTCATGTCCATTGAGTCAGTGATGCCATCCAACCATCTCATCCTCTGTCATCCCCTTCTCCTCCCACCTTCAATCTTTCCCAGCATCAGGGTCTTTTCAAATGAGTGAGCTCTTCACATCAGGTGGCCAAAGTATTGGCGTTTCAGCTTCAACATCAGTCCTTCCAATGAACACCCAGGGCTGATCTCCTTTAGGATGGACTGGTTGGATCAACACCACATTTCAAAAGCATCAGTTCTTCTGCACTCCGCTTTCTTCATAGTCTAACTCTCACATCCATATATGACTACTGGAAAAACCATAACCTTGACTAGACAGATCTTTTCTGACAAAGTAATGTCTCTGCTTTAGCTGTCTAGGTTGGTCATAACTTTCCTTTCAGGGAGTAAGCGTCTTTTAATTTCATGGCTGTAGTCACCATCTGCAGTGATTTTGGAGCCAAGATAAAGTCTGACACTGTTTCCACTGTTTCCCCATCTATTTGCCATGAAGTGATGGGATCAAATGCCATGATCTTAGTTTTCTGAATGCTGAGTTTTAAGCCAACTTTTTCACTCTCCTCTTTCACTTTCATCAAGAGGCTCTTTAGTTCCTCTTCACTTTCTGCCTTAAGGGTGGTGTCATCTGCATATCTGAGGTTATTGATATTTCTCCTGGCAATCTTGATTCTGGCTTGTGCTTCCTCCAGCCCAGTGTTTCTCATGATGTACTTTGCATATAAGTTAAATAAGCAGGGTGACAATATACAGCCTTGACGGACTCCTTTTCCTATTTGAAACTAGTCTGTTGTTCTATGTCCAGTTCTAGCTGTTGCTTCCTGACCTGCATACAAATTTCTCAAGAGGCAGGTCAGGTGGTCTGGTATTCCCGTCTCTTTAAGAATTTTCCACAGTTTGTTGTCATCCACACAGTTAGTTTCAGAGACTACTAACAAGTTCCCAGAAAGACTCCTATTTGCTATCAATTTCAGCTGTTGTCTTCTTACTCCTGGAATATTTTTCTTATGTGGAACCACTACTTATTTGTCTTCCCACTAATTGGACAGAAACATGCACCCTGGTATATCTGGCCCCAGATATTTCTATTGCTCCTAACAATCTGACCCTTCCTATCCCACTAACTCCTAACTGATCCAGACAGGCAATTCAATTCATTCCTCTATTAATCAGTTTAGGAATAGCCACTGGGATTGGCACAGGGACCGCAGGACTCAACACTTCTTTAAATTACTATCAAAGCCTTTCTAAAGACCTCAGTGACAGCCCAGAAGAAATAGCTAACAGCCTTATCACTATCCAAAACCAGCTAGATTCCCTGGGAGCTGTGGTCCTCCAAAACAGAAGAGGATTAGACCTCCTCACAGCAGAAAATGGAGGACCCCACTCCAGTACTCATGCCTAGAAAATCCCATGGACGGAGGAGCCTGGTAGGCTGCAGTCCATGGGGTCGCAAAGAGTCGGACATGACTGAGCGACTTCACTTTCACTTTTCACTTTCATGCATTGGAGAAGGAAATGGCAACCCACTCCAATGTTCTAGCCTCGAGAATCCCAGGGACAGGGGAGCCTGGTGGGCTGCCATCTATGGGGTCGCACAGAGTCGGACACGATTGAAGCGACTTAGCAGCAGCAGCATGCCTATTTTTGGAGGAAGCCTGCTGTTTCTACATCAGTAAATGAGGCGCTGTAAAGAAAGCAGCAAGAAATCTGACAAAGAGGGCCTTGAAAATATGCCAATACCTCAGTAATTCATGGGAAAACTGGTTAAGCAATTGTGACTGGATGCCCTGGGTCCTACCTTTTCTAGGCCCTCTCCGTCTACTTACCCTTATTCTAACTTTTGGTCCATGTTTAATGCATCTTTTTTTCAAAATTTCTTCAGGACTGCTTACAAGCCTTCACCAACCGAACTATCCACGAGCTACTTCTAACTCACTCAGATTATCAAAGACTTGGACCCCACACAAATCTCCTTGATCTGCATTCCAGCCTTTTCTTATCTTATCCCCAGGACGCCCCTGTCCCACAGGAAGCAGTTACAGAAGATTGACCAAGGCCCTTATCCTAAATCAAAGGCTGGAATGATAGGGCCCACATGGGGTCTCATTATAAGATGGCTCTTTATGTTGACCTTGCAAACAAAGAATAAAATCACAGTGATCTGTGAGACTGACCAAATTGCCCAAATGCCATCCTGTTATCTCACTGGTGCCCATCTTCTCAAAGCTGCGAGACCACCAGATTCTAGGCCTCTGGCTACGTGACCATCCCTTCAGAGAATTTGTCATTGGTGGGGTATAAGAAGGACTCTGTCAGAAAGGGAGAATGCTGGTTCTCCTTAAGGTCCAGTCACCCTCTCTTTTCCCTCTAATAAATTTCCCTTTCATTGCCTGACTGCCTGGCTCGCTCTCTTTTTCTCTGCACTTGCCTTACACTTATCACTTCCAGTTTGGGAATCTCCCTTTTTGGGTTAATACTCAGTGACTTCAGAATTTCTCCCTTATTTTTTTTTCCACTCCCTGGCTAGATTCCTAGAGGGTTTTAGTGTTGTCCTGGCTTTGGGGAGGAGGCACCTGGGTACCTATCATCAGTACCCACTTTCAGAGATGTCCTGCCGGCTCTGGTCGTGGTTCATCCACACCCATCCTTTCTGCTTTACTTGCTGAACATTATCAGCCCACCTCCTCTCCCCCTTCACTGTTCTCTATTCAATCTCCCTTCCTAAATGGGACCATCCATGCATGTTTTCTTCACCATCACTCTGCCATCCTGGAGCCATGAGGAAGACTCTCCTACAACACTCAGGAGCCCTGAGACTCTGCAGGGCATGGTGGGGGTGGGGAGGTTGAGCCACATCAGGCTCTTCTCTTAGCCTTCATGCGCCCTGCCCTCTCCTGCTCTGCTACAGGTACCCTAGCTGGTGAGGCTCTTTCCTAGCCTAGGATCATACACAGAAGCTACCTACAAGTTCACGGTTAGAAGCTTGTCTGGTGCTTTTTTTTTTTTTTTTGCCATAGTGTGCAGCAGGCAGGATCTTAGTTTGCCCACAAAGAGGAACATAGTCCCCACCCTGCAGTGGAAGCATGAAGTCCCACTCACTGGACTCCTGGGGAAGTCCCCTGGGGCTTCTCCTGTGACTCCACTCTTCAGCAAGGGGAAGTAGCTCAGAAAGTGGGGACAGGCAAGGGTGGGATGAACTGGGAGATTAGGATTGACATATATACACTACTATATGTAAAATAGATAACTAATGAGAATCTCCTGATAGTACAGGGAACTCTACTCAGTGCTCTGTGGTGACCTAAATGGTAAAGGAATCCAAGAGAGGGGATATGTGGATATGCGTAGCTGATTCACTTTGCTGTACAGTAGAAACTAACACGACATTGTAAAGCAACTATAATCCAATGACAATTAAATAATTTAAAAATTAAAATCAGGAAATAGCTCAGGGTCACTCAGGAACACTCACCAACAGAATTCTCTTAATATGTTCTTCCGTGGTTGGAAACATTTTTCTTCCAGGCCCTTTGTTATTAGTCAGGGAGTGCCTTCTAGACAGGGGCACCTATGAGTACAGCATCCAAGCCAAGGGGCCCTGCTTTGGGCTCCACTTGTGGTATCCATAATCGGAGGCTCTGAGGGAAGAAGAAGCCTGCTGCTGCTGCTAAGTCGCTTCAGTTGTGTCCGACTCTGTGCGACCCCATAGACGGAAGCCCAGCAGGCTCCCCCATCCCTGGGATTCTCCAGGCAAGAACACTGGAGTGGGTTGCCATTTCCTTCTCCAATGCATGAAAGTGAAAAGTGAAAGGGAAGTCGCTCAGTCGTGTCCGACTCTTAGTGACCCCATGGACTACAGCCTACCAGGCTCCTCCATCCATGGGATTTTCCAGGCAAGAGTACTGGAGTGGGGTGCCATTGCCTTCTCCAAGAAGAAGCCTATTAGGCATTAAGTCATGTTGTGGTGTTAAGTAGAAAGAGGAAGGAGGAGGTCACAAAGGCAGGGGGAAAGCCTGCTTCATTGCTGCAGCTGACTGACTATCGAGGGGAAGCCAGCTGCTGCTGGGGTTCTGGGGTGACCCCTGAGAGCTATTGCTATGAACCCTGCCAGAGCTTCCTGCTTTTCTAAGAAAAGCCAGGAACCTGGAGGTGTATGTGAAATGTCCTGGTTTTAAGAAACGCCAAGGTTGTGTGGACCCAGTGAGACCAGTTTGTGGGCCTGTGGGCTTCAGGTTGGTTTGCAGCTGCCCCCTCAGTCCAGCACCATGGCTGACAGGGCCTGATAAGTGCAGAGAGAGACAGCAGGGCTGCCAGGGTGCCAGCATGGCGCTTACCCACCCACAGTCTCTCTCGCAGCCAGGAATCCCACTGCCAGTGGCCTGGAGTCCACACTCATTATTCCTTTAGCTGCTAAGGCCAGGAGTTCTGATATCCTGGCATGGTAGGGCTCCTGTGCTTAAATACTTTCCTCCTCTGACCAGCTCTCAGTTGGAATGTAGGCCAGGCTTCGGACTGTAGGTGAGTCAAATGACCCCTTCTGTTTCTACTGGAAGCAGAAGCAGCAGCTTATAATCTGTAGATTGAAAGGGCTGACTGGTTCTAGAGGCTTTAAGGAGCCAACCTTTGAGGGAAGATGTTTTCATTGTTGCTCAATTGCCAAGTCCTGTCGGACTCTTTGCAACCCCATGGACTGCAGCACACCAGGTCTCCCTGTCCTTCACTATCTCCTGGAGTTTGCTCAAACCCATGTCCCTTGAGCCATCTCACCCTCTGCTGCCCCATTCTCCTCTTGCCCTCAATTTTTCCCAACATCGGGGTCTCTTCCAATGATCTTCGCATCAGGTGGCCAAAGTATTGGAGCTTCGGCTTCAACATCAGTTCTTCCAATGAATATTCAGGGTTGATTTCCTTTAGGATTGACTAGTTTGATCTCCTTGCAGTCCAAGGGACTCTCGAGATGATTCTCTGGAAAGTACTGGTGCACCTGGGATTAACTGTTAAATACCTTGGACTTGAAAAACTGGTTTTTGCCCTTCTCCTTGCCCCATGCGTATGGTAAGCCTTTTGCTACATATACATGGCTTCTTGAAAAACATGTAGCATAATTGGCGTGAACTGAAACTCCATATCAGTAGCATCGTACCATACTCTTCCTTCTCCAGCTGCTTTTTCCCACTCAGATCCTGATTGTAAGATTTAGATAAACAGAAATGGGTAAAATCAGAATTATAATGACAATGTTTTCAAGTTGTGGTAAAATACACAAAAAAATTTAATGTAAAATAAAATAACATAACATAAAATTTACCATCTTAAGCACTTTAAAACATACAGCTTATTGGTATTAAATACATTTATAATGTTGTTTAACCCTCACCACATCCATCTCCAAAACTCTTTTCATCTTATAAAACCCAAAGTCTATACCTACCATCTTGGACTATTTTAACCTAGAAAATGACAGATCAAATAAATAAAAAATAAGAGTATAGAATTTTTAAATAATCATTATTAATAACACAAATATAGTACACAAATATATATAGAAGACTGTGAAAAGAACATATATTCACTATTTGGAGGGTACAAATACCTTTGGTCGTTTTTTAGACTACAAGGAAATTCTTCATTAATTCTGTGGATATAGAGAATATAAAACTAAAACTTTGATTTCATCTTTTAAAAATACTTTTTAGACTTATAGGTGTTAAATCCCACTGGTATTAAATGGGAAGCCTTGAAAAATTGCATCCTTGTTCAAACAAGTACTTTGAGAATTAAGAGTTTAAGTGAAACACCTATAAGGTGCTAACCATGCCCTATATAACTCATGCTTTGAGATGATCACCCTCAAATAATCAGGCTTTCAGAGGGAGGTGTTGAAAGCCTGCCTGTCCAAATGCCTGTAAGCTAAAACCAACCTAAAATTTCCTGCTTATTATGGGATATGCCCTTTTTGTTTATAAGTGAAATTGTTTAAAGGGATTCAGTCCATTCAGTTGAATTAATCAAGCATCAGCCAAAGAACATATGAATGACTAAATAGGAAGTCTAATGGAAAAACAAAACATGAAAAAATCCAGTTATATGAACCAAGCGCATGTGGAAATTTCACGTAAATTAAGATGGCATAGTTGACACGCACCACATAGTTGACACGCACCACAGTGTAACGATTGACTTACACGGCACCGCGAAATGATGGCCACAGTGAGTTTAGTGAACACCCATCATCTCATATGGATGTAAAATTAAACAAAAGAAAAAAGGATTGCTTCCATATGATGAGAACACTTAGAAGTGTTCTTTTAACGACTTTCATTTATAACATACAGCAGTGTTAATTATATTAATAATGTTGTATATTATATTCCTGGTACATATGTATCTTATTTAATTAGAAGCTTGTACTTTTTTACCACCTTCATCCAGTCCCCCCTCCCCTATACCTCCAGGGTAGACTTTTAATAACTGGTGTTGTCACAACTAATTAGAAAAAGATAACACTAGTATAAACTTCAGCTAGATTAGAGAGCTGTATGTAAAGGAACAAAATAGAAGAAAATCTGGGTGGATTTCTTTACACTCGGCAATAAGGAAGACTTTCCTAATTATTCAAAATATAGCCATGAAAGAATATGCTGATAAAATTGACTACACAATAACCAGAAAATTTTTGCATGCAAAAAATACTATGTGGAAAATCAAAGGATAAATCACAAACTGAGCAAACAATTTACTACCATGTCACAAAGTGTTATTGTCACTAATATAAAAAGCTTTTTCAAAATTTTTAATTGAAGTTTAGTTGCTTTACATTATTGTCTTAATTTAAGGTGTAAAACACAGTGATTCAGTTATATATATATATTTTCAGATAATTTTCCTTTATAGATTATTATAAGATATTATATATAAATTTTTGTCCTGTAAAGTAAATCCTTGTTTCTTATCTATTTTATGTATAGCAGTTTGTATTTGTTAATCCCATACTCCTAATTTATCCTTCTTGTTTTCCTTTGGTAATCGTAAGTTTATTTTCTATGTCTGTGAGTCTGTTTCTGTTTTATATATAGATTTATTATATTATTTTTTAGATTCCAATAACCTTTTTTTTAACAGTTGCTTAAGAGCACCAAAAGGAATGATGATTGTGATGGATTGAATATATGAATATAAGAAATCTACAAGTGAGATATCTAACATCATGCTGTACCTCTTGTCTACATGTTTTTGCCATTTAAAGATGATTTACAGAGCACCACATAAAGAGGACAAAGTGAGCCCCAAGTCGATTAAAGTATGGGGGTATTTTAAAGCCCTAAGTAAGAGTGTTTGTTAATGAGCATATTTTTCAAGCAACTCCACTTTATAGGCTTCCCTGGTGGCTCAGACAGTAAAGAATCTGCTTGCAGTGCAGGAGACCCAGGTTCAATCCCCTGAAGAAGGGAATGGCTACCCACTCCAGTATTCTTGCCTGGAGAATTTCATGGAGGAATTCCATGGAGGAGCCTGGTGAACTATAGTCCAAGGGGTTGCAAAGAGTCGGACACGACTGAGGGACTAACATACACAGCACTTTATAATTGCAGAACACACACCATGCTTTACAATGGTGACATCTAGTGGCCACCATCCTAACCAAATGACTAAAGCATCACCAGGAGTGGGACAATATGAGGTCATGTGGCTCTTTGTGAGTTACAAAACGAAATATATTGCACCACCTATGACCAATTCTTGCCCAAAATGTTTAACTCGAAGTTAATCAAGCCTTTAGTTCTAGTCTCTACTTTACAGGAAACCCAGGAGATACAAGAACAGGTTAAACAGCACTATGAAAAAAAGACAAATCCAGAAGGTAGAGCATTAAAAAAAAAAAGCACTGGTCTATTCTTTTCAAAAAGTCCATACTATGGCAGTAATGGTACATCAAAAAGCAATGATGTAGAGAAAAGGGGGAGAATTGTTTCCAGGGAACTATTGATCATTGATCTGTTACTTGAAGTTTCTAATAAAGGTTCACTGTGATTAATTGGGTTTTGATAGATGAAATAAAGAACTATGTCATGCCTTTTCTTTCACTGCTTCCCCTAGTTATGCCAGCTAGAAAGAAGCCTCTCCAAGGTTTAAAAAAGTCAGGTTCTATTTGACTTAATATCTTCATCACATTAGTCCCATAGTTTGGAAAAGATTGCAAAGAGCCAAGGGGAACAGTAGCAGAGTGCTCCTCATAGAACAGCACTGAATGGTTACTCTCCCCTCCCTTCGCCCCAGTCAGCCTTCAAGGCCCCAGTGAGCCCCAAGAGCATGAAATCAGATCTAGCTCCAGTGTCCATCACCGCACAAGCTCAAAACAGTTTTCTTCTTTCCCACTCTAAGATCATCTCACTCTTTCTTTGAAGCCCAGAGTCGGACTGTTATCCTCTTTTCCCAGACAATGAGGCTACTCACCTGCCTCTGCCAAAGGGAGGCTCCAATTAGGAACTCCAGGCAAACCCATCTCTACCCTCCTAAGGAATACTTCTAAGGAAACTACTTCAAAGTTCTGGGGAGCTACCTTTAATGAATCCAAGGGGTGGAATTGTTGGTCCCTTTTTATAACTGCAAGTTGATTAGGGAGGGGAATCCACAAATTTGATCTTGGTAACACATCACCTCTGGTAAGATAAACCACTACATCTTATTTTGAAAGATGGCTTTTTAACCTAAAGAATAATGTAGACATCACACCCACTAGGCTGGTTATAATAAGAATACATTCAACTGTTGGGGATATGGAGACAGCCTCAGAAATTTCAGGGATTCAATTGATCTAAATCCAAACAACTGATTTTAAGTATTCATATCTGGTTATGTTTCAACAGCTCCTTTGAGTTAAGTTTTCAGAGACTAGGTCCCAGTTCCTCTTTAATATCTCCTAAACAATAGGTCTGTGAAGAACTGACTCATTGAGAAAGACCCCGATGCTGGGAAAGATTGAAGGCAGGAGGAGAAGGGGATGACAGAGGATAAGATGGTTGGATGGCATCACCGACTCAACGTTCATGAGTTTGAGTAAGCTCCGGGAGTTGGTGATAGACAGGGAGGCTGGTGATAGACAGGGAGGCCTGGCGTGCTGTAGTCCATGGGGTCGCAAAGAGTTGGACACGACTGAGTGACTGAACTGAACTGAAACAATAGTCAACAATTGAGGAGTAGATACTTCTAACTGTTAGTGGAATAAGGAAGGAAGATCTGGAATTTTTTATTGAAGTATAGTTGATTTGTAATGTTATGTTAATTTATGCTGCATAGCAAGGTGATTCAGTTATATACATATATGTGTGTATATATATATATATGTATACAAATGTATATATACATTCTTCTTTTATATATATATTTATTGGAGAAGGAAATGGCAACCCACTCCAGTATTCTTGCCTGGAAAACCCCATGGACGGAGGAGCCTTGTTGGCTACTGTCCACAGGGTCACAAAGAGTCAGACACAACTGAGCGACTTCACTATCACTATATATATATATTCTTTTCCAGTATGGTTTATTGTAGGATACTGAGTATAATTCTCTGTGCTATACAGTAGGACCTTCTTGCTTATCCACTCTATATATTTAGATATAGAAGCTTACCCCTGCTAACCCAAACCTCCCATTCCGTTCCTCCCCCTGAAAACCACAAGTCTGTTCCCTATGTCCATGATTCTGTTTCCTTCACAGTTTCATTTGTGTCATATTTTAGATTCCACATATTAGTGATATCATGTGGTTTTTGTCTTTCTCTTTCGGACTTCCTTCACTTAGTATGGTAATCTCTAGCTGCATCCACGTTGCTGTACATGGCATTATTTCACTCTTTTCATGGCTGAATTGTGTTCCATTGTATATATGCATTTTCTTTATCTATTCATCAGTCAATGGACATTTAGGTTGTTTCCATGTCTTGATTATTGTGAGCGGTGCCGCTGTGAACATAGGCGTTTCTGAATTATACTTTTGTCTGAATATATGTGCAGGAGTGGGGTTGCTAGAGAAAATTTAAAAATTTAAGAAAACATCCCAGATAACATCTACCCAGGGAAAACTATCCACACATACACTAAGATAACAATAACTCCGTTCAATACAGTCTTCCCTTGAAAAATACACAATAGGGACTTCCCTGGTGGTCCAGGGGTTAAGAATCCACCTTGTAATGCAGGGTCCATGGGCTCAATCCCTGGTCTGGGAACTAAGAACCCACATACCATGGGGCAACTAAGCCCATGTGCCACAACTAAGACCCATTGCAGCCAAATAAATTAATTTTACAAAAGAAAAAGACACCATAGATGTATATGAAAAGCCCCTTTATATCAGGTTAGGGTATAAGAAGTGATTTCACAAAGCTGACTCAGGACCAACATTCAAACCTTCCACCTTCAGATTATCAAGCATCATAGTCTTTCCTTCCTGCAGTCCATCTTCTCTGCAGTCCATCACTAGGGTGGCTGCTAGTCACAGAGCCCATAGACTTACTGCCAAGTCAGTTTTACCTTAAAAAAAAAAGCTGATATACCTACTCAATTCTCCTAAAGCCTTGCTTTCCCCAATTCCCCACAGATTTAATATGGAGTCTCTAGGGCACAATGAAACCATCTGAACAGGGCTTCCAGGCCTCCTCTTCCCTAGGAATCACTGTGGATAGAGGTTGAGCGGTGTGACAGCAAGATTGAAAGCAAAAGATTCAGTTCTCAGTAATACCTAGTCAAACAAAAAAATCTGTGGGATAATGCAGACCAATTATAGATGTTTCATGAATAGGTTATTATATTACTTAATAAGCCAATGAATAAGAAAGAATGAATTATAGGCACATATAGGAAAAAAGATTTTAATGTCTTGATGACTTGACATGAAATAGTGACATCAATAAAGACAGCATAATATCTCATATAGTAAGACCATCATCCATAAATAGGTTCACATACCATTAATTTAAAGATTATGTAATATTAGTTACTGCCCAATAAAAAATGAATTACCCTGAAATCTCACAGCTCATATTTGAAAGAACTTGTTAAAGTCTCCATATGTGACAAAAATCCCAGAAAGTTGTATTACCAATGAGGTGAAAAGTTGAAAGAAACAAGAAACTTCTCTAAACTATCGACTAAAAAATTATTGTCGTGTTAAAAGGTGATCAAAGAGTATGAAAAAGACCTGAAGGGGGGAAAGAGTACTACAGAAAGGTGTCAGACAGCTAATTAATAGAAATATTAAGTAAAAATCAGAAAAATAGTTCTGAATTTTGTGATATTTGAGTTATATTTTAGCTTTGTGGAATTTGTGTTTTGTTGTGATTTATTTTCTCATCCCCTTTCTTCAATGTTTAGTTCTATTTGGGTAATTTAGAATTTGGTTAAGGAGGTTTCCCAAATTACATAAGCTTAAGGCCCCACCAAACTTTGATTTCAGGAAATTCCCTGGCGGTCCAGTGGTTAGAATTCTGGCACTTTCACTTCCAGGGCCTGAGTTTCATCCCTGATTGGGGAACTAAGATCCCACAAGACGTGCAGCATGGCCAAAAAAATAAAAAACTGATTTCAACGTGATGTCCAATAAGTTACTTTCTCTCTGAGCTGAGAAACTAAAGAGGGTCTGTGGGGAAGCGGCAGTGATGAAGTTGGAAAAGGGGATTGAGGCTGAACCACAAAGGGTCTTGATGCTAAGGGACTTGAGGGCTTCTCTCCTGCAGAAAGCAGGGACAGAGGAAGAGTTTTAGGCAAGGGAGTACTGTGATCAGAACTTCTATGAACACTGTGGAGGAGGCTATGGAGTCAAGGAGGCCATCAGTAACCCAGTGCCAGAGTCCAGGTGAGAAAGCAAAAGGATCAGCTTATGCCTTTCGACAGCAATAATCCAGCCTTGAACTTACCCCAACTTCGGGAGACCTGGGGCAAGAAGACTGTGCTTCCCTTTTAAAGTGTTTATTTAACTATCCACTTGCATTTTATACTCCCTTTAGATATCTCTATAGAAACAGTTTAGTACATGATTCTACAACTTAATCAGATTGCTCACAGTTTTTCAATTGCGTGTTCACACAGGGAGTTTACTTCATTTCACTTAAAAGCTATTATAAAGGTGCTGCAGCTCAAGCATCAGACCACCCTTCAGCACAACGTGTAGCATAAAGCTGTTTAAAAAATTGCACAGTATCGCTTTTCTAAATCAAATTGGATCCCAATATGCAAATATGTTTCACACCATGGACAGGTGTTGCTCCTACCACAGTCAACCTAGGCCAACTTTCTATTTTATAAAACTATCTAGCTCTGTTGACCTGGAATGCCTCTTTGTTTGGAGACTTCCCCAAGTGGCCATTGTTTTTGAGAGAAACATAAGTCATTTAGTAGTTTCTTGAAGAGAATCAGATACACTCAACAGTCATCTTTCCAAATACCAAATGCATCTGCGCAGGCACAAACAGTCTGAGGGGAGGGTAAGGCAGATTGTAAAACAAGCTGGAATCAAGATTGCGGGAGAAATATCAATAACCTCAGATATGCAGATGAAACCACCCTTATGGCAGAAAGTGAAGAGGAACTCAAAAGCCTCTTGATGAAAGTGAAAGAGGAGAGTGAAAAAGTTGGCTTAAAGCTCAACATTCAGAAAACGAAGATCATGGCATCTGGTCCCATCACTTCATGGCAAATAGATGGGGAAACAATAGAAACAGTGGCTGACTTTATTTTTTGGGGCTCCCAAATCACTGCAGATGGTGACTGCAGCCATGAAATTAAAAGACGCTTAGTCCTTGGAAGGAAAGTTATGACCAACCTAGATAGCATATTGAAAAGCAGAGACATTACTTTGCCAACAAAGGTGCGTCTAGTCAAGGCTATGGTTTTTCCTGTGGTCATGTATGGATGTGAGAGTTGAACTGTGAAGAAAGCTGAGCGCCGAAGAATTGATGCTTTTGAACTGTGGTGTTGGAGAAGACTCTTGAGAGTCCCTTGGACTGCAAGGAGATCCAACCAGTCCATTCTAAAGGAGATCAGTCCTGGGTGTTCTTTGGAAGGAATGATGCCAAAGCTGAAACTCCAGTACTTTGGCCACCTCATGCGAAGGGTTGACTCATTGGAAAAGACTCTGATGCTGGGAGGGATTGGGGCAGGAGGAAAAGGGGACGACAGAGGATGAGATGGCTGGATGGCATCACTGACTCGATGGACGTGAGTTTGAGTGAACTCTGGGAGTTGGTGATGGACAGGGAGGCCTGGCGTGCTGCGATTCATGGGGTCACAAAGAGTCGGACACAACTGAGCAACTGAACTGAACTGAAGAGGATTATTCATTACACAGAAGTGTTATACTTTAATTTGACTCAATAGCTAAACTAATATATCTCTGGCCTTTATTTATCAAGTAATAATCCAGAATCCATAAAGCCAGGATCCATAAAGATTTTGATTAGGTGTAAGCAAATAATAAAGATAAGAAACTCATACATACAGATGCTGAACTTGAGTACTTTCTGTTGAGTCTCAGATCATGTTTTTAAACTAAAAACCTTTTATACTAATTAACCTGTCAAAGCATGAATACAAAAATTGTTCTTTTCAAATAATTGGAAAATGAGTACTTATAGTTAACAGAATTTGTGATGGATAGTAGTAACACACTGTGAGATGCTCAATTATATGCCATTTTAACTATTAATATGTAGACAACATCTAGACTCATCAAAATACCAAGAAATTTTTCTATGACCTTGTATGAGGAGATCTTAAATGATAGGTAATAAACACGTATTTTCTACTTTAAGTACATACTCCTCCCAAATAAAGTAGGTTCTTGGGAAACACGGTCTGAGCTGGAAACAGGTAAGGCTTGTGGGGTACTCATGGCTGATCAGGATGAGCCCTCTGCTCTAAGATCTCAAAAACATGTGAGGGGCAGGGGAGGCTGCAGGTGAGGGAGAATGAGGTCAAACTGTTGCCACGAGGAGGCGAATGAGAACAATCTCTCTGCCTCTTCTGCCTGTACAGTGTCCTCATAAATAGAGGGTCATCTAATCAAGCACCCCTTTATATGCCAGGGGTTCCTTCAAGTTACAAACAGAGTCTTAATGCTGTCACTAGAATGTCCACTTCAAAATATTTATCAACGTTTCTGTTTATTTCAAAGATAGGCCTTCACCCTTCCCCCAGGGCTAAGTCCACTGCAGGCTACAAGAGAATGTGTCCTCCTTTCCCCCTCTTCTCCTCTCTCAGATTCCTCAGGGCAGTTTCTGGCTCTCTGAGGAGCACAGGGAGGGGCAAGGAACAGGCAGGAGTGGAGAAGTTTACACTTGGCTGATACTATCGTAAGGTGACTTTGTGTTCTCTGGACTTGACTCTATTTAAGGCAGATCCTTTCTCATGGTGATCCCCCTGAGTGTCCACTGATTGCCATCCACATGCTGGGAGCAGTGCTTCTTTGACTGGTTTCTTCCTATCTATACTTCACACCCCCACTTAGCATCTTCCTGTAGCACATCACAGAATCTCCCCTGGAAGGCCATACACTTGGGCAGGATTCTTGATAGTCCTGGCCAACATTTTCTGTAACCATTTCTGAGAATGTGTGAGCTTTGCCCTGCCTTTTGGAGAGAAGGTGGTTATTGTCCAAATGCTGACTGTTCCAAGGCAGCTTTGGCTTTCTTAGCCCAAACTGGCTTCTGCATCTCTCTGGATCCCCAACAGCAGAGAGTGGGTGTTCAGACCCATCGGAAGATGTACTGGATCTCTGAAGGAGGCCAAACTGGGACGATGGAGCAACCACAGATAGAGAAGCCTGGCAGAACAGACCAGGTGAGAGCGACAAGCCTAGAGTTTGGAATGAGCAGTCATTTCAAGCACAGAATATGATTTTCAGGATTTGACCATGAAAAGGAGTAAGCTCAAGTACAAAACGAACTAGAGACCCAACTGACAGGTGTCCCGTAAGAAAAACATCTCTCCTCTACCTTCCTTTCTCAGGATTCCAAGAGGATAAGTGATTCTAATATAAGTGGGCTATATTTGCAAGATCCCTGAAAATGTCTGGGACTATTTAGGGAGCTGTTTCTAGGAAAATAACGTGCTTCGGACTAATAAACCAGTAGGGGCTCGGAGTGTGCAACTGTGGGCAGTCTTCTAAACGTGATCATGGAATCCAGGAGTGTAGAGACTTCATGTTTTTTGTTTGTTTCTGTTTTTTATACATTGGAGTATAAATGCTTAACAATCTTGTGTTGGTTTCTGCTGTACAACAACATGAATGAGTCATAATTCTATACATATATCCCTCTGGAGCGTCCCTCCCGCTTCCCGTCCCACCCCTCCAGGCTAGGCTTCCTCTGTTATGCGGCAGCTGCCCACTAGCCGTCTATTTTATACATGGTAGAGTATATGTCAATGCTACTCTCTCCATTTGACCCACCCTCTCCTTCCCCCGCTGCACCCATAAGTCCTTCCTCTACATCTGCATCTCCATCCTTTCCCTGCAAACAGGTTCATCGGTACCATTTTTCTAGATTCCATATGTATGCATTAATATACAATATTTGTTTCTCTCTTTCTGACTTACTTCACTCTGTATAACAGGCTCTAGGTTCAGCCACCTCAAGGACCACTGACTCTGTTTTCATTGCTGCTGTATCCTCAAAGCCTAGAACACGCTTGTGTTAGTAAAGAATTAACCTTGCCCAAAGAGAATTCTGGCCTTTGTCCTTAGTGACTGGAAGGTGATCTCCAGGTGATCTCGTTTATAATATCCTACCAGAGAAGAGTGTCTTTGTTTACTGTAAGATGAGTGCAGAGAAAAAGAAAGCGAGCTGGGCAGTCAGGCAAGAAAAGGTAAATTTATTAGAGTGAAAAGAGAGGGTAGCCCTTAAGGAGAACCAGCGTTCTCCCTTTCTGACAGAGTCCTTCTTATACCCCACCGATGACAAATTCTCTGAAGGGATGGTCACGTAGCCGGAGGTCTGGAATCTGGTGGTCTCGAAGCTTTGAGAAGATAGGTGCCAGTGAGATAACAGGATGGCATTTGGACAATTTGGTCAGTCTCACAGATCACTGTGATTTATTCTTTGTTTGCGAGGCCGACATAAAGAGCCATCTTACCAATGAGACCCCATGAGGGCCCTATCATTTACCTAGGGGCCTTGGGCCACCCAAGGTCGTTTGACAGTGTGGTGTATGATAGGGGTTTGGGGCTATGCAGTATTAGCCTTCAGAGGGGCTAGAAATTATAGGTCAGCCACATGTGCTGTCAACCATGTCTGCATGGTTGCTCCAGTAAAGTCTCTGGATACCAAGTCCCAGATGAGCCGCTCCAGCTGGCCCTACTCCAAGCACACTGGCACACATCTTTTCCAGGACAGTAGTCTACCCATGACTCCACTGGGAGAGGACTGTTGCAGGTTCTACTCTTGGAAACTTCCTGGACTCTGCCCTGTGCATCTCTTCTTTGGGCTAATTTTAATTTGTGTTCTTTCACTGTAACAAAGCATAATTGTGAGTGTTACAGCTTTCAGTGAATTCTGCAAGTCTTTTGAGTGAATTATCAAACCCAAGGGTGGACTTGAGAACCCCCACCCCCGAATTTTCCCTTGCTGTCAAAAGTGAGGATGGTCTGGCAGTCTCCCTAACACTGCAAGTGCCTTGCACAAGCAGATGTTCAATAAGTGTTCACTGAAGGAAGGAAAGGATGAAGGTATTTGTATATACCAACCGAGGAAGCCATGCTAGTTACCTAAGAGTTCAGTTCAGTTCAGTTCAGTCACTCAGTCGTGTCCGACTCTTTGCGACCCCATGAATCGCAGCACGCCAGGCCTCCCTGTCCATCACCAACTCCCGGAGTTTACTCAGACTCACGTCCATCGAGTCAGTGATGCCATCCAGCCATCTCATCCTCTGTCGTCCCCTTCTCCTCCCGCCCCCAATCCCTCCCAGCATCAGAGTCTTTTCCAGTGAGTCAACTCTTCACATGAGGTGGCCAAAGTACTGGAATTTCAGCTTTAGCATCATTCCTTCCAAAGAACACCCAGGGCTGATCTCCTTCAGAATGGACTGGTTGGATCTCCTTGCAGTCCAAGGCACTCTCAAGAGTCTTCTCCAACACCACAGTTCAAAAGCATCAATACAGCACTCAGCTTTCTTCACTGTCCAACTTTCACATCCATACATGACCACTGGAAAAACCAAAGCCTTGACTAGACGGACCTTTGTTGGCAAAATAATGTCTCTGCTTTTGAATGTGCTATCTATGTTGGTCATAACTTTTCTTCCAAGGAGTAAGCATCTTTTAATTTCATGGCTGTAGTCACCATCTGCAGTGATTTTGGAGCCCCCAAAAATAAAGTCTGACACTATTTCCACTGTTTCCCCATCTATTTCCCATGAAGTGATGGGACCAGATGCCATGATCTTTGTTTTCTGAATGTTGAGTTTTAAGCCAACTTTTTCACTCTCCACTTTCACTTTCATCAAGAGGCTTTTGAGTTCCTCTTCACTCTCTGCCATAAGGGTGGTGTCATCTGCATATCTGAGGTTATTGATTGTCTTCTTAAATATAGCATCATCATAAAGTTTTGTGTTTACACAGTTTACATGACAAAATTAGACTTTTTAATCCTATGGTGTTCTTCCCAAGTATACCTGGACTTTGCTCGTCATTTCATAAACATATTTCAATTACCACATTATTTCAAAAACCAAACACCAAGCAGATTTCTGCTTGAAGAGTGAGAATAACAGCAGTGTCATAAACATCTTTACAGAGCATAGGTGGGGTGGAGGCTGGCCCGGAAGGAAGATGCCACTGCAGGTCCTCCTCCGGAGCTACTCCAACGTGAATACGTGGAGGGCAGCTGGCCATGGGTAAACGCACCTTCCATCTATGGTTGGCTGAAGCGTCACATGAGAGCTCCTCACAGGCATAGCACACTCTCTAGAGTGCTATGGACATGGTGAGGTCTATCCTCAGTGTGTGAGACCATGTTATTTATGACCCCAGAGCAGAAGAAAGCCTAAAGGTGTAACTTTGAGGGCTTCTCCCTGCTCTCCCTTCTTCGGTGAACCAGAAAAGTTCTCTGTCTCCTCTGGCAGCTTCAACTTTAGAGTCCAATACATCCCCATTAGCAGGTTACTCTCCAGGGACTTATCAGAGCTGCGATTTCCTCCCACAAGGTTTTCAGCAGTGAATAGCTGGGAGGCAGTTGCTCTCAAATCAGTAGCAGAGAACAGAGTGTTTGTATGATAATGAGGCATAGCCATGGGGGGAAAAGAACTTTTTATTCCTGATTCCTATCAGCTTTTTGGTGGTTTGGTATTTGAGTTTTCTCCCAGGATGTAATTCTGGCCTCGGAAATCACCAAAGAAATATTGGCTCCCCTACCCAGACCTGGGCTCACTGACCTTTCAACCTTTAGATCCCAGGTTTTGATCTGATATCCTCAGGTGATGCAAAATTTTTCCATAGATACCCATCAGTCTCTTTCTAAGAATTCCTACTTCAATTCCAGAAACGTTTTAAGAACTCCAACTTGTATTTTTAAACTTTTCTAGTGGGTCAGTTCTGCTTGAATGTAACCCAGATCTTATTAGGTGGTGCTTCTAGCCCTTTAAGTTCTAGAGAACACTGGCTTGAACCCCCCTCTTCTAGAGTCTAGGATGAGTATGTGCTAAGCCGCTTCAGTGATGTCCGACTCTTGGCAACTCCATGAACTGTAGCCTGCCAGGCTCCTCTGTCCATGGGATTCTCCAGGCAAAAATGCTAAAGTGGGTTGTCATTTCCTTCTCCAGATCTTCCCACCCAGGGGTTGAACCTGAGTCTCTTACGTCTCCTGCTTTGGCAGGCAAGTTCTTTATTGCTAGTGCCACCTGGGGAGTCCATGGAGTCTGTGGAGTCTAAAGCTTTTCAACATTTCCTACAAGTTCCCAGAGGGTACATTCTCATGGTCACTCAGCTTCCATGCTCCAGCCTCCTCATGGGCTACTGTTCTCTGTTCAACTCCTTCTACAGTTATCACAGAATTCCCATTTACATAAACAGTTTATGTGTTTTATATTGTCTTCAAAATTTGGAGTAAGTCAGTAATGGAAACAACCTCACTTGACATCTCAGTTGAACTTGAGATCTCTCTCCCTTCTTAAAAATATCCAATAACTACCAGCTACATAGAACTCCCCATCTGATCATATATCTCTCTCTATCCCTTCTTTTCCAACCTCTCTAAACAAATTTCATTCTTTATTGAAGCAGAGCAATTTATTTATTTATTTATTTATTTTTTGGATTGTTTCTCTTTTTTATTTTTTATTATTATTATTTTTTTACTTTACAATATTGTATTGGTTTAGCCATACATCAACATGCATCTGCCACGGGTGTACACGTGTTCCCCATCCTGAACCCCCCTCCCACCTCCCTCCCCATACCATCCCTCTGGGTCATCCCAGCGCACCAGCCCCAAGCTTCCTGTACCCTGCATCGAGTATTATTTAGCTGCTTCAGGTCTTGGTTGTGGCACGCGGATCTTCGTGGCAGTGCATGGATTCTCTAACTGTGGTGCACAGGCTCAGTAGTTGCAGTGCTCAGGATTAGTTTCTCCGGGACATGTGGGGTCTAGGCTCCCTAACCAAGAATCAAACCCATGTTCCCTGCATTGCAAGGCAAATTCTTAACCACTGGACCACTTGGGAAGCCTCTGCAGCAGAGCAGTTTAATCATTCCACTTTGTGGCCATGGTTCTTGCTATTGAGTTCCACTCTCTACCAATCGATTTATCAAGATATTTTCCTAAACCAAAGACAGATCTCTGCCTGGAGAGAATCCTGGTGTAATCAATACACTTGTTTTTCTTCGTTTCATAAAGAAGTACAGTTTACACTTGAACAACACGGGGGTTAGGGATGCCACCCTCTGTGCAATGGAAACCTGTGCAGTTGGCTCCGTATCTACACTTCCCCTGTATACTTGTTCCTCCATAAACGTGGTTCCATATGCATGGATTCAACCAACCCCGGATTGTATAGTACTGTAGTATATACTACTGAAAAAACCCTGGTATGAATGAACCCATGCAGTTCGAATCCATGTTATTCAAGGGTCAACTGTATTTTGCCTCTATTGGGTCCAATCAGTCAACGATCACTCCTTATCATTCATTGCTCATTCGTGGAGATGGGCACTGTTTTATTGGATTCCTTGGAGAAAGACTCTGACACAGAAGGCTTATCAAGGAGTGTTCTTGGAGGTATCCTTATAAGGAAATCAGGAAGGCGGGGCTGGGCATAGGGAGCTGCTGACCTGCAGTGAGGCTGCAATCGACACCAGCTGTGTGAAGCTTGAACAACTCTGATAAGGACTTTGGAGCTGTCCCAAATTGAAGCAAAGGAATTGGACCTTTGTATCCTTTCAGTTGCCAGTTGTTCGTTGAGGGGATGATCCCTCGGAAGGGTGTAGAAGCTTGGGCAAAGCAGCCCATTGTGTGAGTGGACACAGCTGTGGGCGGGCAGTATTTGATACTCAGCTGGGGATTAGGTGCATTGGCTCTGAAGAGGGGATTTGGGTAAACACTACAATATTTGCTGCAGCGAACCTCTCACATCTCTCAGATCCAGCTGGGAATGACTTTTCCACAATTCTGGCTGACCTAGTTTACTAGGAAACTGACAAGAGATGGGTTAGTGTGACAAACTACAGATCCCACGGCCACAGCTAAATTGAGGCCATGAATGATACTCTCTCCTCCCCATCCCTTTATATATTCCTCTCACCACCCCTGCTGGTCTAACAGGCTGGTGAGGAGACCCGGCTCATTGTTCCTGAGGTGTTTGTGCCTAAATCTGCTGTCTTACTCAGCCTGGCCACTGCACTTGTCCATTTACTATCATTAACGTGGGGCATGGAACTCCTGAGCACCAAATATTCTTTCCTGTGTCACTGAGTAGCTTCAGCCCTAATTACCCCTACCTTTCCTTTTTTGCCTGCTGTTCTCTTGTCACATGGGCCTGAGCAACAGCCATAGGTTAAAGTGACAGGATTCTGTGTCTCCTGATGGTATTGGCCCCTTCTAGATGCTAAAGCTGAAACTCCAGTACTTTGGCCACCTCATGCGAAGAGTTGATTCATTGGAAAAGACCCTGATGCTGGGAGGGATTGGGGGCGGGAGGAGAAGGGGACGACAGAGGATGAGATGGCTGGATGGCATCACTGACTCAATGGACGTGAGTCTCGGTGAACTCCGGGAGTCGGTGATGGACAGGGAGGCCTGGCGTGCTGCGATTCATGGGGTTGCAAAGAGTCGGACACGACTGAGCGACTGATCTGATCTGAGACCTGCAGAGCTAAAGCTGCAGGGTTGAGAAACAGAAATTCCCCAAGAGGGTCACTGGAAATGCTGGTAAGAGGTGTCACACTTACTTCCACCTTTTAGTTTTCAGACCCATGTAGTCCACATTTTAAGGGTCAGAAAACAGCATCATGGGCCTCCTAGGTGGCGCTAGTGTTAAAGAACCTGCCTGCCATTGCAGGAAACAAGATTCCCTTCCTGGGTCAGGAAGATCCCCTGGAGGAGAGCATGGCAACCCACTCCAGTATTCTTGCCTGGAGAATCCCATGGGGAGAGGAGCCTGGAGGGTGACAATTTTCAACCACCCACGGTGGCAGTGGTGGAGCAGTTCCATCCAGTGAGCTCACTGCCATTTTTTTAGCAGTGTAAATCTTTTAAACACAAGGGTCCTGGGATTAGAGTCAGATCCTAAAAGAAACTTTAAGTTTCGCGTCACCTCAGCTTAAAAAAAATCTTCCGATGGAAGGAGTACAGTTCCCACTTAGCTTAGCCAGCTGTTCAGTCGTTTCTTTGCCCAGTCAGTCAAGAAGCCTTGACTGAGCATCTCCTATCTCTCAGGCACTATGCTCCATGCTAAAGATTCAGGTGAGGATAAAAAGAAAAAAGCGTGGGCTTTTCCGATATTAATAAAAAATTCATACAAGCACCATTAAATTACAACAGTGGATATAATTACAGGTTTAAAGTACATGATGTTATGAGGACATCTAATAGACCAAAACAAGAAGTTCAAAGAAGACTTCCTTGAGAATGGGATGGCTGAGTTAACCTTTGAAGGGAGAGTAAGTGTTGTTGATTAGATAAAATGGAATGGAAATATCCTAAGCAGAGAAAAAAGCATGTTCTAGGGGCCCTGTGGGGGGTTCAAAGAAGGGAATGATGAAAAGCGATGTGGCTGGGCCACTGTGGGCCAAGGAGGAGGGTCAAGTGAAATGACCCCTGGGGGTAGGGAGGACCCGGCCTCATAAACAAGTTGGGAGATTACTGAAAGAGATCACAGGAGAGAAACCAGTGGCTTGTATGGAGTCGGCTTTGAAAAGCTCTATTAGAAATTCATTCCTTATATCAAACATGTGTAGTGGCCCCCAGATCTTTCTCTGGAACCACAAAGAACAAGTCAACTCCACATCAATATGGCAGACTTTTCAGAAGATTGAGGAATGCATTGTGCTACATATAGTATACTTCTTGTACTCTGCCCCTTCTTGCCCTTACCACTTAGTCTCCTTCCTTTTTTTTTTTTTTTTTGGTCGCACCGAGTCTTCATTGCTATGAATGGACTTCCTCTAGTTATGCCGATTGGGAGTTCCTCTCTGTTGGTGGTGGGCAGGCGTCTCACTGCAGTGGCTTCTCTTGTTGTGGAGCTCAGGTTCCAGGTGCACAGGCTTCAGCAGTTGCTCAGTAGTTCCTGCACACAGGCTTAGTTGCCCTGCAGCGCGTGGAATCTTCCCAGACCAGGGATCGAACTTGTATCCCCTGCCTTGGCAGGTGGGTTCTTATCCACTGGACCACCAAGAAAGTCCTCCTTTCTTCTTGTTTAAAAAGCATGATTCTTTTAACAGGTCCTCAAATGGCCTGAAAATGAATTCCCTTTGCCATCCTCACTGGCCTTCCCAGAACAGTCTCAGTTGGTTAATAAAGACTAAATCTCATGATGAGACAAAGCTTCTAGAGATTAAGATTAATATAAAAGATAGGCTTGATATGTTGAACTTTAATCACAGTATGAAAATAAACAAGAAAGTGTTAAACCTACAGCCCGACAGCTAGAAAAATCATAAATTAACTTCTGACTTCTCCATCAGGCTATTACTAATAGAAGTCAACATTTATTGAGACTTTTAAAAATATGTTATGTACATTGACTCATTTAGTCCTCAAAACAACCCCTGAGGTAGGTCCTAATATTATTCCCATTTTACAGATGGGAAAAATAAGGTATGAGAGACTAAGGTTATGTAATCAGTCATCATGAAAGCCTAGACTCAAGCACTAATCCGATTTCAGGGATTGTGCTCTTACCACTACACTACACTGCCTTCCAAGGCTAGAAAAACTATCTTCAAACTTTTAGAAGGGAAAAATATAAACATGATTTAAAGGAATTAAAGCCCAAAGTTAGAGAAGAAGATAATCAGAGAGTTGATAATTATTTGACTTTAATCTAAAGCCCAGATGAAGAATATTTTAAGACACTGAAAGAACAGTAAGATATAAACACAAAATAATAATTGGTTATCTTTTAGAGGGCTTCTCTGGTGGCTCAGTGGTAAAGAATCCACCTGCAATGTAGGAGATGCAGGAGACGCAGATTCGATCCCTGGATCAGGAAAATCTCTGGGTTGGGAAGATCCCCTGGAGAAAGAAATGGCAACCCACTCCAATATTCTTGCTTAGGAAATCTCATGGACAGAGGAGCCTGGCCAGCTACAGTCCATGGGGTCACAAAGAGTTGGACATAACTTAGCTACTAAAAAGCAACAACAAATATTGGAAGTTGATTAGAGATGTCCAGTATATTGTTAGGCCACTCAACATGGCTGTTTTATTGCTCCTTGTACATCCCCTGACCCTCAGCCCCTACTCACATGAGGGCTGTCCTGATGCCTCAGCGGGTAAAGAATCCACCAGCAATGCAGGAGACATAAGAAATGCAGGTTCCATCTCTGGGCCAGGAAGATCCCCTGGAGGAGGAAATGGCAACCCACTCCAGTATTCTTGCCCAAAAAAACCCACAGAGAAGCCTGGCAGGCCATAGCACAAAAGGTGGCAGAGAGTCTTAAGCGCTTGTTCATATGAAGGTGCTTTGCCACTTACCCCAGCTAGTGCTTATTCGAATCCTTGAGCCAGAATGGCTCCATGTGCTAGTATATTGAGGGAAAGTTCTGCGCTTGGGATGATTGTTAATCCAAGAGGCTATGAGGGACGTGCCCTAACTGCTGGTTTCCCTGGTAACTGATGAGCCAACCCAATGTTAATTCCCCCTATAAATGGTAGCCACGCCCCCAGTAGCGAAGTTTGCTGCCATTGCCTTCCTTCCTGCCTCCTCTGGGTGTTGCTCCTGGACCTTTTCCTTCAGGCATATGAGATCCCCCTGTCCAACAAACCACTGGTGTCTCTGCCATTATCTCTGGGTTCTTTCTTTGGTCTTGAGGCTGGGCAGCTACGAGGCTTGCAGGCCTTTGGGGTGCAGCCCAACAACTGGCAAACCAGCTGGGAGGCCGAGGAAACTCTGATGAGTGCCAAGATGTTGGGAAATAAGAATGGGGAAGGGAAAGTGGTGGGGGTAACCCCTCCCACTAGCATATGGGACCCTGTGGCAGCTGACCACCACAAGAGGTGTCTTTCTCTTATATTGATGGTGCATTATTAACCTCAGTCTCTTTCAAGTTTAAAAGTAGCAGCCCTGTGCTCGTGGCTCATCTGATTGCACAGAGGGTGGCTGGTGAATATACACAAAACATAAGGACCTGGAATATCTACAAAATACATGCATACTGCTTACTCACCACACCTAAACAACTACAGGCATGGGCGTTGGGAATAGTAACTCAGGGACAGGCTTATGAATTGACATGGCCAATTCCCTGGAAGGGTTTGGAGGGGACCTGTGGCAACAGCAAAATAATAAAAGTACCCTTGGGCTTTTAGTCCTAGATGATGCTGTGAAAGTGCTGCACTCAATATGCCAGCAAATTTGGAAAACTCAGCAGTGGCCACAGGACTGGAAAAGGTCACTTTTCATTCCAGTCCCAAAGAAAGGCAATGCCAAAGAATGCTCAAACTACTGCACAATTGCACTCATCTCACACGCTAGTAAAGTAATGCTCAAAATTCTCCAAGCCAGGCTTCAGCAATATGTGAACCGGGAACTTCCTGATGTTCAAGCTGGTTTTAGAAAAGGCAGAGGAACCAGAGATCAAATTGCCAACATCTGCTGGATCATGGAAAAAGCAAGAGAGTTCCAGAAAAACATCTATTTCTGCTTTATTGACTATGCCAAAGCCTTTGACTGTGTGGATCACAATAAACTGTGGAAAATTCTGAAAGAGATGGGAATACCAGACCACCTGATCTGCCTCTTGAGAAATTTGTATGCAGGTCAGGAAGAAACAGTTAGAACTGGACATGGAACAACAGACTGGTTCCAAATAAGAAAAGGAGTACGTCAAGGCTGTATATTGTCACCCTGTTTATTTAACTTATATGCAGAGTACATCATGAGAAACGCTGGACTGGAAGAAACACAAGCTGGAATCAAGACTGCTGGGAGAAATATCAATAACCTCAGATATGCAGATGACACCACCCTTATGGCAGAAAGTGAAGAGGAACTCAAAAGCCTCTTGATGAAAGTGAAAGTGGAGAGTGAAAAAGTTGGCTTAAAGCTCAACATTCAGAAAATGAAGATCATGGCATCTGGTCCCACCACTTCATGGGAAATAGATGGGGAAACAGTGTCAGACTTAATTTTTCTGGGCTCCAAAATCACTACAGATGGTGACTGCAGCCATGAAATTAAAAGACGCTTAGTCCTTGGAAGGAAAGTTATGACCAACCTAGATAGCATATTCAAAAGCAGAGACATTACTTTGCCAACAAAGGTCCGTCTAGTCAAGGCTATGGTTTTTCCAGTGGTCATGTATGGATGTGAGAGTTGGACTGTGAAGAAGGCTGAGCACCGAAGAATTGATGCTTTTGAACTGTGGTGTTGGAGAAGACTCTTGAGAGTCCCTTGGACTGCAAGGAGATCCAGCCAGTCCATTCTAAAGGAGATCAGTCCTGGGATTTCTTTGGAAGGAATGATGCTAAAGCTGAAACTCCAGTACTTTGTCCACCTCATGCGAAGAGTTGACTCATTGGAAAAGACTCTGATGCTGGGAGGGATTGGGGGCAGGAGAGGAAGGGGACGACAGAGGATGAGATGGCTAGATGGCATCACTGACTTGATGGACGTGAGTCTCAGTGACCTTCGGGAGTTGGTGATAGACAGGGAGGCCTGGCGTGCTGCGATTCATGGGGTCGCAAAGAGTCGGACACGACTGAGCGACTGATCTGATCTGATCTGATGGGAAGGGACAGAGGAAAGATGTACATGATGGAAAATAGCTACGTGCTGAATACGATGTATTACAACAGGTGGAAGACATCATGAAAGGCCTACCTGCGTTGTCAAGTGATGCAGGAAAACATTATTTGGGGTCTAGAATTGCTGTGTGTAATAATACTGGACCCCCATGAACATGGATCGCAACCACTTCACCGGCCAGCTATTGGTCAGGACACTAACTTTTGCCTTTGTCACAGGATCTGCCTTCAGGGAACACATTATCAAATGGCCCTGGGAATGGCAGATAAGTTCCAGAAGGTCTGGGTTTGCTGCCCAGTGGGAAATAGGTCTGGAAAGGGGTTTACAGGGCTCATCAGCTCCACCTGAGACTACTAAAGTTTATATGGGCCCCTCAGGGAGGAAGGCACCATTGTATTAACCGGCGGTCTGTTGTCACACAGCCTAACCAGGATTTGGCCCCAGCTGTGGGGACTGGGGGTGGACAGGCAGTGTGGTCCTGCAGGCCGGGACAAAAATCACAGGCAGGGGTGGTGCTCTCTCAGAAAGCTGTTACTTCTTGCATTTGGCTTAATGGTCATGATCTTCCCTGTAATATGCTTATTAAACATCTTTCCACTCAAGTCTGAGAGGAGGGAATCTGTTTGCAAACTGGGTGACAGTGTTGGCCTTACTGTGAACTGAGTCTGGTTGCTGGGTCTACAGTGAGATGCGGTTGTTGTCCTCCTCTGGCCATGAAAAACTGACCTGATAAGCATCTGGCTTCCTCTTGCTACTTGTTAGCTCTGGTAATCTGTATTGTATTTGTGGTATTCAGTTGGACTGCGTCTCTACAGACTGACCTCAAGGATTTAGCAGAAGAGTGGTGAACCAAGGGTCCACCATTGCAAGGGTCATGCAGAGTATGTAGGGACAGAGTGTACAGTCAGGCCATTCAAGATGGCTATTCTCTTGCTCTTTGGACATCCCCTCCTTGACCAGTCCCCACTTTGCCTGCCCACTAATCATATGAAAGTGCTTTGCCCCCTTCCCCAGCTAGTGATTGTTGGAATCCTTAGGCCAGAGTGGCTCTACCTGCTAGCTTATTGAAGGGAAGCAATAAGTTAAACAATTAACTAAATGAGAGCATAAACATCTGCTCTCCTGGTGGTCCTTAATCTATAAGGTCTGCGAGGGACTTTCCCTTCCTGGTGGCTTCCTTGGTAATTGATATGTCAACCTGATATCAATTACCCCTATAAATGGTAGCCACACCCCAGAGTAGTGAAGTTTGCTTCCACTGCCTGCCTGCCTCATCCGGGTGTTGCTTCAGACCTATAAGATCCCCCTGTCCAATAAACTACTGATGTCTCTGTCACTGTCTGCAGTCTCTTTCTTTGGTCTCGAGGCTGGGCAACAGGCTTGCAGGCCTGCAGGCTGCGGACCAACATCCAACAAATTAAAAAGAACATGCTTTCAAAACATAGGGTCAATTTTAGAAAATTGACTTTATCTTCATCATTCACCTTTCCTTTCATCTGTATTAGTGTCTTATATTATTGACCAAGAAGTGCTAAATGGATTTAGAAAAAACTTTGGAATTGTAAATCTTAACTAATCATCCACTGATTTATTCACACATACTTACTGAATATCTGCTGAATGTCAGAGATTGCTAGATTCTGGAGAGTTAAAACAGGGTTTTTCTTCATGGAAATCTCTTGTGAGGAATATCATTATTGATATAACAATAACATAAATGTGGGCATAATGACACACTAAATCATATGCTACAATTTAAAATTGTGTCCAGAGCAATTTTTAATTTTAAGTGGCCAGCAAGAATGTAAATGACTATTATGCATTTTTAACAAAATTTATACAATGAAAAAATCTTTATAATCGTTGGATGATTTAAAAGTTTGGTCATACACAAAGAGTAAGACAATGTCTAAAATTAGAATAATAGTGAGATTCCATGGGGTCGCAAAGAGTCAGACACAACGGAGCAACTGAACTGATGGGCATCCTTGTCTTCCTGATTTTAGAGAAAATGCTTTCAGTTTTTTGCCAGTGAGGATAATGTTTGCTGTGGATTTGTCATATATGGCCTTTATTATATTATGTTCCCTCTATGCTTACTTTCCAGAGAGTTTTTATCATAAATGGGTGTTGAATTTTGTCAAAAGCTTTGTATGCACTTGTTGAAATGATCATATGGTTTTTATCTTTTAATTTGTTAATATGGTGTATCACATAGATTGATTTGCATACAGTGAAGAATCCTTGTATCCTGGGATAAAGCCCACTGGATAATGATGTATGATCTTTTGAATGTGTTGTTGGATTCTATTCACTAGAATTTTATTGAGGATTTTTGCATCTATGTTTATCAGTGATACTGGCTTATAATTTTCTAAATGAAATTAAAGAATATGTTTAGAGTCCACCTTAAAAACTGAGATAATTTATATATCATAAAATTTATCTTTTTAAGGTATATAATGTACATGTGGTATATTTAGCAATGGAATATTGCTCATCTATTCAAAAAATGAAATAATGCCATCTACAGCAACATGATGAACCTATGGATAATCATACCAAGTGAAGCAACACAGACAAGAGACAAATATCATATTGCTTACACGTGGAATCTAAAAAAGATACAAATGAACTTATATTCAAGACAGAAATAGACTCACAGATATAGAAAACAGACTTATGGTCGCAAGGGGAAGGATAAATTAGGAGTTTGGGATTAACATATACACACTATTATATATAAAATAAATAACCAATAAGGACCTACTGTACAGCACAGGTAACCACTCTCAATATTGTGTAATAACCTATAAGGGAAAAGAAAAAGAAAAAAATAGATGTGTATAACTGACTCTCTGCTGTATACCTGAAACTAACACAATATGTAAATCAACCATACTTCAATAAAGGCTTACAATGCAGTGGTTTTTAAATATTAACAAGGTTGTATAACCATCACCACCATATAATTCCAGAACACTTATCACCCAAAAGAAATCTGCTACCCATGAACAGGCTTTCCATTTCCCTCCTTGCAGTCCCTGGCAACCACCAGTCTATTTTCTCTCCCTATGGATTTGCCTAATCTGCATATAAGTGGAATCATAGAATACAGGGCCTTTTGTGCCTGATCTTCCCTTAGAATGTTTTCAAGATTTATTCATGTTGTAGTGTGAATCAGCACTTCATTCCTTTTTATGATAAAATATTCCATTGTAAGGAGATAACACATTTTTTAATCCGGTCATCAGTTGATGGATATTTGGGTTCCTTCCACTTTTTGGCTATTGTGAATGCTACTCTGAACATTCATGTTTAAGTTTTTGTAGGGGCATATGTATTCTTACATAAACATCTAGGACTAGAATTGCTGGATCATATAGTAACTCTGTGTGTAACCTTTTGAGGAATTGCTGGAATGTTTTCCAAAGTGCACGCACAACTTTACATTCAACCACCAAACTAGAGATCTCTTCAAGAAAATTAGAGATACCAAGGGAACATTTCATGCAAATATGGGCTCAATAAAGGACAGAAATGGTATGGACCTAACAGAAGCAGAAGACATTAAGAAGAGGTGGCAAGAATACACAGAAGAACTGTACAAAAAAGATCTTCATGACCAAGATAATCAGATGGTGTAATAACTCATCTAGAGCCAGACATCCTGGAATGTGAAGTCAAGTGGGCCTTAGAAAGCATCACTACGAACAAAGATAGTGGAGGTGATGGAATTCCAGTTGAGCTATTCCAAATCCTGAAAGATGATGCTGTGAAAGTGTTGCACTCAATATGCCAGCAAATTTGGAAAACTCAGCAGTGGCCACAGGACTGGAAAAGGTCACTTTTCATTCCAGTCCCAAAGAAAGGCAATGCCAAAGAATGCTCAAACTACTGCACAATTGCACTCATCTCACACTCTAGTAAAGTAATGCTCAAACTTCTCCAAGCCAGGCTTCAGCAACACCTGAATCGTGAACTTCCTAATGTTCAAGCTGGTTTTAGAAAAGGCAGAGGAACCAGAGATCAAATTGCCAGCATCCATTGGATCATGGAAAAAGCAAGAGTTCCAGAAAAACATCTATTTCTGCTTTATTGACTATGCCAAAGCCTTTGACTGTGTGGATCACAATAAACTGTGGAAAATTCTGAAAGAGATGGGAATACCAGACCACCTGATCTAGCTCTTGAGAAACCTATATGCAGGTCAGGAAGCAACAGCTAGAGCTGGACATGGAACAACAGACTGGTTCCAAATAGGAAAAGAAGTACGTCACATCATGAGAAACGCTGGACTGGAAGAAGCACAAGCTGGAATCAAGATTGCTGGGAGAAATATCAATAACCTCAGATATGCAGATGACACCACCCTTATGGCAGAAAGTGAAGAGGAACTCAAAAGCTTCTTGATAAGAGTGAAAGAGGAGAGTGAAAAAGTTGGCTTAAAGCTCAACATTCAGAAAACGAAGATCATGGCATCTGGTCCCATCACTTAATGGGAAATAGATGGGAAAATAGTGGAAACAGTGTCAGACTTTATTTTTGGGGGCTCCCAAATCACTACAGATGGTGACTGCAGCCATGAAATTAAAAGACGCTTACTCCTTGGAAGGAAAGTTATGACCAACCTAGATAGCTTATTAAAAAGCAGAGACATTACTTTGCCAACAAAGGTCTGTCTAGTCAAGGCTATGGTTTTTCCAGTGGTCATGTATGGATGTGAGAGTTGGACTATGAAGAAAGCTGAGCACCGAAGAATTGATGCTTTTGAACTGTGGTGTTGGAGAAGACTCTTGAGAGTTCCTTGGACTGCAAGGAGATCCAACCAGTCCATTCTGAAGGAGATCAGGTCTGGGTGTTCATTGGAAGAACTGATGCTAAAGCTGAAACTCCAGTACTTTGGCCACCTCATGCAAAGAGTTGACTCATTGGAAAAGACCCTGATGCTGGGAGGGATTGGGGGCAGGAGGAGAAGGGGATGACAGAGGATGAGATGGCTGGTTGATATCACCGACATGATGGACATGAGCTTGGGTAAACTCCGGGAGTTGGTGATGGACAGGGAGGCCTGGTGTGCTGTAATTCATGGGGTCGCAAAGAGTCGGACACGACTGAGCGACTCAACTGAACTGAACCAAGTGAAGTGAAGTGAGGTGATAGCTGCACTGTCATGTCTGACTCTTTTCGGCCCCATGGACTGTAGCCTGCCAGGCTCCTTTGTCCATGGGATTCTCCAGGCAAGAATACTGGAGTGGGTTGTCATTTCCTTCTCCAGGGTCTTCCCAACCCAGGGATTGAACTCCGGTCTTCCACACTGCAGGCAGATTCTTTACCACTGATCCACCAGGGAAATACTGTATCTAGTTTTTTAAGTTAACTTCATACTGTTCTCCATAATAGTTGTACCAATTTACATTCCCACCAACAGTGTAGTAGGGTTTCCTTTTCTCCACACCCTCACTAGCATTTATTGCTTGCAGATTTTTTGTTGATGACCATTCTGGACTGTGTGAGGTGATACCTCATTGTAGCTTTCATTTGCATTTCTATAATAATTAGTGATGCTGAGCATCTTTACATATGCTATTTTGGCCATCTGTATGTCTTCTTTGGAGAAAAGCGTATTTAGATCTTCCACCTATTTGTTATTGAGCTGCATGAGATTGTATATTTTGGAGATTAAATCCCTTGTAGGTCATTTCATTTCTCTGATTCTGTGGGTTGTTTTTTCATTTTGTTTATGGTTTCCTTTGCTGTACAAAAGCTTTTAGGTTTAATTAAGTTCCACTTGTTTACTTTTGTTATTATTTTCATCACTCTAGGAGGTAGATAAAAAATGATACTCCTGAGATTTATGTCAGAGTGTTTTGCCTATGTTTTCCTCTAAGAGTTTTATAGTATCCAACCTTACATGTATGTCTTTGATCCATTTTGAGTTTATTTTTGTATATGGTGTTAGTGTTTTAATTTCATTCTTTTACATGTAACAGTCCAGTTTTCCCAGGATTGAAGAAACTGTCTTTTCTCCATCATGTATTTTTGCCCCCTTTGTCACAGATTAGGTAACCACAAGTGCATGGGTTTATCTCTGGACTTATAGCCTGTTCCACTGATTCACATTTCTGTTTTTGTCCAGTACTATACTGTTTTAATAACCATAGCTTTGTAGTATAGTCTGAAGTCAGAGAGCCTGATTCCTCCAGCTCATTTTCTTTCCTAAGATTGCTTAAGCTATTCGGGGTCTTTTTTGTTTCCATACAAATTGTAGAATACTTTGTTTTAGTTCTGTGAAAAATGCCATTGGTAATTTTATAGCATTGCATTGAATCTATAGATTATTTGGGGTTGTATAATCATTTTCACGATATTGATTCTTCAGTTCAAGGACGTGATATATCTCTTCTGTTTGTGCCATCTTTGATTTCTTTCATCAGCATTCTGCAGTTTTCTGAATAGATGTTTTTGCCTCCTTAGGTTTATTCCTAGGTATTTTATTCCTTTGGATGTGATGGCAAATGAGATTGTTTCCTTGATTTCTCTTTTAAATCTTTTGTTAGTGTATAGAAATATAAGAGATTTCTGTGTATTTTATATCCTGCAAAATTCCAAATTTATTGATGAGTTCTAGAAGTTTTCTGGTAGCATAGAAAATCCTAAAATGCTATCAGAAAACTTCTAGAACTCATCAATAAATTTGGAATATTGCAGGATATAAAATACACAGAAATCTCTTATATTTCTATACACTAACAAAAGATTTAAAAGAGAAATCAAGTCTACGCCCCAACCAGTAATGCTGAAGAAGCTGAAGTTGAAGGGTTCTATGAAGACCTACAAGACCTTTTAGAACTAACACCCAAAAAAGATGTCCTTTTCATTATAGGGGACTGGAATGCAAAAGTAGGAAGTCAAGAAACACCTGGAGTAACAGGCAAATTTGGCCTTGGAATACGGAATGAAGCAGGGCAAAGACTAATAGAGTTTTGCCAAGAAAATGCACTGGTCATAACAAACACCCTCTTTCAACAACACAAGAGAAGACTCTATACATGGACATCACCAGATGGTCAACACTGAAATCAGATTGATTATATTCTTTGCAGCCAAAGATGGAGAAGCTCTATACAGTCAGCAAAAACAAGACCAGGAGCTGACTGTGGCTCAGACCATGAACTCCTTATTGCCAAATTCAGACTTAAATTGAAGAAAGTAGGGAAAACCACTAGACCATTCAGGTATGACCTAAATCAAATCCCTTATGATTATAGAGTGGAAGTGAGAAATAGATTTAAGGGCCTAGATCTGATAGAGTGCCTGATGAACTATGGAATGAGGTTCATGACATTGTACAGGAGACAGGGATCAAGACCATCCCCATGGAAAAGAAATGCAAAAAAGCAAAATGGCTGTCTGGGGAGGCCTTACAAATAGCTGTGAAAAGAAGAGAAGCAAAAAGCAAAGGAGAAAAGGAAAGATATGAACATCTGAATGCAGAGTTCCAAAGAATAGCAAGAAGAGATAAGAAAGCCTTCTTCAGCGATCAATGCAAAGAAATAGAGGAAAACAACAGAATGGGAAAGACTAGGGATCTCTTCAAGAAAATCAGAGATACCAAAGGAACATTTCATGCAAAGATGGGCTCGATAAAGGACAGAAATGGTATGGACCTAACAGAAGCAGAAGATATGAAGAAGAGATGGCAAGAATACAAAGAACTGTACAAAAAAGATCTTCACGACCCAGATAATCACAATGGTGTGATCACTGACCTAGAGCCAGACATCCTGGAATGTGAAGTCAAGTGGGCCTTAGGAAGCATCACTACGAACAAAGATACTGGAGGTGATGGAATTCCAGTTGAGCTATTCTAAATCCTGAAAGATGATGCTGTGAAAGTGCTGCACTCAATATGCCAGCAAATTTGGAAAACTCAGCAGTGGCCACAGGACTGGAAAAGGTCAGTTTTCATTCCAATCCCAAAGAAAGGTAATGCCAAAGAATGCTCAAACTACTGCACAATTGCACTCATCTTACACGCTAGTAAAGTAATGCTCAAAATTCTCCAAGCCATATGTGAACCGTGAACTTCCAGATGTTCAAGCTGGTTTTAGAAAAGGCAGAGGAACCAGAGATCAAATTGCCAACATCTGCTGGATCATGGAAAAAGCAAGAGAGTTCCAGAAAAACATCTACTTCTGCTTTATTGACTATGCCAAAGCCTTTGACTGTGTGGATCACAATAAACTGTGGAAAATTCTGAAAGAGATGGGAATACCAGACCACCTGATCTGCCTCTTGAGAAATTTGTATGCAGGTCAGGAAGCAACAGTTAGAACTGGACATGGAACAACAGACTGATTCCAAATAGGAAAGGAGTACGTCAAGGCTGTATATTGTCACCCTGCTTATTTAACTTCTATGCAGAGTACATCATGAGAAACGCTGGACTGGAAGAAACACAAACTGGAATCAAGATTGCCGGGAGAAATATCAATAACCTCAGATATGCAGATGATACCACCCTTATGGCAGAAAGTGAAGAGGAACTAAAAAGCCTCTTGATGAAAGTGAAAGAGGAGAGTGAAAAAGTTGACTTAAAGCTCAACATTCAGAAAACGAAGATCATGGTATCCGGTCCCACCACTTCATGGGAAATAGAGGGGGAAACAGTGTCAGACTTTATTTTTCTGGGCTCCAAAATCACTACAGATGGTGACTGCAGCCATGAAATTAAAAGACACTTACTCCTTGGAAGGAAAGTTATGACCAACCTAGATAGCATATTCAAAAGCAGAGACATTACTTTGCCAACAAAGGTCTGTCTAGTCAAGGCTGTGGTTTTTCCTGGGTAATGTATGGATGTGAGAGTTGGACTGTGAAGAAGGCTGAGCACTGAAGAATTGATGGTTTTGAACTGTGGTGTTGGAGAAGACTCTTGGGAGTCCCTTGGACTGCAAGGAGATCCAACCAGTCCATTCTGAAGATCAGCCCTGGGATTTCTTTGGAAGGAATGATGCTAAAGCTGAAACTCCAGTACTTTGGCCACCTCATGCGAAGAGTTGACTCATTGGAAAAAACTCTGATGCTGGGAGGGATTGGGGGAAAGAGGAGAAGGGGATGACAGAGGATGAGATGGCTGGATGGCATCACTGACTCGATGGCCATGAGTCTGAGTGAACTCTGCGAGTTGGTGATGGACAGGGAGGCCTGGCGTGCTGCGATTCATGGGGTCACAAAGAGTCGGACACGACTGAGTGACTGATCTTATCTGATGTATAGTATCACATCATTTTCAGAAAGTGACAGTTTTGCTTTTCCAATTTGGATTCTTTTTTTTTCTTCTCTAATTGCTATGGCTAAGGCAAGGGAATCCCATAAGGCTATCAGCCAACTTCAGCAGAAACTGCAGGGCATAAAGGAGTGGCATGATGTACTGATGTATTTAAAGTGATAAAAGGGAAAAAACCTACAACCAAGAATACTCTACCCAGCAAGGCTCCCAGTCAGATTTGACTGAGAGATCAAAAGATTTACAGACAAGCAAAAGCTAAGAGTTCGGTACCACTAAATCAGCTTTACGGCACATGTTAAGGGAATTTGCCTAAGTGAAAAAGGAAAGGGCACAACTAGAAACAAGAAAATTATGAAATAGCTCAATAGTAAAGGCAAACATACAGAAAAGGCAGGAAATCATCCACACACACCGTTAGCAGGGGGATAAAAGACAAAAGTACTAAATCAACTATATCCACAATAAGCAGTTAAGGGATACACAAAAATTGAGGTGTAAAATAATATTAAGATCAGTAATCATAAGAGGAGAAGAGTACAAATGCAGGGCTGTTAAAATGCATTTAAAATTAAGAAGTCAGAAACTTTATCATGTATATAGACTGCTATATTAAAAACCTCATGATAACCACAAACCAAAAATATATAGTAAATACACACAGAGAAAGAAAAAAGGAATCCAAATATAACACTAAAGAAAGTCATCAAATCACAGGAGAAAACAACCAAAAAAAAAACAAAAAACAAAAAACCACACACTATAAAAACAACCCCAAAACAATTAAAATGGCAATAAGAACATACATATCAGTAATTACTCTAAATGTAAATGGATGAAAGGTTTCAACCAAAAGACAGCTTTTATACTGTTATCTCACCATCTAACAAAGGTCATAAAAAATCATGACAAAAATTTTTACCATAATCAATAATACATTTTGTATAATATTTTAAGTGGTTAGCCAAAAGGACACAATTTTACATGCAGTAAGTATCAGTGCAAATGTTATTATTGTTCAGTTGCTAAGTCATATCCGACTCTTTGTGACCCCATGGACTGCAGCACACAGGCTCCTTGGTCCTGCTCTATCTATGAGTTTGAGCAAATTCAGGTCCATTGAGTTAGTGATGCTATCTAACCATCTCATCCTCTGCCACTCCCTCCTTCTTTTGCCTTCAGTCTTTCTCAGCATCAGGGCCTTTTCCAATGAGTCAGCTGTTTGCATCAGGTGGCCAGAGTATTGGCGCTTCAGCATCAGTACTTCCAGTGAGTATTCAGGGTTGATTTCCCTTAGGATTGACTGGTCTGATTGGACTGCAAGGGACTCTCAAGAGTCTTCTCCAGCACCACAGTTTGAAAGCATAAATTCTTTGGCACTCAGCCTTCTTTATGGTCCAAGTCTCACATCCACACATGACTACTAGAAAAACCATAGCTTTAACTATATGGACCTTTGTTGGCAAAGTGATGTCTCTGCTTTTTAATACACTGTCTAGGTTTGTCATAGCTTTCCTTCCAAGGAGAAACCATCTTTTAATTCCATGGCTGCAGTCACCATCTGTAGTGATTTTGGAGCCCCTCCCTCATTAAACGGAAGTGATGTGGAATAAATGAACTCAGATCTATTATGACTCAGCCTAAATCTTGAAAACATTAAATTGATTTCCAAAAGGGAAAGAAGATGGTCTTTTAAGTCCTACAGTGATTCTATAAGTTGGCAATATCTACACGTGGGAAAATGCCCTTGATTGTTTCTTTCTTCCTCTGGACTAGTTTCGGCCTTTTCCATAGTGTTTGTGTTTTCCTGACACTTTTAGTCTTTGAAATCAGAAAATGGTCATATCCTAAGTTGATTTACCACACTACAGAGGTGTTCCCAGGCCTATGCCCTTCATGTGTCTCTAAGATCTACTTTTTCTGTTTCACACACACAAGAAAATTTGAGTCGTAAAAATGATAGTGCAAATCAAGAAAAAAAAATCGTGCGTCAGGATGACTCATATATGCGTATATTTCAGCTTTAAAATAGCAATAATGCTGCTTCCCCCTTTTTCCTTGCCTTCTTCCTGAATTATGAAAGATGGTTTTTGAGACAAAACTTCTTTAACTAGGAACAGACACTGTATTTTAATTTCTTAAATTTGGGGGGTGACATTTTGGAGAGTTTTTTCACTCAGAGGTGGCTGAGCATGTGTTGGGTAAGGGGCATAATTTAGAACCCCGCTCCTAAATTAGGGAACTTCAAGTTTCTGTCAGCTCCTGAAATGTAGGGATCTTTCCCCCTAGAGAATCGATATGGTGAAGTACCTGAGTGGAGGGAATGGTGGCATTAGCTCTTTTAATTTTTTTAATTGGAGGATAATTGCTTTATAATATTATGTTGGTTTCTGCTGTACAACAATGCGAATCAGTCATAATTTTATATATCTATATCTATATCTATATCTATATCTATATATATCTCCCCTCCCTCTTAGCCTCCTTCCCCACTCCCATCCCACCCCGCTAGGTCTTCATAGAGTGCTGGACTCGGGCTCCCTGTGTTATACAGAAGCTTCCCACTAGTTATTTATTTTAGCCACGATAGTGTATATATGTCAATACTACTTTCTCAATTCATCCCATCCTCTCCTTCCCCTGCTGTGTCCACAAGTCCATTATCCACCTGTGTCTCCATTCCTTCCCTGCAAATAGGTTCATCAGTACTATTTTTTCTAGATTCCATATATATGCATTAATATGATATTTGTTTTTCTCTTTCTTACTTGCTCTATACAGGCTCTAGCTTCACCCACCTCACTGCCACTGACTCAAATCCGTTCCTTTCTGTGGCTGAGGAACATTCCACTGTGTGTATGGACTACATTGTCTTCATCCGTTCGTCTGTCGATGGACATCTAGGTTGCTTCCACATCCTGGCTGTTGTAAATAGTGCTGCAGTGAACATTAGGGTACATGTTTCTTTCTGAATTGTGGTTTTTCTCTGGGTAACACCCAGTAGCAGGATTGCTGGGTCATATGGTAGTTTTATTCCTAGTTTTTAAAGGAATCTCCATACTGTTCTCCAAAATGGCTGTATCAATTTACATTCATTAGCTTTTGACTGAGACAAGAAGCAAGGTAGATGTATGTGTGTGTGTATTTTAAGAGTTGCTATATCCTGACCTAGGAGAACCAACAAGGGCTGATTTGCTAAGATTAATGTGATCCCTAAAGCACCTTTGCCAAGGAAGTTTCTTGGTTGATTAGGAGCCGCCAGAAGGTGATGAGACAGAAAATATGGGCTGTAGTCCCTGCCTCTACATCCAGCCCCACTGACTGCAAAGTTTTCAGTGAATCAGGGCTTGCAAGAATAGAAGGATCGTGAGTTCACCTTTGTCACCACTCAGTAAAATCTACTGTGTCCAAAGTGTAGTGCTAATGAGGCCAAGCATCTCATCCCTAAGATACCAGTGAGCCAACTTAGCCCCTTGGTCACATGCTACTCTGCAGCAAACACATGCTACGTCGGAGGGTTTAAGCGCAACCCATCACCACAGCCTGATGGGACGGAGAGTGATACAATGGAAGGTGTGGGTCACATAATTAGACTAGGGCTAACATAACTGTGGATAGGGGACCTAAAGTTCCTTATAGTGACTAATATTTAATTTTCCTGTCTCTAAAAGTCTAAACCCATGGGTTCCTCAGACAGTGGGAATGTAACATCTTTATTCACTTACTTAACAAATATTGATCCCGTGCCTTCTAGATGTCAGACAATATATTAGGCTCTGGGGCTTTGGCAATGAAAATATGGTCTCAGCCCTCATTGCCTTTTTTTTTTTTTTTTAACAATCTGATGGCATCAAAAGACATGAAATAAATTTACCACCAAAAGTGAAAATTACAACTTTGACAAAAGGGATTATGAGGTGTGAGGGACCCTCTAATGGGGATGGGGTGCAGTGACAGCTAGGAAAGTTGGGGAATGCTTTCCTGAGGAAGTGGTACTTGAGCTGAGACCCAAAGGAAAAGTCAATGTGAACCAGTCAAAAATAGGACTTTAGTAGCTTCTAGAGAGAAGGAATTAATTACATGTGCAAAAGCCTATGATAGGAGTGCAAAGAATATTTGAGAAATAGAAAGCCAATATGGCTGGAGTAGAGACAGCAAGGAATGCGGTGCATGAAGGGGGAAAGGAAGATAACAACCAGACTATGCGAGGCTGGCAGACCCTGGTAAGAGGATTTGTCATTCAAACAGGATATGTATCTTGAAAAGAGAAATCTGATTTCATTCCTGAACAAGAATGAAAATAAGTAAAGATCAATTAGTAGTTGATTGTGTGGGTTAAACAAGAGATAATGATACTTTGAACTAGGGTGCTAATATCAAAAGGGAAAGAGCTCAATGGATCCTGGAGATGTTTAAGAGATTAAGAAAAGATGATTTGGTGAAAAATTGCATAAATAAGGCAAGACAGAAAGATATCAAGGATACTTTTATAACATATATCTGGACGGATGGATGGTAGTACTGTTCACAGTAACAGGGAATGCTGTAATGGGGCTGGGGAAAGGAAACTATGAGTATGGACTTGTACCTGTTAGAAAGATATTAAGTAGGGAGTTGATATGTGGGTCTGGGGTTCAGAAGGGTCTGGATTGGAGACAGAGCAGTGAGTCATCTATAGATGAAAGTGAGAGTGTTAGTTGCTCAATCCTGGCCGCCTCTTTGCGACCCTCTGGACTGTAGCCTGCCAGGCTCCTCTGTCCATGGGCTTCTCCAGGCACAAATACTGAAAAGGATTGCTGTGCCTTTCTTCAGGGGATCTTCCCATCCCAGGGATTGAACTTGGGTCTCCTGCATTGCAGGCAGATATAAATAAATGGTACTTAAAGCTATATGTGTAGGTGAAACGACCCAATCAAAAAATGGGCCAAAGAGCTAAACAGACATTTCTCCAAAGAAGACATACAGATGGCTAACAAACATGTGAAAAGATGCTCAACATCACTCATTATCAGAGAAATGCAAATCAAAACCACAATGAGGTACCATCTCACTCCGGTCAGAATGGCTGCTATCAAAAAGTCTACAAACAATAAATGCTGGAGAGGGTGTGGAGAAAAGAAAACCCTCTTACACTGTTTGTGGGAATGCAAACTAGTACAGCCACTATGGAGAACAGTATGGAGATTCCTTAAAAAACTGGAAATAGAATTGCCAAACGACCTAGCAATCCCACTGCTGGGCATACACACTGAGGAAACCAGAATTGAAAGAAACACAAGTACCCCAATGTTCATCACAGCACTGTTTACAATAGCCAGGACATGGAAGCAACCTAGATGTCCATTGGCATACAAATGGATAAGAAAGCTGTGGTACATATACACAATGGAATATTATTCAGCCATTAAAAAGAATACATATGAATCAATTCTAATGAGGTGGATGAAACTGAAGCCTATTACACAGAGTGAAGTAAATCAGAAAGAAAAACACCAATAACAGTATATTAATGCCCATGTTTGGAATTTAGAAAGATGGTAACAATGACCCTATACATAAGACGGTAAGAGAGACACAGATATAAAGAACAGACTTTTGGACTCTGTGGGAGAAGGTGAGGGTGGGATGATTTGAGAGAATTGCATTGAAACCTGTATATTACCATATGTGAAGTAGATGACCAGTCCAAGTTTGAAGCATGAAACAGGGCACTCAAAGCCTGTGCACTGGGACAACCCTGAGGGATGGGATGGGAGGGAGGGGCGTTTGGGATACGCGACCATGTACGTCTGTGGCTGATTCATGTCAATGTGTGGCAAAATCCACCACAATGTTGTAATTAGCCTCCAATTAAAATAAACAATTTTTTTTTTAAAAAAAGCTATATGTGTAGGTGAGATTGTTTAGAGAAGACACTGAGATGAAAGCCTGTGACTGAGCCAATAAAGAATTTTAACTTTATTTTCATTTTTACATTCTTTCCCATTATGGTTCATCATCAGATCAGATCAGATCAGTCGCTCAGTCGTTTCCGACTCTTTGCGACCCCATGAATCGCAGCACACCAGGCCCCCTGTCCATCACCAACTCCCGGAGTTCACTGAGACCCACGTCCATCAAGTCAGTGATGCCATCCAGCCATCTCATCCTCTGTCATCCCCTTCTCCTCCTGCCCCCAATCCCTCCCAGCATCAGAGTCTTTTCCAATGAGTCAACTCTTCGCATGAGGTGGCCAAAGTACTGGAGTTTCAGCTTTAGCATCATTCCTTCCAAAGAAATCCCAGGGCTGATCTCCTTCAGAAGGGACTGGTTGGATCTCCTTGCAGTCCAAGGGACTCTCAAGAGTCTTCTCCAACACCACAGTTCAAAAGCATCAATTCTTCAGCGCTCAGCCTTCTTCACAGTCCAACTCTCACATCCATACATGACCACAGGAAAAACCATACCTTGACTAGACGGACCTTTGTTGGCAAAGTAATGTCTCTGCTTTTCAATATGCTATCTAGGTTGGTCATAACTTTCCTTCCAAGGAGTAAGCGTCTTTTAATTTCATGGCTGCAGTCACCATCTGTAGTGATTTTGGAGCCCAGAAAAATAAAGTCTGACACTGTTTCCACTGTTTCCCCCTCTATTTCCCATGAAGTGGTGGGACCAGATGCCATGATCTTCGTTTTCCGAATGTTGAGCTTTAAGCCAACTTTTTCACTCTCCACTTTCACTTTCATCAAGAGGCGTTTGAGTTCCTCTTCACTTTCTGCCATAAGGGTGGTGTCATCTGCATATCTGAGGTGATTGATATTTCTCCCGGCAATCTGGATTCCAGCTTGTGTTTCTTCCAGTCCAGCATTTCTCATGATGTACTCTGCATATAAGTTAAATAAGCAGGGTGACAATATACAGCCTTGACGTACTCCTTTTCCTATTTGGAATCAGTCTGTTGTTCCATGTCCAGTTCTAACTGTTGTTTAGTGAACTGCATACAAATTTCTCAAGAGGCAGATCAGGTGTTCTGGTATTCCCATCTCTTTCAGAATTTTCCACAGTTTATTGTGATCCACACAGTCAAAGGCTTTGGCATAGTCAATAAAGCAGAAATAGATGTTTTTCTGGAACTCTCTTGCTTTTTCCATGATCCAGCATATGTTGGCAATTTGATCTCTGGTTCCTCTGCCTTTTCTAAAACCAGCTTGAACATCAGGAAGTTCCTGGTTCACATATTGCTGAAGCCTGGCTTGGAGAATTTTGAGCATTACTTTACTAGCCTGTGAGATGAGTGCAATTGTGCAGTAGTTTGAGCATTCTTTGGCATTGCCTTTCTTTGGGACTGGAATGAAAACTGACCTTTTCCAGTCCTGTGGCCACTGCTGAGTTTTCCAAATTTGCTGGCATATTGAGTGCAGCACTTTCACAGCATCATCTTTCAGGATTTGGAATAGCTCAACTGGAATTCCATCACCTCCACTAGTTTTGTTCGTAGTGATGCTTTCTAAGGCCCACTTGACTTCATAGGATACTATATATAGCTCTCCGTGTAAAAAGCAAGACCTTGTTGTTTAATCCAGTCTATATATAAAAGCTTACATGTGCTAACCCCAACATCCCACTCCATCCCTCCTCCAACCTCCTCCACTTTGGCAATCCCCAGTCTATTCTCGGTGATTGTTTCTATTTCATAGATTAGATTCATTTGTGTCATAGTTTAGATTCCACATATATGTGATATCCTGTGGTATATGTCTTTTTCTGACTTCACTTATTATGATAATCCCTAGGTCCATGCTGCAAATGGCATTATTTCGTGTTTTGTGGCTGAGTAATACTCCATTGTATATGGTACCGCATTTTCTTTATCCATTCATCCATCAATGGATGTTTAGATTCTTTCCATGTCTTGGCTATTGTGAATAAAGTTATGGACATAGAGGTGCATGTATTTTTTAAAATTATAGTTCTGTCTGGATATATGCAGATCATATCATAATTCTATATTTAGTTTTCTATACTATAGAAGCTAGTTTCTATATAGTTTCTGAGGAGTCTCTATACTGTTTTCTACAGAGGCTGCACCAACTTACAAGGAATTTTAACTTTTAAAGAGTGGTTAGGGTTTGAATCTCCAAAGGTGAAAGAAAAGAGTGGTTATAGAGAAAGGAGATAAACCAGGAAGTGTGGTATAGGCAAAGCAAGAGCATAAACTCTCAAAGGTGTAAAAGAGAGGGCAAAACGCTCCATGGCTGCTCAGTAAAGTAGGCTGAGGATGGAAAATGTCCATTAGATTTAATGACATGGAATCAATGACGTCAGAAAATCCATTTTGTGACAGAGCTGAAGATAGAAAATTGTAGAGTTGAAAAGTTTGAATGGACTGTCTAGAAGTAAAATGGAAAATAAAGTTTGAAGGGAATGGCAAAGTTCTGAATTTTGGAGGATGAAAGAGTGAGAGTTGACTGGAGGAATATCATAGGACTGCTGGGTAGCTTGGAGGGCCCATTTGAGATTGGAGTCAATAAATTTATAGTTCAAAATCTGCCTTATTGTGGCACTTACAAGCCCTCAGCTACCTGAATACCAGCAGATGACCAGGTTCATCCAAGGGTGACATGCAAAGATAGAAAAACCAGAGAGTTTGATATATGGGAAAGTGTATTGCTAAAATGATGTAAAATCTAAGATGGGAAAGAAGGAAAAATCATACGTTGATTTGGAATGATTTGGAAAGTCGTACATTAATGTAGGAGTGAGAAGGTCCTGATAAAAGAAACAATTAAGTAGAAATAGCTGAACAAGAAACACAGGAAAGGGGACTGTAGTCAGAATTTTGTTGTTCAGTTGCTCAGTCTTGTCCAAATCTTTATGACCCCATGAACGGCAGCATGCCAGGCTTCCCTGTCCTTCACTATCTCCCAGAGTTTGCTCAAATTCATGTCCATTGAGTCAGTGATGTCATCCAACCATCTCATCCTCTGTTGCCCCCTTCTCCTCCTGCCTTCAATCTTTCCCAGCATCAGGGTCTACTCCAATGAGTCAGCTCTTTGCATTAGGTGGCCAAAGTATTGGAGCTTCAGATTCAGCATCAGTCCTTCTAATGAATATTCAGGGTTGATTCCCTTTAGGATTGACTGGTTTGATTTCCTTGCCATCTAAGGGACTCTCAAGAGTCTTCTCCAGCACCACAGTTTGAAAGCATCAATTCTTTGGCACTCAGCCTTCTTTACAGCTCAAACTCTCACATCCATACATGACTACTGTAAAAACCATAACTTTGACTACATGGACTTTTGTTGGCAAAGTGATGTCTCTGCTTTTTAATACACTGTCTGCTGCTGCTGCTGCTAAGTCGCTTCAGTCGTGTCCAACTCTGTGCGATCCCAGAGACAGCAGCCCACCAGGCTCCCCCGTCCCTGGGATTCTCCAGGCAAGAACACTGGAGTAGGTTGCCATTGCCTTCTCCAATGCATGAAAGTGAAAAGTGAAAGGGAAGTCGCTCAGTCGTGTCCAACTCCTAGCGACCCCAGAGACAGCAGCTCACCAGGCTCCTCCGTCCATGGGATTTTCCAGGCAAGAACACTGGAGTGGGTTGCCGTTGCCTTCTCCGAATACACTGTCTAGGTTAGTCAAAGCTTTCCTTCCAAGAAGAAAGTGTCTTTTTATTTCATGGCTGCAGGAACCATCCATGGTGATTTTGGAACCCAAGAAAATAAAGTCTAACACTGTTTCCATTTATCCCCCATCTATTTGCCATGATGTGATGGGACCAGATGCCATGATCTTAGTTTTTGGAATGTTGAATTTTAAGTCAGCTTTTTCACTCTTCTCTTTCACATTCATCAAGAAGCTCTTTAGTTCCTCTTTGCTTTCTGCCATTAGGGTGGTGTTATTTGCATGTCTGAGGTTATTGATATTTCTCCTGGCAATCTTGTTTCCAGCTTGTGCTTCATCTAGCCTGGCATTTTGCATGATATACTCTGCACATAAGTTAAATAAGCAGGGTGACAATATACAGCCTTGACATATTCCTTTCCCAATTTTGAACCAGTCCATCCTTCCATGTCCAGTTCTGTTGTTTCTTGGCCTGCATACAGGTTTCTCAGGAGACTGATAAGGTGATCTGGTATTCCCACATCTTTAAGTATTTTTCATAGTTTGTTGTGATCCACACCACCAAAGGCTTTGGTGTAGTCAATGAAGCAGAAGTAGATGTTTTTCTGGAATTCTGTTGCTTGCTCTATGATCCAATGGATGTTGGCAATTTGATCTCTGGGTTCCTTTGCCTTTTCTAAATCTAGCTTGTACATCTGGAAGTTCTCAGTTCACATACTGTTGAAGCCTCGCTTGAAGGATTTTGAATATTACTTTGCTAGCATGTGAAATGAGTCCAATTGTGGGGTAGTTTGAACATTCTTTGGCATTGTCCTTCTTTGGGACTGGAATGAAAACTGACCTTTTCTAGTCCTGTGGCCACTGCTGAGTTACCCAAATTTGCTGGCATATTGAGTGCAACACTTTCACAGCATCATCTTTTAGGATTTGAAATAGCTCAGCTGGAATTCCATCACCTCCACTAGCTTTGTTTGTAGTGAGGCTTCCTAAGGCCCACTTGACTTCACACTCCAGGATGTCTGGCTCTAGGTGGATGGTCACACCATTGTGGTTATCTGGGTCCTTAAACATTTTTTGTATAGTTCTTCTATTTTTTCTTGCCACCTCTTCTTAATATCTTCTGCTTCTATTAGGTCCATACTGTTTATGTCCTTTATTGTGCCCATTTTTCCATGAAATGTTCCCTTGGTATCTCTAATTTTCTTAAAGAGACCACTAGTCTTTCCCATTCTATTGGTTTTCTGTATTTCTTTGCATTATTCACTTAAGAAGGCTTTCTTATCTCTCCTTGCTGTTCTTTGGAAATCTGCATTTAGATGGGTATAGCATATTAAAAGGCAGAGACATTACTTTGCCAACAAAGGTCCGTCTAGTCAAGGCTATGGTTTTTCCTGTGGTCATGTATGGATGTGAGAGTTGGACTGTGAAGAAAGCTGAGCACCGAAGAATTGATGCTTTTGAACTGTGGTGTTGGAGAAGACTCCTGAGAGTCCCTTGGACTTCAAGGAGATCCAACTAGTCCATTCTAAAGGAGATCAGTCCTGGGTGTTCTTTGGAAGGAATGATGATAAAGCTCAAACTCCAGTACTTTGGCCACCTCATGCGAAGAGTTAACTCATTGGAAAAGACTCTGATGCTGGGAGGGATTGGGGGCAGGAGGAGAAGGGGATGACAGAGGATGAGATGGCTGGATAGCATCACTGACTCAATGGGCATGAGTTTGGGTAAACTCCGGGAGTTGGTGATGGACAGGGAGGCCTGGCGTGCTGCAATTCATGGGGTTGAAAAGAGTCGGACACTACTGAGTGACTGAACTGAAATGAACTGATCTTTCCTTTTCTCCTTTTCCTTTCACTTCTCTTGTTTTCTCAGCTGTTTGTAAGGCCTTCTCAGACAACCATTTTTGCTTTCTTAAATTTCTTTTTCTTGGGGATGGTTTTGGTCACCACCTCCTGTACAATGTTATGAACCTCCACCATTGTTCTTCAGGCACTCTGTCTACGAGATCTAATCCCTTGAATTCATTTGTCATTTCCACTGTATAATCATAAGGGATTTGATTTAGATCATACCTGAATGGCCTGGTGGTTTTCCCTACTTTCTTCAATTTAAGTCTGAATTTTGCAATAAGGAGCTCATGATCTGAGTCACAGTCAGCTCCCAGTTTTATTTTTGCTGACTGTATAGAACTCCATCTTTGGCTTCAAAGAATATAATCAATCTGGTTTCGGTATTGACCATCTGGTGATGTCCATGTGTAGAGTCATCTCTTGTGTTGTTGGAAGAGGGTTTTTTGTATGACTAATGTGTACTCTTGGCCAAACTCTGTTAGCCTTTGCTCTGTTTCATTTTGTACTCCAAGGCCAAACTTGCCTGTTACTCCAGGCTAGATATTCCAGGTATCTCTTGACAGTCCCCTATGATAAAAAGGACATTTTTATTTTTATTTTTTTTGGTCTTGTAGAAGGTCTTGTAGGTCTTCATAGAACTGTTCAACTTCAGCTTCTTCAGCATTACTGGTTGGGGCATAGACTTGGATTAGTGTGATTTTGAATGGCTTGCCTTGGAAATGAACCAATATCATCCTGTCATTTTTGAGATTGTACCCAGGTACTGCATTTCAGCGGAGACGGCAATGGCACCCCACTCCAGTACTCTTGCCTGGAAAATCCCATGGACGGAGGAGCGTGGAAGGCTGCAGTCCATGGGGTCGCTAAGAGTCGGACACGACTGAGCGACTTCACTTTCAATTTTCACTTTCATGCATTGGAGAAGGAAATGGCAACCCACTCCAGTGTTCTTGCCTGGAGAATCCCAGGGACAGAGGAGCCTAGTGGGCTGCTGTCTATGGGGTCACACCGAGTCGGGCATGACTGAAGTGACTTAGCAGCAGCAGCAGCAGCAACTGCATTTCAGACTCTTTGTTGACCATGAGGGCTACTCCATTTCTTCTAAGGGGCTCTTGCCCACAGTAGCAGATATAATGGTCATCTGAATTAAATTCACCCACTCCTGTCCATTCTAGTTTCAAATATTGATGTTCACTCTTGCCATCTCTGTGTTTGACCACTTCCAACTTACCTTGATTCATGGACCTAACATTTCAGGTTCCTATGCAATATTTTTCTTTACAGCATTGGACTTCACTTTCACCAGCAGACCCATCCACAACTGGGTGTCCTCTCTGCTTCGGCTCAGCCTTTTCATTCCTTCTGGAGCTCTTTCTCTGCTTCTTCTCCAGCAGCATACTGGACACCTCCTGGCCTGGCAGGGGGTTTACCTTTCAGCATCATATATTTTTGCCTTTTCATACTCTTCATGGGGTTCTCAAGGCAGGAATGGTGAGTGGTTTGCCATTACCTTTTCCACGACTTTAGAGGTGGTACAGGCACAGTTGATGATCAGACTCAGGATCCAAGGGAGTTTGTGGCTGAAGAAGGGTAGACGTCACAAGAGATGAGGGGTCGTGTGCTTGGCTCCATCAAATCTTTTTCATTTGCAGCTGGTGGAAAACCCAATTCAAACTGGGATTGGGAAAGAATACAGAAACTTTTGTTATCAAAAAGTGAAGAGGTAGTTTAGGTTAGGCACAGCTCACAGGATGCCATCAGGGTCTAACGGTCCATTTTCCAGCTCTGATGTCCTTGATAAGGACTTCAATCTCAGGCAAGCTCTGCCTTAGTGAGAGCAAAACAGCTGCCAACAACTCCAAGTTTTCATCCTTACCAGTCTAAGATGAGCAGAGAAGAATAAATGTCTCTTTCCTAACTGTTAAAGCCAGTGTCCTGGGCCAATTTTTATTGGTCCAAATTTGGGTCATATTTCTATCTATGAGCAAATCACTATGATCACAAGCACTCAGTGCTGTGATTGGCTAGAACTGAGTCTCATCTACCCTTGGAATGGTTCATCAGAGGGAAAATGGGGTGTAATATCAGAAGAAGAATCAGTGTGTCCTGGCTAGTAAAAACAGATGTCTTACTTCTACAGTATTGAGCAGGCTGTTCATCAGGCCATTCAGTTTGGGAAATGAGCTTGGGGTGGAGAGGAACCTCATTAAGCCAGAATCTTTGAAAGAGGAGTTATGGGCTGGCATCAGTGACTTCATGTGTAAAATAGAATTTGGAGTGTTAGTACCCACTCCAGTGTTCTTGCCTGGAGAATCCCAGGGACGGGGGAGCCTGGTGGGCTGCCGTCTGTGGGGTCGCACTGAGTCAGACATGACTGAAGCGACTTAGCAGCAGCAGCAGCAGCAGTACAGTGCTTGTTGATAACTCTTCAGACTGAAAGATCCTTGAGGGCAAAGGGTTTGCCTCCTTGGTACCAAATAGTGGTCCTGATCCTCAAAAAATGCTGTAAATGATGGATGGATGATGAATGAATTAATGAATTAATTAATCACTGAGTTTGAAAATACTGTAGATAGAAACAGGCTCACAGTACTTGACAAAGTGTTCAACAAATACATGCCTTTCAAAATGTATCTCTTCTATTCAACTATGTCAGAAGTGGAACATTGTAAAAATAGCATAGACTTTGAAGTTAAACAAATCAAGATTTGACTTCTAGGTCTGTGTGAAGAGAATGAAGCAAATGACTTCACTACCCTAGGTCTCAGTTTTCTCATCTGTAAAATTGGGCAGGGCCACCAATTGGTTAGAGCACCACGTAGAGGGGGAATGGCCAATGAAATTATTTCCCAAGGGGATCCATGGAGTGCATTCATTATTTTGATAACTTCTTATAGTCGAGGCCTAGCTCTCAGCCTGACAGAGTAAAAAACTTCATTTCATCAGCACGTAAAGAGGGAAGTCATTTCCCAAAAGAGGTCCACATTGACCAAATTAGAAAGGCAGAGAATTCAGAATACCACTGTATTAACTTACTATGAGAAATTATTTATTCATATAACTAGCATATCTTCTCCCTGTGTGCAGCTATATAAGATTGATTGTGCTCAGGCACGGGTACTCGGGCTGCCTCCTGCATGCAGAGATGGCCCAGCCATTGGGAAAGTTCTTGGATGGTCACTGACAAGATTTATCTCTGTATCTTAGGATGAGTTTGTGCATCTTTGTTCATTATATAGTTAAGTCTTGAAAGGCATCTTCTTTCTTTCACTTGCATTGTCTTGGGAAAAGGCTCTTCTCAGCCCCTAAAACATCAGCAATAAAGAGCACCTTTCCCATCAATGCAGGCTGCACCAGCCACCAGGGTCTCCCTGGCTGGCAGTGTCAGACGGCTCAACTCCCGCAGTCCACAGCCTGTGACAAGCCCATCCCAGACTACAGCCAGTCCTTGGGAGACTGGTGTTCCTATGGTCTCTTTCTGCTCATGTGATTTCTGCCCAGTTACGTTAATCCAGACTTGAATCACAGCTCCTTCACCAGTTTCTACCAAAGTAAAAAAGCCTACTCACACAATCGGTTCACAGGTAGACTTTTCTGTAGAACCAAGGGGGCGCAAGTGAGGTCTCAGGAAGCATTTATATACACAGGAGAGACTGTAAACTCTTTAAAGCCCTGTTAGACCTTCCTATTCTTTTAAAGTTCCTCTGACAGCCCTAACAGGGGAGTTCCTGTTCTCAACAGACCGGACTTGCACTTCCCCACACCTCCAGTCCACCTCCCCTCCTCCCCACCCCCTCTACACTCCCCGCACCACTCCCCCCCCTCTAAAGCAGCAGGCAGTGGCTCTCCTGACTCAGGCACAGAGGCTCCACCCCTTCTCTGTTGCCTCCTCCACAGCTGAAACCCAGGCCTGGGGATTTCACCTTCTAAACAACCCAAGGCATTTTCCAAACAAAGACTGACTGTTCCTTTCTTTGGGGGCCGTCTGTTGAGAAAACAGATGTCCTGTTTGATTGAGAAGTGCCTGGGATACACTTTCAATCAATAGATTTCATCCACCCCTCTGAGTTTGTTCATACATTGTTGATCTAGAAAGGTTTCAGTATGACTTACGTGTTCCTGCCCCTCTCCACATTCCTGCGCAGGTTGGGAGGACGCCCTCAAATAACATTCCCTGTCACCATATTTCTCCTATAGCTACAGGCTTTCAAAGACAAGTGCTAAATGCTGGCTCCCCAACTTCCTAGCTGTGTGATCTTGTGCGAATAACTTCACCTCTCTGGCCTCAGTTTCTCCTCTGACAAAATGAGGTGATAGACTAGTTTATAGACTTTTGGTGTGGGGGGTGGGGAATGAAATTTATTCCTGTAGATTGCTTTGGGCGTGCTCAGTCACTTTAGTCCGACTCTGCGACCCTATGGACTGTAGCCGGCCAGGCTTCTCTGTCCATGGGATTTCCCAGGCAAGTGTGCTGGAGTGGGTTGCTATTTCCTACTCCAACCCAGGGATCGAACCCACATCTCTTTTGTCTCCTACATTGGCAGATGGATTCTTTGCCGCTGAGCCACAGGGGAAGCCCCTGTAAATTGCTTAGTACATAATACAGGCTCAGTAAATGTTGCTGCTCCTTTTTATAAGACCCTTTCTTCTCAAATAGTGTGACTTTATCAATGTAAAAAAAAATGAGAATTTAACCTTTGCAGTTGACTAAAGCCAGCCTTGTGCTAGAGACTAAAGTGTCAGGGTCAGGCCTCAACTTGGCTTAAGGGCTATACCTGCTGGTAGCCTAGACTACACAGGATGGCCAGGCATTCACTTAGCTACAGCCTGCTTCAAAGATGGAGAGAGGAGTGGGATATGATGAAAGATACAATGCTAACCTCAGTAGCCTAAACTGGGAGAGGCGCCAATTGCCCTGATAATAGTTCATTTCTGGGCCAGAGAATTCAGGTCCCAGGGCTGGCTAGCACCATGATGACACAGCTCTCACTAAATGTGTCCTGGACTGGGCATGAATCTCTCAGAGGCCCCTCAAATTTCCCTGGTTTCACAAAGTATGGGAAGAAGTGAGACCCCAGGGACCCTCCCAGACCTCTAGGGCTGTCTTCTAGGCTCTGTGGCCCCAAGAAAAGACAGACCTCTTGATTATATCACTAAAGTGATCCATCTGGTCCAGGTTGTTGTTCTGGTGGCCATATCTGATGGGTGAATACCATCTTCCTCCACAAGCTATCCATCCCATGGAGTTTCTGCCCGTTACAGGTACAGGCTGGTTGGACTGCTTTGTTGTTGTGGCCTCTGGAAGAACAGGGTTAAGAATGGAGTGGGAGAGCCAGGCATGGGTTGGGTGAAACCAGCACCTCCCAAGGTGGGCCTCTGTGACAGAGTGCAAGAGGGCAGTGTGGGAGTTTTGAGGGACTGCCCGGCTTGTAAGGGAGATGAGGTGGGACATTCTCTTTGCAGAAGGCAGAGCTGACTGGACCTGGACACAGGGCCCTGCACAGGGAGGGGTAGAGAAGATTATAGTTCATCTAAAAACTGTCTAAAGGGTGCACATCTACACGAAATCATTTAGAGTTTAGTCCCTACTCCCATAGGTACGTTATCCTTTTGACTTTATAAACTCTCCATGCAGATCTGATCCTCCCTTGTATGACTTCAGGTTCCTGCTTGCCTGAGCTGCATCGGGGTTAAGCAGACAGGGAGAGAGCTGGAGTGTTCTGACTTTCCACCCCTGGGGATGATCCTGAAGAAGAAACGTTGCTCTCTGTGGTGCTCCTTTGCCCCTGTACCACCCATCACCCTGGCCTCTTTGCAGGAGTGTGTACAGGAAGCAAGCAGCCAGGGAAACCCGTCTCCACCTAGCCAAGGCAGCGAGCCCATGAAATGGAAGAAGAACTGCAAAGAAAAGAGAAAGGGTCCTGGGGACTTTACTCAGAAGCAAATAATCCTGGTGACTCTGTTTTTGTGGAATCTGCCCCTGCCAGAGTCCAGTTCAGCATCTGTAGGGACATGCCGGGCTGACAGGACCTCCCCGTCTCTTTCTCAGTCCTGCGGTTTGAGGCCAAAGACTCCAGGCTGGGACCTATGCTGGCCTGGGTCCTGTCCTGGCTCCGGGCCCATTAATTCAGGTGCTCAAGCAGGACTCTTCTCTGAGAGGTCTTTGGTATGGAAGAAGGGCTAAGCATAGCTTCTCCTGAGGTTTTTGTTTGTTTTTTAATTATGGTAAGAATACTTAACATGAGAGCTCCTCTCTTAACAAACCTTTACACGTATAATGTTATTGACTATAAATACAACGTTGTACAGCAGGAGCTGTATTTAGTTTAACTGAAACTTTATGCTTGTTGATTAGTAATTCCCCATTTCTTCTTCCCTCCACCCCCATCCCTGGCAACCACCGTTCCACTCTGACGATTTTAGATACCTCACATGGGAAATCATGCAGTATTTGTCTTTCTACAACTGGCTTATTTCACTTAGCATAATGTCCTCAGGTTTGATCCATGTTGACACAAATCTCAGGATTTATTGGCTGCATCTGATTTTAGTTGTGGCATGCAGGTTCTTCACTGGGTCATGCAAGATCCTTGTTGCAGCGCCCAGACTCTCTATTTGTGGCACACGCAGGCTCAGTTGCTCCTCAGTAGGCAGGATCTTAGTTATCTGACCCGGGACTGAACCCTCATCCCCTGCATTGCAAGGCAGATTTTTAACCACTGGACCACCTTCTTCTTAAAGGCCAAATAACATTCAGCTATATTTATATACCACATGTTCTTTTTCCACCCATCCATTAATACACATTTAGGTTGCTTCTATATCTTAGCTATCGTGACTAGTGCTACAATGAGCACAGAAGTGCTAATCTCTCTTCAAGAACCTAAAAATAAACAAGTGGGACTACATCAAACTAAAAAGCTTCTGCACAGCAAAAGAAAAAAATCAAGAGTCAAAAGGCAATTTACAGAATGGGAAAAAATAATGCACACCATATAAGAAGTTAATCTCCAAAATGTGTAAGAATTTCTACAATTCAGTCGTAAAACAAAAATGTGCTAAGGACTTAGACAAAAAAAAAAAAAAAAAGTTCTTTGGACAGAGATTTCTCCAAAGAAGACAGACAAATGGCCAACATGCATATGAAAAGATACGCTAATCGTCGGGGTAATGCAAATCAAAGCCACAATGAGGTATCACCTAATTCCTCTCAAAATGGCTATACCAGAATAGATATAGAGGTGATGGTGAGGCTGTGAGACACTAGAGCCCTTGTGCACTGTTGCTGTGAAAGGAAAGTGGGGCAGCTTCAATGGAAAACGATGTTTCCTCAAAAAAATGAAAGCAGAACTATCCTATGACCCAGCAATCCCGCGGCTAGGTATTTATCCACAAGATTGAAATCAGAGAGATTAGCGCTCCTGAGGGTTGATTGGTTTGTTTCTCTCGAAGTCTGGCGCTACCCGGGCTCCCTAGAGCATGTAGGTCCCCGTTGCTTTTAAACCCCTTAAATAAAACCTCACTGCCCTTCCCCTCCACTGATCCCAGGCAGATTCCTAGGCACCCCACTGCTTATTCCAAACTGCCTTCCAGGGCCAGAATTTTGCTTCCTGCCCAGGGAACTCAAGCCAGGCTTGGGCAAGTCCCAGGGGAGAGCGCCCAGCGACATGCGCGCGGATCAGAGCAGCGTGACGCGATCCGGGACTCGCTGTGCGCTCCCCAGACGCGTGGCTTCCCTGGGCCGCTGCCAGTCCCGCTCCCCCGGCGGGGGCGGAGCGTGGCCTTTTTTGGTCCGGGGAGGAGTGGCTGTGGTCCGGGAGGTCACCGGACCGCAGGGCTGGCTGCTGTCATTTGCGCCCTGTGCTCGGGTTCAGCTCAGCTCACCCGGTTCCCATGCGAACCCGGAGCCCCAGCCCTCGGGAATAGCAGCCGCAGCGGCCAGCCGGCCAGTGCCTCCATCCCCCTATCAGAGACCCTATCATGTGCCAGGGGAGCATCTGCCCGTGGCGGGGGCCCCTGCCTCTCCTCCACGTGCGGACCTGGATCGAGCCTGTGGTGGCCTCCACGCAGGTGGCCACCTCCCTCTACGACGCGGGGTTGCTCCTCGTGGTGAAAGCGTCCTTCGGAGTTGGGCCCTCCTCTAATCACAGTTCCAGCCCGTCGCCTCGGGGGGCTCTTGAGGACGAACAGCAGAGGGCCATCTCCAATTTCTACATCGTCTACCACCTGGTGATGGGCCTGACGCCCCTCCTGTCGGCTTACGGGCTGGGCTGGCTCAGCGACCGCTACCACCGCAAGGTCGCCATCTGCGTGCCCCTGCTGGGCTTCCTGCTCTCCCGCCTCGTGCTGCTGCTCAAAGTGCTGCTGGACTGGCCCGTGGAGATGCTGTACGCAGGGGCTGCTCTGACCGGACTGTGTGGCGGCTTCTCTGCGTTCTGGTCAGGGGTCATGGCCCTGGGATCCCTCAGCTCCTCCGAGGGCCGCCGCTCCCTGCGCCTCATTGTGATTGACCTGATCCTGGGCTTGGCGGGGTTCTGCGGGAGCATGGTCTCGGGACATCTCTTCAAGCAGATGGTTGGGCACTCCAAGCAGGGCCTGGTGCTGACCGCCTGCAGTGTAAGCTGTGCCACCTGTGCCCTTTTGTACAGCCTGTTTGTGCTGAAGGTCCCCGAGTCCAAGGCCAAGCCCCGCAAGGCCGTGGATATAGTGCCTGGCACCGTCGGCAGGTATGACACCCTGGATCCTGATCAGACAGACAAGCAGAGTGTGGTGAGGCCCCCTCCACCTCCTGCAATGGCTAAGTCCAAACAAATCATCATTGGCCTGTTCTTTGTGGGCGCCATCATCTATGACCTGGCAGTGGTGGGCACAGTGGACGTGATACCGCTTTTTGTGCTGAGGGAGCCTCTGAGTTGGAACCAAGTGCAGGTGGGCTATGGTATGGCTTCGGGGTACACCATCTTCATCACCAGCTTCCTGGGCGTGCTGGTCTTCTCCCGCTACTTCCAGGACACCACCATGATCATGATCGGAATGGTCTCCTTTGCGTCAGGAGCCCTCCTCTTGGCTTTTGTGAAAGAGACATACATGTTCTACATTGGTGAGTCTGGCATTCTTGGGGAGGCAGGACGAGGCCACTGCTGATCCCCTAAGTAACGGGGCGTACACCCGCGGTGCTGTGGTCTGTCACAGCTCAGCACCAGAGATTATGTCTGCTACCTAGGAAGCACAAGGGACAGAGGATTATGTGCACCTGAGTTTGGCTGTATTATCTGTGTTGTCCACTGAAATGTAATCAAAGTGGGGTCCGTAGCTCTAGGAAGTCAAGGGAGAGATGGTCAGTGGTGCCGGGAGTCAGGAGAGGCTTTAGGATGGCCCTGAGTGGAAGAGATGGGGTTGAGTTTATCTCCCCGATTTTAAAGGGATAAAACATTTTCAAGTATTCCAGCTGAAAAGGTCCTTTAATTAAAATCATTTCAGGTCAAGCACAGGCTTTTCAAAAAGAGAAAAATCCTCCATAAATGCCTTCCACAACCAATATAATACATTCCCTCAAGGAAGCAGAATGAAGTTTCTGAGGACACAACCACAAGCAGAGCACTCTGGACCAGGGCTCTAATAGAACTTTCTAGAGTGAAAGAAATGTTCTGTAACGTTTCCGCCTAATACAATAGCCATTAGCCATGTGTGGCTATGAAGCCCTTAAAATGTGGCTAGTGCAACTTGAACAGAATTTTTCATTTTATTTCATTTAAGTAGTCATGTGACTTGCCAGTGGCTAATGGCACAACTCTAGACCGTTCCCAGAGACCACCCTTTGACTGAGGTCACACAGCTCAGAAAAACATCTCACAAAATGGCTAGATTACTTTTAGCCAGCTCCCAGTTAAACAGGCCAAGTGCAAGCCTGAGTAACCTCTCCTCTTCCCTCCCCATCACTTACAGCCACTCCCACCCCACCCCACCCCTTCGCCGCACACACACATCAGGATGATGAGCAGGGCTACAGGGAAGAGCGGGGTGTAGTAGATGTGGTAGTGGCAACGTTTCTGGATGCAGCCAAAGCTTCTGAGACTGCGTCTCAGAGATGATGTAGGGTAAGGGCAGACGCCTCCCTCCTGGGAGGCAAGGAGCTGAAAGTCACTTGAGCGACATCAGCTCCATTTCCTTAGAAACCACTTAACTCTGCCAATAAAGACGCCCTTCACCACCTGTCACCATGTCCCAGGTGCCTTGCCACCTTCAAGATGGGTCTGCAGCATCTACAGCTCCATCTAGGAACTCAGGGAGTTAGCCTGCCCTGGGGCAGGGTGGGGCCACGAAAGGACTGTGGGAGGCGGCTTCTAAGGGAGGTTTTCCTGTTATTCTGATTTACTCTTTGGCCAAGGCTGGGCTCCAGTGAAGAGTGTTCTCATGTGCTTCTTCTCCAGCTCGGGCCATCATGCTGTTCGCTCTCATCCCTATCACAACCATCCGATCAGCAATGTCCAAACTCATCAAGGGTTCCTCTTATGGTGAGTGAAAGGAATCTGAGAGGTTTCAGAGCCACTTGGTTTGAGGCACAGGGTTTGGACTGACAGAAGGCACAGGAGAGAGCTCCAGCAGCAGCCTTGAAGACACTGGGCACACACTAGTGTCCATCCAGGGCGGAAGGAGTGAGAGCAGGAGCAGGGAAAGACTGGGAAAGTCTGCCATTGAAAAGCCACCAAGGAAAATACTGCCACCCACGGGCCATGGGAAGAGCCAACTGGATGGAGGCCAGAATCCTGGTAACATGAGCCGTGAACACAGAGGGAGTCAGGGAAAGGGGAGGGGGCTCCGGAGAGCCTCCCAGAGACTCAGCTATCAGGGAACACAGAGCGACAGCACAGTAACCTTGGTAACCTCGGTCCCTTCCACAGGAAAGGTGTTCGTCACCCTGCAGCTGTCCCTGACGCTGACTGGGGTGGTGACATCCACGCTGTACAACAAGATCTATCAGCTCACCATGGAGAAGTTCATCGGCACCTGCTTTGCGCTCTCCTCTTTTCTCTCCTTCCTGGCCATCCTACCGATTGGGTAAGACAGGAGCAGTTCCTGCTCTTTGGGCTGGGGCTGAGGTCAAGGACTGTTGGAGCCTTTCCAGCCTATTATCATAAAGTATTTCCTTTTCACATTTACACAATGGGTTCTGAGTAGGCTCTCCCACTAAGAAAAACTTCGGTTCCCCCAAACTAGTAATCTGGTAATTTGGGAATTCCCTAAAGTCATAAGTAATAAACAGAGGGCCTCGACATGCTGGCTCACTTCCTGGCAGTTTTGTAACAGGAGCCTCATACACTTTCTTGTAATCAGAGGCTGGGATAAAAAACCCTCTCAAATCACCCAGACCTCGTTGAGTCTCCTTTAGGTGACAGTCATCTGGCCTCACTTTCAAGTATTCTTTCTTCTCTGTATCTTGGGAGGGCTTTGAGCACCCCTGCAGGACATGGGTAATTCCTCTGAGCTCTCTGGGGAAATTGTCTCATTTGTAAAACAAGAGTGCTTACCTTCTGGGGGATAACAGGCAGGAGGAAGGCCGGAGATACAAAGGCCCATGGGGAGAGTTGCCAGCTGAGGTTATCACCAATATAGACCACAGGAAATAATCTGGTCTTCAACCAGCTCCATTCAAAAGAAATACAAAACCACAAGCACAAGCCATATTATATGATTTTACATTTTCTAGTAGCCACGTTTAAATACAACACGAGTAACAGGTGAAATAATTTTAATAATATATTCGATTTGGCCCAATAGCTCCAAAATGTCTTTGGAATCAACCTACAAAATCAATGAGTTCTTTTGAATTAAGGCTTTGAAATCCCGTATGTATTTATACTGACTGCACATCTCAACTTGGACTCCATTTGAAGGCAAGAGTTCAGAAGCCAATGTAACTAGTGGCTACATATTAGACAGCCGAGCTTTGGTCTGTTTAGGCCCTTTTCTCATGCTTGTATCAATCCCACAGAGGAGAAAGGAACGCAGTAATGATATTGACAATAAGATACAAAGGACATGATATAGATCTGCTTTTTAAAGGGACCTGCTTGGTAGCACACTGGAGCCCTCCATATCATTAATGGTGGTGTTGTAGGCTGCAGAGTAGAAGGGTTGAAGGCAGGTTGGGAAAAGCTAAAGGTAGGTTGGAAAAAGTGGGAAGTGGATGGTGAAAAGGGCCGCCTTTGGATTCTCGCATCACACTGTGGAGCTTGATGTGCTTACATAGAAAGTTGAGCTTCCTAAGACAGAAGCCATCAATCATAAGGGTTCTTTGATTTCACAGTTGAGAGAATAAGATCAAACAGCTGAGAGAATTTGTGCAAAACAGCAGACTTGATTACCAGTGCCGTCGCTGGCCAGTTTTCATTTTCAAACTGTTCAGGCCTTAGGCCTTTTCATGTGCCCCTGTTTTCATGAGAGTCTTGGCTGAATGGGTTGGGCTTAGCTAGACCTGACCCACAATGCAAACTTCTCTGGAGTGCCAGCTCTTTGTCCAAGTGAGTAATGGATTAATAACTGTGCCACTTGGAAGTTACCCAGTTCTGTTTGATTGGCAGTTGCGTGAAATAGTCTCTTTGACCTAAACAGATCAACAAAAACAACAAAAGAAAACAAGTCTGACTAGACTAGTTAATATCTCATAGCTAGAGAGATAAACAGACAAATGAAAGCAATGAGAATATGTAATAAATGGTTCCTTTCTACAGTTTCAATGCTTTCCCTTTTTAAAGAGACTTTGGGGTATGTGAAGCAGGCGGGCTGCTCTCACCCCAGCTGGGGACACCTCACCCCAGTGGACTTGGGCCCAGTCCTACACTGTGTGCATGGAATTTTAAGATATACAGGATCTTCATCATCTTATACCACAGAAGCCGGGTCAGTATCTTGAACCAATCGTAAGTAGTAATGCTTACGTGAATTGAGGCACTCAAGTAGATGCCTCTGTTGGAGACATTTAGCAGTAGAGGGACTCAAGTGCTAACAAAGCCTCCTTTGCCTGCTGCACACTGGAATCACTTGGAGAGATTTAAAAAACTACGATGGACTGGATCCTACCTGCGGAGATTCTAACTCAGTTGATCTGGGATATAGCCTGGGCATGGGAATTTGTTAAAGCTCTCCAGTTTATTTGGATGTATAACCAAGGTTGAGAACCTTTGGTAGAAAGGGAGTATTTCTAGTACTTTTCCCTCCACGAAGTCACTAAATGAACAAAATCTTGAAAAATTCTTTCAAGAGGCCAAGGCTGCACCACCAATCATTAAGCATGATCAACAGGAAAGACCAGTAGAACTCTAGAACTGCAGAAAGAAGAGCTACATTCCAAAGACAGAAAAGCCCAGGAAGACATGTCACAGCAGGGAGTGGAGGAGGGCAGAAGGTAGAGAGGAGCGGTTGCTGAGCCCAGCTGCCAACAGCTCCATTACAATAAGTGACTGTGGCCCCAGCCCTTCCTGGTACCGAAGTGAGCCAACTTCACGGCACTGTGAGAACCTGCCCTCGCCTCCTCACTCTTCGTTATGTGCAGCAGGGAGATGCCGAGGGAATGTCTGTCTGGTTCTGCCCATCCGCCAGCCCCCAACCCCTCATCACACATGCACTCAGCTGCTGCCTTATGGTTCATAGTTGCCATCAGAAGCGAATGGGCTCCTCTTCTTCAAAGTAGACCTCTAAGCCTGAGTTCTTTTGCACCCATCCCGTTCCCCTCCCTCAATCTCTCAAAGATAAAAATAGCAAACATGTAAACAGCCTTGATTATGTGCCAGGCACTACTTTGAATGTTTCATATGTTTTAACCTTCTCAAACAATCCTCTGAAGCAATTACTATTTTATCCCCATTTTGCAGATGAAGAAACAAAATCTAAGGTGTCATGTAACTTGCCAAAGGTTACACAGTTAATAAGGGACAGTGACAGGATTTGAACCCGGGAAGTTGGTTCTTAGTCACTATTTGACGGTATATCTCAGAAAAGTCCCTGGGTATCTGGGTGCCACCCCTTTTCTCCCCTTAGAGTTTACTTGTACTACTTACCAACTCCGTCTCCTGAGTTCTTCCTATCAGAACTGACACGTGGTCTGCTACCCTCTTGCCTCCTCCTCCCCCCAGCCATGTTCTCCAGTGCTGGTCTGCATTTGCTTACTTCTCGTTCACTCGTTCACTTTGAACCCACTCCAGACTGACTTCCCTGTTCAATGCCTCCAGGGCTGCCCTGAGATCCGACTTCCTCACAGCCGAGTACACTGGACTCCCTGCCATCCTCTCCCCATCGGTTCTCAGTGGCCCCCAACACTGTGGGTCACTCCTTCCTTGGAAGGCACTTGTCACTTGGCTTTCTTAACACCTCCTCTCCCAGGTTTCTCCTACCTCTTTGACTTCTCTACAAACCTCCACATGGAAGAATTCTTTGGGGCTCAGATCTGGGTTGTCTTCTCACTTCATCATCTCGAAGTAATCTAAATTATTTTCAAAATTTCAAATTACCATCTCAGTTTCCAAAATTGCATCCTTGACGCCCTCCTAACATCTGCTCCCTTCCAGTCTTGCCCATCCCATTAAATGGCATCACACTCAGCCAGGAAAGAAATCTGAAAGTCATCAAAGTCCTCCTGCTTCTTCATCTTCCCGTACCTCCCATCCATCAAGCCTCATTGAGTCTACCTCCAGTATATGCCTCAAACTACTGTTGCTACCCCTAGTCCAAATCACTTGGGGAATCAACTTCGTCCCTGAGCCAATCTCCCTGCATCCATCCACCCTCTTTTTACCAGGTGGCCTGAGAAATTTCCTTAGAGTGGACACCAGTTCGCATCATCTCCTGCTCAAAGCTCTGTACTTGGCTTTCACGGTTCTTAGGATGAAGCGCCACTGTCTCACGGTGGACCACAGGTCCTGCATAGTCCAGCCTCACCCTCTTCTCTAGCCTGCTATTCCTGCCACTCACCACCCTCCCCTCTCCGCTTCAGCCCCAGGAGCCTCCCCCTCGTGCCCTTCCCCCTTCCTTACCCACATGTCCTTTTTTTTTGGCTGGGCTGGGTCTTCGTTCCTGCAAGGGCTTTTCACTGCGGTGGCTTCTCTCGTCCCAGAGTGCAGGTTCTAGGTCACGTGGGCTTCAGTAGTTGTGGCTCATGGGCTTAGTTGCTCCTTGGCACATGGGATCTTCCCGGACCAGGGATCAAACCTGTGTCTCCTGCACTGGCAGGTGGATTCTTTACCACTGAGAAGCTGGACACCTCACACGTCTGTCTTAATATAGCTAGATGTGGTCTTAACTTGAACACCATTTTCTCAAAGAGGATTTGAGAAAATTCCCTTCCCAATCTAAGTTAGACCCTTCTATGATATGCTCCCCTAGCTTCCTATGGAGAAGGCAATGGCACCCCACTCTAGTACTCTTGCCTGGAAAATCCCATGGATGGAGGAGCCTGGTAGACTGCAGTCCATGGGGTTGCGAAGAGTCAGACACAACTGAGCGACTTCACTTTCACTTTTCACCTTTATGCATTGGAGAAGGAAATGGCAACCCACTCCAGTGTTCTTGCCTGGAGAATCCCAGGGGCGGTGGAGCCTGGTGGGCTTCCGTCTATGGGGTCGCACAGAGTCAGACACGACTGAAGCGACTTAGCAGCAGCAGCAGCTTCCTATACTTTTCCTTCAGAGCATGACAGTTGATGATTACTTAGTGATTTAGTTTTCCATGCTTGCTCGCTAGACCACAGGCTCCCTGAGGGCAGGAACCACGCCTGTTTGAGTGACCTTGTACCCTGTGTCCAGCAGAGAGCTTAGTGCATAAGAAGCACTCAAAGTCTTTAATGAAAGAACAATCTGACAGGGTGTGACGCAGCAGTACTGACCACCCAGGAGCTGCCTGTTGAGCTTCCATGTCAGGGGTTGGCCACCACCATGATCAACAAAAGTTGATCAACAGTCAATCTAAGGAAGAAATAGAAAATTTTAGTCCGGCTAATCCAAGGATTATAACCCAGAGGGAGACTATTTCAGGAAACGCCGAGGAGTGTTCTACCTATAAGATGCCAAGGCACAGTTACAGTTCTATGTTTGTGAGACAACGTTTTGTGGAGGAGGTGGGGGATAAATTAAAAGTTTGGGATTAACATATACACACTGCTGCTGCTAAGTTGCTTCAGTCGTGTCCAACTCTGTGTGACCCCATAGACAGCAGCTCACCAGGCTCCTCTGTCCCTGGGATTCTCCAGGCAAGAATACTGGAGTGGGTTGCCATTTCTTTCTCCCATGCATGCATGCATGCTAAGTTGCTTCAGTTGTGCCCGACTCTGTGTGACTCTATGGACAGCAGCCCAACCAGGCTTCTCTGTCCACGGGATTCTCCAGGCAAGAGTACTGGAGTGGGTTGCCATCTTCTTCTCCTATATACACACTGCTGCTGCTAAGTCACTTCAGTTGTGTCCAACTCTGTGTGACCCCATAGACGTCAGCCCACCAGGCTCCCCCGTCCCTGGGATCCTCCAGGCAAGAACACTGGAGTGGGTTGCCATTTCCTTCTCCAATGCATGAAAGTGAAAAGTGAAAGTGAAGTCGCTCAGTCGTGTCCAACTCTTAGCGACCCCATGGACTGCAGCCTACCAGGCTCCTCTGTCCACGGGATTCTCCAGGCAAGAGTACTGGAGTGGGGTGCCATCTCCTCCTCCTCCATACACACTACTATTTATAAAATAGGTAAACAAGGGCCTACTGTATAGCACAGGGAACTCAATATCTACTAACCTATAATGGAAGAGAATCCAAAAAAGAATATATATATCACTTTGCTGTACACTTGAAAAAAACACATTATAAATGAACATACTTCAATTTTTAAACATTTCCCAAGATGGACCTGGGCGGGACAAACCAAAGTAACATACTGACAGTTTACATAGTCCAACAAGGTCAACGGTGGGTTGAGACCTATTACAAGATTGAGAAAGGAATGTTATTTCCCAGGGGGTTACCTTACTGCCACCAGGAAGAAATTCTTTTTTTTTTTTTTTTTTCCCCCAGCGAGTAGGAATTCCTGCGTCTTCTAAGGGGATCAAGTTAACACAATGCAGGTGCACAATACACTCTAAAGCAGAGGAGATAGTTACTCAAATGGGCAGAGAATCTTAATGCTGAAAAGTTTTCTTGTCCTGCTTTAAAATAATTCACCAAGCGCGGGGCTCTGCTGTCATGGTCCCACAGCTGGGGTGAGCTGTGGAGTCGGGCCTGGGACAGTTCATGTGGTCCTGGGCTGCCTGCCTCTACTCGCCTCTCGCCAGCTCTGACACACAGTGAGCTTTAAGAATAGTGAGTGCTCCTCCCTGGAGAGCCCTAGGGCTCACAGACGGTAGGGATCCTGTGTTTGGAAGTTTCTACAAAGCTTTTCCTTAGAAGGATTTGGATTTCTGCCCACACCCCACCCACTAGCTCCAGATGTGGTCCATCCATTAGGAAGAACTGTGTTCCAGCTTAGAATCTGGGGTTCCTAGAGCTCAAACAGTTGAGAAGGAGAACGCCAGAGGTTGAAGGACACGCCAAAGGTACACAGATTCCAGACTTCAATACAGCTCTTCATTCCTAGGCGTCCATTTCATCTCCCAGTATTTTTAAACAATGTGATGATTTATGGAAGAGAGAAAAGGGCAATGCAAAGGCAGAAGGGGATACAGCTAATTCCGCTTGGGATGAGTGAAGCTTGAGCTTGAGGTCCGCATGGGAGTGCATCATCAGACAGAAGTGAGATGGAAAGAGGCTCCAAGAAAGGGAAAATGTAGATGCAAAGGGCTCTCCATATTATGGGACAGGAAGGAGGCTGGAGTGAGGGAAATTCTCTGGGGCCACTTTCCTCCAGAGAGTACAGCGGTTCTGCTGCCATAATGGACAGAGTCTCCAAGAGATGGCTAGAGACCCTCCCTCCCCATTTCAGCTGTTCCCCTGTAATTCTCTGTTGTAAATTCTTACAGCATCGTGGCCTATAAGCAAGCCTCGTGGTTGCAGCCTGGAGACATCACAGAGAAATGAAGGTGCTGATCTGCGGGACCCAGAAACACCAGCAATGGCCAGACTCCCTCTGAAGACCAAGGACAGGACCAGGAACTCGTGTCCACAGTAATCCATTGCTCAAGGAACCCAAGTTCCAGCCAGAGTCGGCCTCAGAATGACTTGCTGTGGCTCAGGGGTCCTGGGTGGGTGGGGGAAAGCACTTAACTGGTGATGGAGACACTTTCTCAGCTTTCAGATGTTGCTATTAGGCAGAGGTTGGGTTCTGCAGACAGCAGAGTGTGAACTTTCAAGGGAGATACACAGGCCACAGGCACAGCCATATCCAACATGGAAGCCAGTTTTTTTCCAGGAATGTTCTGGGGGCTCCACCCATGGTAACTAGTCACCCAGGAGTCCTGTGTGAGAACACAAAGGCAGTCAACCACCTGAGGGGGATAAGGAAGGGAATTTTCGAAAGAACTGCCAACTGTGAACATCATTCAGTATTTTTAAAATTAAAACAGAACCTTGAAAACAAAGTTTAGCTTTCTTCCCTCAGGCCTTGTTAGCATGAATGACTCGGGAGCTATCTAGGGCTCAGGCATTTGAAGTCAGCATAGTTTTGTTTTTAAGAAGGCAATTATCAAAAAGGCTTTCTTCAAAGGAATACTTTCCATCAATAGTACTTCCAAAAGTGAGAGGTGTGAAAGGAGAGGGGAGATATGCTAACACCATTTTATTTTGAGGCACTTACTTTTTTAATTACGTGAATAAAAGACTCACCTCCTAATAAATCAACATCCATAGCATGAGTGTGTGACTCACTGTCTCTTTGGTCAGCTTCCCTCTAGAACTCAGACATGGCATTCTCAGACTAGGATAAAACTTAAAGCTAGAGAATGCATTTAGATCTCAGAGCATTTGGGCTCAGAGTCTGTTATCATCACTGATGCCCTGCATGGACTGGTCCACAACTTCGAGGCACATCTACTCGGATCCTAGCACCATGCTAGGTGCTGAGGTAGAGCAAGCCTGTGACAGGTCCTACCCCACCAGTGTCTGACCTAGTGGGTGGAGCAGACAGAACAACAGGCAGTCATGTATCTTATAATGGACACTAACATAAGGGAGCATATAACCCAAATCCAAGAGCGCAGAGAAGGCTTCTCGGGAGAAGTAGCATAAAACTGGAAAGATGAGTTACCAAGGCTGGATGTTGAGTGAAATTCCAGGCAGAAGGAACATGCTGGAAGACCTGATGGTGAAAATATCCCCCAATACAGAAAATCAACATGAAGAGAGAAAAGAGGGATGGAGGGAGAGGTATCCAGGGGGCTGGAATTGAGAGGTGAGCGGGGACAGTGAGGAGGAACATCAAAACAGAGCCTTTAAAAAGTTTCTCTTTAGGGACTTCCGTGGTGGTACAGTGGATAAGAATCTGTCTGCCAATGCAAGGGACACAGGTTCGAGCCCTGGTCCGGGAAGATTTCACATGCCATGGGGCAACTAGGCCCGTGTGCCACAACTTCTGAGCCTGTGCCCTACAGCCCAAACATTGCAACTACTGAAGCCCACATGCCTGGAGCCTGTGCTCTGAAATACCAGAAACAACCACGATGAGAAGCCCACGTACTGCAACCAGAGAAAGCCCTCACGCAGCAGCAAAGGCACAGAGCAACCAAAAGTGAACACATTCGTTTTTTTAAAAAATTTTCCTTTTAGAAATGCAAATCAAAACTACAGTGAGGTACCTACCACCTCACACCAGCCAGAATGACCATCTTTAAAAAGTCTACAAATAACACATGCTGGAGAGGGTGTGGAAACCCTCTTACACTGTTTCTAGGAACGTACATTGGGACAGCCACTATAGAGAACAGTATGGAGGTTCCTCAAAAACTAGTCGCCATATGATCCTGTAATCCCACTCCTGGGCATATACCCAGACAAAACTATAACTCAAAAAGATTCATGCACCCCTATGTTCATAGCACTATTTACAATAGCCAAGACAAGGAAAAGCCTAAAATGTCCATTGACAGATGAATGGATGAAGAAGATGTGGTACATATATACAATGGAATGCTAATCAGCCATAAAAAAGAATGAAATAATGCCATTTGCAGCAACATGGATAGACCTAGACATTATCATACTAAGCAAAGTCAGAAAGAGAACGACAAATACCATATGATATCACTTCTATAGTGGAATCTAAAATACAATACAAATCAACATATCTATGAAACAAAAACAGACCCATAGATACAGAGAGGAGACTTGAGGCTGCCAAGGCAGGGCGGTGGGGGTGGTGTAGAAGAGGGAAGGGATGGGAGTTTGGGTTTAGCAAACTATTATATATAGGATGGATAACAACAAGGTCCTACTATATAATACAAGGAACTACATTTGATATCCTGTGACAAATAATAATGGAAAAGGATATGAAAAAGAATATATATATGTGCGTGTATAATTGAGTAACTTTGCTGTACAGAAGAAATTAACATTGTAAATCAACTATACTTAAATAAAAATTTTTTTAAAAAGGAAGAATCAGTTTCTCTTTAGAGTAATAGGCTAGCTGTTGAATGGTTTTGGGCAAGAATGTCGAATGCTTATATCTGTATATTAGAAAGAGGACTTTGGCAGCACTGAGAAGGAACTGGCTTTGGAAGGAGTGAGCAAGACTTGCAGAAAAAGCAGAGAGGCCTGTTGAGGAATCCAGTTGAAGGTGATAGTGGGCTGACACTAGGTAAGAAGCTATGAGGATGGAGAAAGGTTAGACAGACTTGGGGGAATATTTGGAAGCTAGAGGTCAGCAGGAGTGGGTAGTGGATGAACTGCAGAGAGTGAGGCATATGGAGGCAAGAATGATTCAGATTTGGGATTCAGGCAACTCGGAGGGAGGCAGAGGTCCTTGCTCAGACAGACAACAGGAGCAGAGAACGTGCGATGGGGAAAATGAGTTCAAGGCCACGCTCTAGGCAAGCTCTAATCAATTTGCTCATTCCTCTTGAGGCCTTGCCTTCCACCCCAGCCCCTGGCCAGTCCCCCAACCTAAATGAATCTAATCACTAGCTTCTGCATTCAAGCTTGCTCTCAACATCTAGAAAAATGTCCTTACTTGTCCATACTGACCCTGCCATAAACTTGTGGGTGTTCACCTAAGCTGGGCTCACAACACCAGAGTATTGACTCTTTTTCAACCCCACCTGTCACCAGGGTAGTAGTTTCAAAACTTTTCAGCTTTCTCCAGGTCTTTCCAGCAGATGTTCTAAACCATTAGTTCTCAGAGTGTGGTTCCTGGATCAGCTTCATCAACATCCAATGGGAACCTGTTAGAAAAGCAAATTCTCTAATTTGATCTGAGACCTAGAGATTACCATACTAAGCAAAGTCAATCAGAAAAAGACAAATACCATCAGACTCTAGGGGTGGGGCCCCCAAATTGGTGTTTTCACAAGTTCTCAAGCTTAGAAACCACTATTCAAATCTATGGAGATCTTCTTCTCTTTCGAACTTTCCCTGAGCCCCCCTCCACCTCTCCCAGGATCCCTAATTCCTGAGGACCCCAAAGTCCTGCCCTTGGTTTTCCTCCCAGGTAATCTAGTCTACCAGAACTCTCTTTCCAACAATCTAGTCAACACCTCCCCCTGGGTCTCCTCAAATGTAAGTCCAAACCAAATTCTTCTCCTACCCCACCATCTAAGCCTACTCCATCTTTTATGTTTTTCTGCTGATTGAGTTCCTGTTTCCTTAAATGGCATCACCTCCCAGCTCCCAGGCTGGAAATCACCAAGTCATCTCTGACCTCTTTGCCTCGCCACTGAAATCCATCTCCCTTTCTATCACTTCTAGTTTATCATCCACTGCCTTCTATTTCCCCAGACCTTCAGTCTGACTACAATCTTCCAGCATACTATTTTCATAATCTTCTTAAAAGGAAAACAGTTTTAAAAAACGATATATCCCCCTTTAAAATTTTCAACTGGCAATACATAAATTTTCAGTAAAGCACACAGGAAGGATTCTTACGGGAACATCTCTGATATTTAAGTTGGCTGGATTTGAACAAGTAATAGGATAAGTCTTCCCATAAGGGTTATGACATAAGGAGGGCCCAGCAGACGCTTAGGTGCTTTGTAGACATTATTGCTAGTCCTATCGGCCACCCTTCAGGAAAGGCATGTCTTCATTTCAAAGATAATAATGCTGAATTTCAGAGAGATGGCACTTGCCCAAAGCTACATAGCTAGTAAGTGGAAGAGCTAAGACTTGATCTCACATCTCTTACCCACACCTTACTGCCTCACTTTGTGTGACTCAAGTCTTATATTAATGATGTCTACTGTCAAAAAGCCAAGTTTAGCACCAGTGGCAGTCTAGTTCCAGTGCATGGCCATCATTAGGTAAGCCTAACTGAGCATTGTGGTCTCTGATTTACAACACACTCAGATGCACTAAAGAACCACAGATATTTCTCCTTTACAGATTTTTTTAAAAATAGCAATTAAAAAAAAAAAAAGGCAATGACTGGCTCTGACTCAGAATATGACACTGTGCTTTGCTATGGGATAAAGTGGGAAGAAATCCCTCATGTAGTTACCTAGGCCGGCTGCCAGCCTTCCTGCCAATCACAGTTACAGATGGACAGTAGGTGGTTTCTTCATCTTCTCAGATCAGTGCCATCTTGTAAGATGTAGGAGAGGGTAAATTGAGGATAAGAAATGAAGAATAAAACAGTTGGTATTTTTTCCTGTTGCTTTGCATATCCTGATTCTTGCCTATAAACGGATACCTCCTTAGAGAAAATGAGAAAATAGGATTAAAAGTCATGCATGTACTAAAAGCTGTACAAATGGAACATGACTCGAGGTAAAGAAAGCATCTTTTACAGGTTTATTGGTCCGTTACTTTAAGTTAATTGAGGTAAAGAAACCTTTTTAAAATTTACAAGCTAATAGTTTTTATCAAGCAATACAAATTCATTTGTTTTATCTTGAAATGTAATACTAATCCCATAGTAAACAATGGACAGAATTTTTTTTTACACAGATATGAAAAAAAAGTGGACAAAATTCTCATGCCAGCATCAAAAATGCAACAAGAATTTTTTTTTTTTTAATAATCTCTGGGTTCCGTAATAAAAAAAAATGTGACATTCTTTTTAAAGTTTGGTAGCTTCATGAAACAAAGACTTTGATCTGTAAATCACTTTCTCATCTACAACACACATTCTCAAGCACATTTTTTTTTTCACAGCTTTTAATTTGGCTTAATGGCAACATGGACAGAAGAGAACACATTTACACGGAGGACTTCATCAATACCTCAAGGATTTCCTTTTAAAATTTTAAATGTAAAGAATGATTTCTCAAATAATAAACGGTCGATAATTTGGACATGACCTAAGCAAAAAGGTTTGGTTTTTTCCTCCCCCCGCCCCCAACAGTTAAAAGTTAGAAAGTTTGCTGGCAGTTTATTTCATGGGAATATATCAGATGTACCTCATGTCTGAACACATTCCCGACACACAGACATCAGGGAACAGGCACGGGGGACAGAGGACAGGGCCCTACAAGACGGGACCAGACCGCAGGGGTGCCCGGGGCAATGGCGCTGACTGTTGGGACGTGCTGGTTTGTTATTTGACGAGGGCCCAGCTGACTCAGGCCTCACTCTATCCCACTGGGTCACATTTTTGTTTGCAGTGTACTCTCTCCTCCTCACGTCCCCACTGGGGAAAACGCGATCCCCCTTCCCTCCTTCCAGCAGCATCCGTGACTGGAGGGATGGTCTGAGACTGTGAGCCAGCCTGCCACACAGCCGTGTGGGCAGGGGCTGCCTGCTCACACCGGCCTCCAGGGAGCCCAGAACCACCTGGCGAGAGGGCTGCGCTGCCTGGAGAGGTGCACCGTGCGGTACCCAATCGCTGGCTTTTATTAACAGCGAAAGCTCTGTGACAAAGGACGAAAGTCTGTGAGTCAACACCCTGTGTTCGCTGTTTTTGGCATTTCAACCTGTGGAGAATGTCTATGTAAAATACGCTGCTCGGAGGCCCCCACAGTACCATTTAAAAAGCTCTTCTACAGAATCGGGGTAAACCTTTAATATTGTCATCATCTATAGAGTTTTTTGTATCTGTGATTTGTCGATGCTGATACCATAATATCCTCTACAATAAAAAATGTGCCAAAAGGCACGAGATGCGTCTTCCACACTTGAAAACAACAACAACGAAAAAGGTTTTGTGGTCCCTGTATTTCCTGACATTATCAAAAAATATCATTTGGCAATAGCAGTACTTAGCTTTCTCTTCCCAAAAGGCAGCCCTAATTATGAACCTCACTTTCTGGCTTGTTTCTTTAAGAGGAATGAAGACTGGCTAGGTTAGGCCTCAAGTGTTTAAACTGAACAACTGATTACATCTCTAAAAACTCTTTTCTAACCAGAATCTAAACAACAGTAGTTGAAGAATAAGGCATATTAGTAGGTGTTGACAAATTCTCAAAAAGTACAGTTAGGCTTTTAACAGTCTGTGGCATGTCCAAAAGTCTGGATTTGTTGTTTTTCAAGTGCTAAATACACAATGTTTATGAATGAGACAAATATCTTACTGGTTTGTTAGAGTTATTTTTTCCAAGCACTTATTTACAGGCTACCTATGGCAATAAAAACTACCTGGATAACGTTTTTTTTTTTTTTTTTGCCACACAGAAAGGGTTAGACAGTCATACCCAAAGAACATTTCAAACACGTATGATTGAGAGAACAGTCGCACCCCCTGTAACACCCCTCCCCCAAAGCTTTTCTAACACACACAACCCTGTGCCTGTTCCGATCTGTGCAACATGGGGAGACCCAGTACCCTCAATCTAAAAAGCTGGCCACCTACTGGGTGGGCTGATGAAAAAAATCAGGTTTCTTAAATTCACTGAATTCAAAACCGCAAGGAGGTGAACAACTCCAACACACCCAGCTCCATCTGTAGGTCTGGCCCAGAGGGTGGCAGGCAAATTTGAGGGAAACGCCGTCGGAAGAAGAGAGACCACAGTGAGTGAGTGGGTGCGTGGGCATGCTCCACCTGGTGGCCCCTTGGGGACTCTGGGAAGGGAGAAGGCAGACCCAAATCCCCAACATAATCTTGTGTTACCCCAGCCTGATGATGAGACCATCCTATTTCCACAGACCTTGAGAGTAGGCCATGAGTGAGGAGGCAGGGACCAGCACTGGCGTGCCCTACCCTGACCACACACAGACCTACACTGGCCTCATCTGTTTGGGTCTTCGGATGGGTTGAAAATGGGCTCCACCCTGGCTGCTCTAAAGGGCTGTTTCTGCTCAGAAGATGGGCTAGTCTGGACTTTGCTCTCCCTTCACTCTCACCAGCTCAGGACACAGGGCAGAGAAGGACTCTCATGAGACTCAGTGAACGGCGTCGACACAGAATCAAGTGCTCGCGACTTGAATGCTGTCAATGGCAGGGCCAAGTCATACAAACTCCGAGTGCCTCTTGGGCTGATACTGTCCCAAGAGCAAGTCCACGTGCAGACAGCCACACGGCAGGTTCCCTTCTCTAGGTTGAACTGCCCGGCGTCCCAACACAAATGGCAGCCTTGCAAGCAATGAGGGCCAGGTGTGCCTTTTATTCCTCCTGTTGTGGATGGCGACTGAGAAAACACATTCAACTCAACAACACGTAAGACACCCTCTGGGTGTGGCTGAAATTTGGCATGAAGACACCCTTAGGTTACATTCACCACCATCCCTAGAGGTGTGCTGGTTTGTTATTTCAGCTAAAGAAAGGTGTGTGGCGGGTTCAATGAGCAGCACAGAGAAATACAAGCCAGTCACGTCCACAATTGCACTTATCTGAGCAATCATCGTTAAGTCTTAATAAAGGGTAAAACCCAACCCCGAACCTGGCCTGAGCAGGAGCAGAGGTTCCTTGCTTTGAGCATAGTAGCTGAGAGCCTTCTTAGCAATCCAGCACCAGGTAAGGACGAGCAGTGTCCCTAAAATGCTATAAATCACCACTGCTCTCTTCAACCTCATCTGCATCTCTAAGATCGCTCAGTTTCTACAAGTTCTGTCTTCTGCCCTAGCCTGGACTTCTAACCCAGGTGAATGGAACCTTCCACTTCCCCAGCCCAGGGACAGTCAACAGGCTGACTTTCCACTCCACGGCCATGTACTCAAGTTTCAACCTGTCCACATGCGTCTAAGGTTAAGACACAGCCTCAAGCAAACATCTCCTGGAAAATAAACACAAGAGAGGAGTTGGTGATTCATGACTTTGTGGAGCCATGAAGGATGGGGTGACAAACCAGGAGGCAGTCTTTGGCACAGAGGTCTCTGGGTTACGCTTCTCATGGGGAATCACCTTTGTGATGATGGAGATAAAGAGGTGAATGCTCAGGGCTGCCGACCTTCGGTGGTGGGGCCCATGGGGATGCGAAGGGCTGGAGAGCCTCCACCACTGCCTACTATCCCTTGCCTTCTGGGCCAGCCTCCTCATCTCATCAGATGCCAGCCAGAAGTAAGGGACAAAGGTTCATTTTCTGGAACGACCACTCCTCCAAGGAAGGCTGCAAGGTACCCTGGTCCTCCAAGCTCTGCCACCAGTGGCAAGCTGGAGGTTGGTTTGCCTCATTCCAGCTCTCCCTGGAGGCTTAAAAGTACAGGCACTTCACTGAGGGACCACACAGAGAAAGAAAAAGCCCAAGATGCCTGCAGTGCTTCAGAACCAGTCTTCTGCCTCCAATCATGTAAGAGGATGACTGTGTACCCCACCTATCTCCATATGTCCCAGCAAGGAACCTGATGGGTTTCTTCTGAAGGGCTGCCTTCTTGCCCAACTGACCTCCCACAGGAACGTCCCTGGGCTCTGGCCAGTAGCAGCACACTAGAGTCTAGTCTTCCTGTAACTCCTTCCATGGTTCTTCCCAAGCATTCGTCATGTTGGACATTTTTAAAGCATACGTTCCACCAGGCAAGACTTTGCACGTTTGCCAAGATAAGTGTTCACCTCTAGGACAGTCTAGTATCTTCTGCCAAATATCCACAGAAGGCCATCAACCCACTATCAGATACATGCCCTGATTCTACCAGCAAGCTGTCAGGCTGGACCCACACCACCACAGCCACACCAACAGGATGGTTTAGAGGTAGAATGAAACACTGAATCACCTCTCGGGGTCAATGAACTCTTCTTACCCTTTTTCTCCACTGAATCATCTCTAATTGTACCAAACGGAAGATTCACATCAGAGGATTTTAGAATGGCATGAACGGGGTCTAACAGTGCACGAAAGTACCAACTGACACACAAATTATCCCTTAAACCATGACTTTTTCAAACATGATGAAAACGCAACCAAACTCTTCTGGGCTGTCCAACGGCTGCCCCAAGATCACCTCTGCAGCTGGAAGCAGGATGCAGTGCCCTCCGGAGGCTGCGTGCTGACCAGTATTTGCAGGTTCACTTGCAAACACAGCAGGGTCTCAGCACGGCTGTTTCATTAAAAAAACAAACAAACAAAATAATAATACCGCTTATTTGAGGCTCAGATTTGTAATTTTATAGAGATGAGCCACAGACGAAAGAACACAAACATGACATAGGTAGTTTCACCTCAAGAGGGGAAAGGTAACAAGCTGGAGGAAGAGATCCTTTTTGTCTATTTTGTGTTGACACACTTGAAAAGGAAACCTGTTACAGGTCTGAAATGAAGGCTTCAAATGGAGCCAGGAGGAGATGTGAGCTTAACTAGGAGCAAAGAGTTTGCTGTCACACATGTCATCTTCGAGGCCCATCTAGATGCAGGCTCTTCTTTCTGACTAGGAAACAGTAAAGTTAAAGCACTTCATGTAGACCATTCATTCACCCTAGGGTTTACAAACCTTCACCGTATCCTAAGAACACGCCAGCCTCTCTCCCAAAGGTTGCCCAAACGTTCAGTGGACACAGGAGGAAACATTAAACTAGCAACTTTTGGTGAGGTAAAGGCAAATTGCACAAAGTGGACATGGGAGGTGGGGCTTGCTATACGCCCGCTGACCTCAGCAACTCTCAACAACTCAGTTATTCCGACTTCAGGACAACAGATGACCCCTCTCAGGCCTGTCTCTCTACCCTGATGACATTTAACAAGCAAAATAACGGTGAAGAACGTCACAGAGAAAAATGCACCCTTTTTTTCATTTTACATAAAACAGTTCCCAATCTACTACATTTTAGTGTCAGAAAACGAGTTTGGGGGACACTGCTCCCTCCACTTCCCAAGGCATCGGCATGAGGACAAAGACCCTGGCTGGCTGGCTCTAGCGTGGCTGCACCAAGACACCGATTTAAATGGTCCCACATGAACCAGAAACTGTAACATAGGTGTCACTCGTGACGGGCAGGCAGCAGGCCACACTCAGAGCCACACAGACCCCTGGACATTAAGGACTTTTCCTGGAGGCGCCAACACCACCTTCCAGGCCGAGACGAGTCAAGGCCCATGGAGGCCAATGTCAGAGCGGCTGGGCATTCACAGAAAGCAAGCGCTGCCTCCTGTTCATGCCTTCCTCACGGCCTTGCGAAGCAGGACCTGGTTCTCTTCCTCAGCAGGCAACTCTGCTGGCCCCAGAGAGGGGACTGTAACGAGATGTCAGAATGTCAGCTGAGGGCTGACGTGTCCCTCAGTTTCAAATCTTTGTAGTGTCCCACCGGGCAGGCTCCTTCACACCACGGAGGCACGCTTCTTCCGCCGAGAGATGACAACAGCCCTTTATGGACTCCACCAAGGAATAAATACTCATGGAAAACAACTGTCGGACAGAGGCAGCGGGAGGGGGAGGGAAAGGAATACACTGAGGAGAGATGCTGCTGCGGCTGTTTTCTCGGTGCCACGTGTCCGGAACCTCAGGGACATTCTGGGGTGGGTGCCAGGCCCTGCGTAGGTAGGAGAGTCTCGGTCCCGAGAAGGAGCTTACTTGGCCTCTTGCTTCTCCTGCAGTAGCGGGATGATCGACTCCCACGCCATGAGGCACTGGAATGACAACACACACGCAGCGCGTCAGCGTGGAGATGCAGATTTCAGGGTCAGCTTTGAGCTACTCCCCAGTCAGTCCTGCTGTGTCACCTTTGTCTAATGATGCCCTACACGGGTTATTCAGAGCTGGTGGAAAGAAGGGAGGCAACGGGTGTTTGTTTTGACTCCTCCCCCATCTCTATGAAAGACAACAATGTCTCTAGGAAGCCTAAGTGAACTATCTGTAAAGCTCATCCCAGTGAGTGGAAAGGTATTCACTGAAAGAAATCCCCTCCCTTTCAAAAGCAGAAGAGAGAGGCAGGCTGCAAACCCTTGGTGAGGCCCCAGGTTCCCATCCGGGGTGGAGACAGTGCTCCACGTGTGGGTGGGAGGTAGAAACCATCTTGGAATGGGCCAGATGTGTGACTTGGGGCGCTCTCGTTCAGCCACCTCGGATCTGAGGTGGAGAACTACACAAGGCCTTCCTGAGAGGCAGCACCAGGGTGAAGCAGGACTTCGTGCTGAGTCACTGGGGAGGAGGAGACACGAGCAGAGGGGAGCAGACACACATCCCCAAGTCAAGCCAGGGGAAGGGAGTGGTGAATGGCTCACCGCTTCCTTCCTTGGTGACTCTGAAGTTGGAGAAGAAGCTGGACTCAGACCCTGCCCTACAGAAGGAAGCCTGGGGAGCCTCAAGGAACTTGCTGTCAGAGAGAGACCCAGAGCGGGGTCCGTGGCATCCTGGATCCCGCTCTCTACCCCTGCCATCATCTCTCCTCTGGAAGGTTCTATGTCAGTGATGGGGACCAAGGCCATACCAGCTTGCCTGCTTGCTTTCTTCCTTTTTTAGCATTTTAAAGATATATTTTATTATATAACTATTACATGGAAACATTTTCACTGTAAAAAAAATTCAAACAATACAAATGAACCAACTAAATATGAGCTTTCTTTACCAAGTGAAATACTGGCCAAATGCTCAAGCTTTTCCCACCCCAGGACGCTTACATATGTTGCTCCCTTTGCCTGGAATATTTGTTCTTTGTCTCTGTGACTCAGGTTAAAAGCTGTGTCCTCAGACTGGCCTTTCCTGCCCGCTCTGCTTGCCCCTTCCATCCTGATCTGAATGATGCCTCCCTCAGCTTTTCTCCCAGCTTTGTTCTTTTCCTGGAGGGCCTGCATCTCTCTGCAGAGGTGGGATTCTTGGATTAATGTGTCTCCTCCACTAGACAGGGGGTTCCCTGATAGCTCAATTGGTAGAGAATCTGCCTACAATGCAGGACACCCCAGTTCAATTCCTGGGTCGGGAAGATCTGCTGGAGAAGGGACAGGCTACCCACTTGAGTATTCTTGGGCTTCCCTTGTGGCTCAGCTGGTAAAGAATCCACCTGCAATGCAGGAGACCTGGGTTTGATTCCTGGGTTGGGAAGATCCCCTGGAGAAGGGAAAGGCTACCCACTCCAGTATTCTTGCCTAGAGAATTCCATGGACTGTATGGTCCATAGGGTTGCAGAGTAGGACGTGACTTTCGCTTGCACTTACCACTAGACAAAGGGTCCTTATTGGAAGGACTGATGCTAAAGCTGAAACTCCAATACTTTGGCCACCTCATGCAAAGAGTTGACTCATTGGAAAAGACTGTGATGCTGGGAGGGATTGGGGGCAGGAGGAGAAGGGGACGACAGAGGATGAGATGGCTGGATGGCATCACCGACTCGATGGACGTGAGTTTGAGTGAACTCCAGGAGTTGGTGATGGACAGGGAGGCCTGGCGTGCTGCGATTCATGGGGTCACAAAGAGTCAGACAGGACTGAGTGACTGAACTGAACTGAACTGAATGGCAGGAGTCCTGCTGCTCTGTGTATCGATGTGTGCAAGGGACGAGGTACACAGATAGTACACAAAAAGCATCTGCCAAGACGAGGCCCCAGGGCAGGGGCCCTGTTTGTGGTATAGTGGGAGGACACAGATAAAGGCCCTGGGTTTGAGATCTGGGCCCTGGGAACACTGGAATTAATCACCAAGAAGAGGAGGGGACATCAGCTGAGTCAGCCCTGGTGCAGTGGGAAAGTGGGGGACAATGAGGGTGGGAGGGAGGGAGGAATGGAAGCCCCATTCACTGCATATCAACCACATGCCAGGCACATTCCAGGTGCTCCGGCATCATTTCAGAGTTTCTTCACCATCATTCAGTGGAGAAGGATCACTCCCATTTTACAGAGAGAGGCACCCTGCCTAACAGCCCAGTCAGCAGACGAATGAAGCCTTGGCTGAACCTGGAATGATATTTCCACCTGTGGGCAGGCAGGACTGTCCCCCTCACTGACAGTGTGTGGAACTCCTCAGACCTGTGGACCCAGTGGAGCCAACTCTGACCCTAGTTCAGTCATTCACAAGTTGTGTGACCTTGGGCAGAGTTTTAAAACCTTGCTGAGCTTCCATGTCTTCAGCTTTAAATTGAGAGCCTCTAAAACCCACTTCACAGTGTTATGGTGAAGGTTAAGTTTAAATTTAGCAAGCTAACATATGCAAAGCATCCAGCCCAACGTCAACTCAGACACACAGCGAGCGTTCGGAAGAAAGATACTGAGAAAAGGAGGATGGCCCCTCCCGCTTCCCCGAAGCAGTCCATCCTCGACCTGGCAGGCAAGGGCCATTTCACGACTCTTTCCCTTAACCCTCCTCCAAACTAAGATGCAGACACGCTGCCTCTGAGCAGCGGCCAGAGCATCAGTGTTTTTGAAGGAGATGGATTCCTCCAGTTTGGGCCGAGGACGTGTTTCTAGAATTGTGGTGGGAGTAGCTGAGTTAATGCTTGTCCAGCTTGATTTCAAGTCTACAGGTTATTTGTTGAATTATGATTGGGCCATTCTTCATCTTCATTAAGCTTTTAAGAAATATTAGGATTCATTAGCAACCATGCTCTAGAGTTGGATGTGCTAGGGGCAAACCTTGACTGAGGATATTCAGCTGCAGCTTGATGACAGTCGAGCCTGTGTGTGTGCGTGTGTGTGTGTGTTGGGGGGCTTAACCTGAAGTCCACAGATCAAGGGACTCATGAAAAAAAAACTGTTTTTAGTTAATAGTTTTTATTGTTTTAACAATAAAAAAACAATAAAAAAAACAATAGTTAACTATTGTTAAAATAGTTTTAACTGTTTTTGTTAATAGTTTTCCTTTGTAATCCTATATCCTTTTGTATTAGGTATTTAAAAACAGTATTTTAAAGTCTATTTTAAAAAACAGATAGTATTCTAATAAGGAGTCTCTAGGCTTCACCAGATGACCAAAGGGATCCATAGTAGAATAAATGTGAAGAACCCTTAGGTGCAGAACCACAGAACAGCCTGACAGGGCCCCAAAGCCTCCATCAACTGGGTGCATCCATGTGCTACAGGCCTGACTGGGAAGCAGCTGCTAGAAGAACTAGAGGGCTTGGAGGGTAAAACCAGTTTCATCAGCAGGGTGTGCAAGTGGAACCCCTGTGGAGGGGGGCCCCGGTTCCAAACCCAGCACCACATGTAGCAGAGTGGGGCGAGGACACACGGGTTCACTAAGGCTAAACACGTAAATTAAGGGAAGGAGATGGGTCTGGCAGGATCCTTCTGGACTTCTGGCAGGCCCTGACCAGAGGCTCTGGCTATTAAGGGGAGGGCTGTCGTCTCATCATCAGCTCATTACCTTCTCGTAATACTGGATGTTCTTGTCGGCCATTCCCATGAGCAGCTGCCGAAAGTCCTGTCTCTTGTTGTTCTGCCACCTCTCCATGTCGGCTTTCAGATCAGCATTGAAACACTCCATCCGATCCTGACACTTCTCCACATCTGCTGGGACCTGGGAGGGGGATGCGTACATGAGAGCTCTGTATGTATAACAAGGACCTCATGCCCCAGGCTCATGTTTGTGAGAGGCCAGATTACTGTCTTATAATGCCACGAACACATTCCCTCCTCTGGAGGTGCAGGCATAGCCTTGGGTTTCCAAGTGAAAGAAGGAATTCTGAAAAGTGCCATCCCTGACCTAAATATTCAAACCCATCCAAGCTAAACAGTGACTCATGGGGGAAACACCTGCCTGTTTACAAACAGGAAGAAGAAACACTGTGATTTAGAGTCATCTGTTTTTGGTTCCTTTTAGGAGTTACCCATCTGTAAGTGAAAGTGTATGTAGGTTTTGCAAGTGTACAGCAGTGTTTGGTACTGCCCTGCTATTCTCCCATGCCCCATACTGAAAGCAGAAAATCGGTGTTTCCACATCACATGAATTGTCCCATTACCCGTGACGTTTCTCATTAACCAGAGAATTCGCTGCAATAAGAAGACAATTGGCCCACTTTACAAATCAGCTGGAGACTTATCCATGCACTCTCAGATAGCAGATAATCAAAAATAAAGAGTCAAAACTGGGTAATTCTGGGGAAATGGAAGGCAAGTTGTTTATGCATGCCATAAACCATGAAATTCAAAGAAGAAATATACAGCAGGCTGGTTCTAGTTTTCCTTAAGGAAGTTTAGAAGACTTTCTCAAAATAGAACTAGGTTGCCTGAATTTCACAACTTTCACTTTGCTTTGCTGAGTTTCACCCACTCTACTCCCAATATTGTTGGGTGTAGATAGTTGGATAGTATAGTTCCAATATAGTTGGAAAGAAAACACCCAATATTATAAGAAGGTAATAGGAAATGGTAACCCTAGTACCCAAAACATAAAGCTGGCTTCTCTCCTAACTCAAGAGGCTCCACTGGACTTTGATGGTGGCCAGGGGGTTGGGGGCAAGGAAGGAACCTGCCCAAAGGTGGGTCACCCAGTCACCTACCAAATGCTTTCACAAAACAAGTGGGGCCTTGTACATTTTGTGTGCTGGGGCCTCTGATCCTGAATGTAACCATCAAGGTCAATCTCTACCAACCAGGGAAGTTTTATACCCAGACATTATGGGCAAGGAGCCCAGAAACAAGGCCAAGCCTGGGGAAGCTGACTCCTTCAGGGTTTCCAAAGTGCTGAGGGCACTTGGCCATCTGCCAGCCAGACTACCTGGCCATGGCTGCAGTACACAAGAGCAGGGGAAGGGGAGCCACCCAGGCGAGGGGATTCAAGAGTTGCCTAGCATGGAAACTATGCTGGGAGAGACGAGGATGAGTGAGAGAAGAAGATACAGAAAGATATCCTAGGCAACTGAAAAGAAAAGAACTCTGGGGGGTTCCCTGATGGTCCAGTGATTAGGACACTGATGGTCAGCCCTTTCACTGCTGTGGGCTCAGGTTCAATTCCTGATTGGGGAACTAAGGTCCTGCAAGTTACTCAGCAAAACAAAGTAAAACAAGCGAGGAACTTTTAAGGGCCAGGGTGAGTGTCCTCTAAAGCACTTATATTCCTGGAGGAAATTTTAAAAAGGACTCGATTTTTATCTTCTGATGCCGGAACTGAAGTCACTTTTGCCTTTCCCTCCTGATTAACCTGTTACTGTTGGCCACCTTGGGGGAAATTGAAGTAAAAACAATACTGCCTTGACTTTGCATCTGCAAAGTCTGCAGAGCATCCCTGGCAAACATCCTAGGAACCAGCCTCCACCCAGCAAACCAGGCCTGGCCTCCCCACCCGGCACAGTCCACTTCCCTTATTCCTCTTGTGACCACTGCTAATTATAGAATCTGGGGAAAAGTGTCCAGAAACAACATCCTGTTGCTTAACAAAACTGCTGCAGCAAGGAAGAAAGCCAGGGTCTGAAAGGAAGACTTCCTAGACACAGTGAGAAGAGGCGGGTAGGCTCTCTGATTCCAGGGAGTGCTTGCCTAGGAAAGATTCCTGGGTCTGGTCTGGGGATGGAAACTCTTGATTGTATGGCTGCCTGAGCCTCAATGTGGGAAATGTTTTTAGCTTATCATTTTCCCAACATATTCCACACGGGGCACAGAGGGGACATCAAAGTGCTTAGGTCTCAGCAGGCAGATATTGTCTCAAGTCCCCCAGAGTCTAGGTGGGAAGAAAACAAACACAGCTGGACATGGAGAGAGATGGTGCTTTCACTTCACTTGGAGCCTGTGACATGCACACTGTGAGGAGAAGCTGGAGACTGAGGACAGCGTGGATGCGGGAGATGGGAGGAATACCACTGAGGCGACCCCTCACAGAAGATGGAGGGACCTCCCAGCGTTACTGTGGGGAATTCACCTTGCAATGCAGGACATGGGTTCAACCCCTGGTCCAGGAACTAAGATCCTACATGCCGAGGAGCAACTAAGCCTGCACCCCACAACTAGAGAGCCCGTGTACTGCAAGAAAGCATCCCACATGACCTGGCAGAGATCCCACTGCTACAACTAAGACCCAGCCATACAAGTATTAAAAAAAAAAAAAAAAAAAAAGGTGGTGGAAGTGACTCCAGAGGGACAGACAAGTGTCAAGAGGTGAGACAACCCCTGGACCCACCTCAGGAACGGCTCACAGGCCACAGACCCCCAAAGACAGAGAAAGAGAGAGAGAACCCCAGCTGGCAGAGAACAAAGAGTAGAACTCATGGAAGGGCCTACACGCACAGGGTTACTAAAGGAGTTGGCAAAAGTTATTAAGAAACCTGGACACAGAAGCAGGAAACAAGTCAGACAGCAGGGCCATAGAAGCACAAGGATGGAGGAGGTGGGGGCGGGGAGGGGGGTGGGGAGTGGGAGTTAAAAAGAAGAGAATAACAGCAATCTTGTGTTAAGAGGTGAGCTGTACTCTGAAGTAACCAGCTACCGAATTGCCCAACTTTATGGAGAGGAGGGCCACTGGGGCTTGCTTTCCTCTCATTTTTGTTTGTTTCTGGATGATGTCTCAATTTACCCATGAGCAACAACCAGCATTCCTTCTTATCTCAGTGTTTTGATTTTTTGACTGAGGTACTCTTAGAGGTATTGTCTGGAGGGGTTGGAGATGGAAATATCCAGTGCTAACGGTTGGGGGCTGCTGTTCACAACCCACCAAGGAGGACAAAAAAGTCTCCAGATAAGACTTTGCTGTTATTTAGTTGCTAAGTCATGTATAACTCTTTTATGACTCCGTGGATTGTATTCTGCCAGGCTCCTCTGTTTATGGGATTATCCTGGCAAGAATACTGGAGAGGGTTGCTATTTCCTTCCCTAGGGAATCATCCCAACCCAGGGATCAAACCTGCATCTCCCCTGGCTCCTACATTGGCAGGTGGGTTCTTCACCACTGACCACCTGGGAAGCCCCAGATAAGACCTCATGACTGGCAACTCGTTTCATACATGATATTTTACTGGTGCACTGGGACGACCCAGAGGGATGGAATGGGGAGGGAGGAGGGAGGAGGGTTCAGGATGGGGAACACATGTATACCTGTGGTGGATTCATTTTGATATTTGGCAAAAATAATACAGTTATGTAAAGTTTAAAAAAAAAAAAAAGTTAAAAAGAAAAAAAAAAGACCTCATGAGACCAAAATTTCTGAAGAGAGGACAAGGCTGCGTTCTTCTTTTTGGTTCCCCTAACTCTCATGAGAAGTTCCATTACAGGATATGAGTTATGGAGTGAAGGGGGGAGGGTAACACAGGATGAGATAAAGCATATATCTGTGTTAGAGAGCAGGGCAGGAATGTGAGTTCACTCAGCATGCACTGAGAAATGTATCACTGAGCTCTTTCCATGAAACAGGCATTGCTCGGCCCTACATATAAATCTCTAAGTTTCCTTCTCAGAGGTAGGCTGGAGACATAATATTATCTGTTCCCATGATGACAGGAGATGAATAAAGTCTTCAAAGATTACATAAGGCAGACATGACCCCAGTACTGGGGGAGAGGGGGGACTCATGGCTACTGGGGGACAGGTGCCAGGACCAAGGACAGAGTCAATTCAAGACAGCTGTCTTCTCAGTCACATGCTGCTAACTGAAAAACGGGCAGAGCTTCCTAACTGGCGCCGCGTGAACGACAGCAATACTGGTCCCCCCAGCCCCCATGAAGTCAGAGCTGGCCACCTCCAGTTTCAAGCAATCTGGTCTTCAATCCCAACGTTCCATACAAATATTTTCATTTTCTATGTGACCTGCGAGATGGAAGAGAAGTTGAGAAAACACTGAGGCAGGGTAAAGTTTGAGAAGAGGCTACTGAATCTGGCAAATATTCAGTAAGAATGCTTTTTAAAAAAATAGATAAAAAGAAGCAAACTTCAGAGAATAGCTGGTGAGGAGGGAAAAGTGAGCGCTCAAGATGTGTGGAGAGCGGACACTGAGGAGAGAGGAGCCCTGGGCTCACATGCACGATGGCTTAATAGACGGGCAGACACAGAATGAAGAGCCAGGCAGGCCCAGGTTCTCCCCCCCAGTCCCTCCAGGATCAGCTACACATCTTCCAAAAGCAGGAAGCCTCCCCCTCAGTGAAGCAAAGGTTGCTGGGAGCCCTCGCAGTGGGGATAAAGGGCTCCAACTTGGGAACCAGACATATCGGGGGTCCAATTCCGGCTCCACCATGTGTAAGCTTTTGTGGGTGGGTCACATAAGTCCCCTGAGCCCTGGCTGCTCATCTGTAAGGTGGGAACCGCATTGATAGAAGGCTGTTGTAGGAATTAAACAACGGAGGTGACAGAGCCCTGCCCTGCTGTGGTGGATTACTCTGGCTTCCTAAACCAGGCTGAGGTCATGGCTCCTGTGGAGAGAACTGGGAGTCATCAGGCGTGCCTCTCCTCACTCACCAGAGGTTATCTGGAAACAACAGATACTCCTGCAGAACTCTCAGGCCTACGGAAGCTCCATATTCAGAAGTCCCCCTGTGTCTATCTGCTATTTCAGAACTGGAGTTCTCGCTACCCACTGGCACATCCCCCTCATTCCAGAATGTTCACCATTCTGGTGGTTCTAAGAATTTGTAAAGGTCCACCGCCTTTGAGAGGCTTGTCCAAGTGGCCTCCAGCGCCCCTTCCCCTCCTCACCCGCGCTCACCCTGAGAAGCGGCACATCTTGCCTTCTGCTCCATCCACGTCTGCACCACAGGCCTGCCCCCATGATGGTGTTACCCACTTCCAACAGCCTCTGGAAGGATCCAGTACCAGGCTTCAGTGGGTCAGGGCCTGAAACAGCCCCTCTTTTTCTCTTTTAACCTTTCATAAAACATTTTCTCTTGGCATCCCTTCTTTTTTAATTTTTTGAATCAACATGTGACTATATACGCATTTGAAGCGAGTCAAACGCAGAATACAATGTGCCTGGTCCCCCGGGGTTTGCCCTCACAGGAGTCCACATTAGAGTGTGCATGCTTTCCATCCAGTTTTAAATGCAATTCCTCGGGCCCTCTCTGTTTCCACTAATAGCTTTGATAGCTTCTAAGGAAGGGCAAGTTCTCAGATTTCCCTAAGTCCGTGGTCCTGACAGAGGCAGCAAAAAGCAGCCAGCTCCCTCCTTGCTCAGAGCCTTTCATTTCTCCAAATTAAAATCAAAATTAAAATAAGGAAGCAGAGTCTGCACAACCAAAGCTCCACTTGCCTGAGAATAAACCACCTCAGGGTCTGTGGACTTTCCTTCACCTAAAACCAAAGCAATCTTTAAATTCTATGATACAAACATTTTCCTCCATTCCAGAGGCCTCACCGCTGCCTGACCCCAGCACAGCACACGCCAAGAAGCCGCAACCACCGGGCTCCCATCCACCCGGCCAACAGCCGGAGTCACAGGGCTCAGTCCTCTGTCCAAAGGCATCCATCCACACCCCTGTGAAATCCCAGTGAGGGACACTGAGACCCAAGAGGCCAACCCCTTCTCCTGGGTTACAGAGAAGTGGTCAGTTTTCAACACCTCTCCGTGGCTTCACATAAAATCAACTTTGCCTCACTCTTCAGAGCAATCTTTCAAGACTTCACCTCAAAAGGAAGTCAGCCCCCAGACTCCCTCAGATCTTCTGTTTTCCAGCCCAGACCCCAGCCTCCCTGTGAGAAACCCCCATCTTCGGGTGGGAGTCCTTTCCTTGCCTGCAGCCCTGGGATGGATCTGTGAGCAGTCTTGCTCCCATGACAGTTACCAACAGCAGAAACTGTTGAGTCCTGGGGGAATATCAGCCCTGACCCGCTTCCTGAAAGCCTGGCTCTTTTCTCACCAACAGCAGCTCTGGAAAGTGAAGCTCAAACATAAGACATTAAACAGAACACAGCCAAACCTTAAGCTCATTTCCCACAGCAGCTGTCTCTCTGTTGCTAGGACATCTGGGAGGCGTGGGGACGCAGGGGATACTTTGGGACACAAGGAAACAATGCCCCCAACAGTGCACTCAGAAAAAGAATTTTAATAATTAAAAAAAAAAAAAAGTGGCAACAAACCTCGAAAATGAAGCTCTCATTCAGCATTCCTGCTAGAGGCAATGGGGAGCCAGTCTGGACAACAGAGGACCCACCAGCAGAGCATCTGTTATTGCATCGGACACTCGACTGATTCTCCCATCTTCATAGCAATCACATGGATGAATCCCACAGAGGCTGGTGAGCAAACCCAGTCTGAGCTGGGAGACAGAGTGGGGATTCAAACCCAGGGCCATCTGATTCCAATCCTATGCTCCGCCTACCAAACGGTGGTTGATTGAACGGGCCGCCAACCAAGCCCTCCACGGTCCACCAAAGCAGCGGCTGCTCCAGACCCCAAACTGGAGACACAATTTCAGCTGACCCCACTGTTGATTACACTTACCTGCGTTGTCAAATATCACCATTGCTATATGAGAAGCAAGTTCACTTTGGAGTGGTTCAGAATCCCACGAGACAGAGGGAAGACACACTGCGCCCTCCCCCGCCATGCTGTGCTTAGGGTGTGGGAATGTTTGGAACCTCCAGATTGGAAAGAAACCCTTCCCCTTCTTGGAAGAACTCTTGTGGCCAAGAGAATGAGTTGGATGGGTGAGCGAGTGATGCTCCAGGGAGGTGAGAGCAACAGCAGCAGGAAGATTTCAACACCCACTGGGAGGAGAGAAGTCACCCAGGCCGGCACAAAGGGTAGAGCACGAGGCCCGAGCCCCACAGCTGAGCTGGGTGGGACGCGGGAGCCAGAAACAGCAGCGTCCTCTGCTCCCGGGCGGGCGTGACCTGCAGGCAGCCCGCAATCCCGGGCACAGTCAGCACTTAATTCTGCCTATTACTCATACCCTTTAGTTCCTGTCTTTGGTAAGGCACCACCCCAAATCGGGCTGAACATCTACCAGAAGACAAAACTGGCCTCTGAGAAAGCTTGCATGGGGTGCTGAGTGGATAGGACGTCTGATAGAACTATTTAAGTGACATCTTTTAAACAGGATTTTCAGCTTCCAAGCTGGGCTAGAGGCAGAACTTCTTGTCTCTCCTTCCATCCCTCGCCAGGAAAAGTGACTTCTGTACTTATATTTAGAAGCTAAATTGTTAAGAGTGAGATTTTTAAATACAGTATCCCTTGTCATTCTTTTAAATGAGACTGAGATGTGGGCTCGGCAGGCTGCACCGTGTTCCAGAAAATCAGAGGAGCAGCTTGGAGCTAGTCAGCGGGACTGGCAGCTGCAGACAAAGGGCAGCTGGGCACACAGCAGTTTACTAGTGTGCCTCTCGGCTTCGGTGCTTTTGGGTGGGTTACAGTTTTGACAACACTAATCTAGACTGTTCTCCTTTCTCCTCAGTCCCATTTCATAGACAGGAACTGCCTCTGAATTGCGGAGCTGGAAACCTCAAAAAAAAAAAAAAAAAATCCCAGGAAAGAGTAAGAAAAAGCTCAACTCCCAATGTACATCAGACATAAAAGGGAGCAAAAAGAGGAAAAGAACAGCACCAACCCCACCCAGCTGGCACTGGTCACTTTGGTCATACCGATCAAGGGACGTGAACTCAGCTGGCACAGCTGTGGGGTGTCACAGCCTGCCCGCCCCCGGGGGTTCCCCTGACCTTGGGCCGCTCTTCCTTCTTCAGAGCCACAGCTTCCAGTTTGGCTTCGTACTCGGCTTGCACTTGGTCCCTCTTCTTCAGCACGCTCTGTGGGCGGGAGAAAGGGAAGCGTGAGCACGCCATTGCTTCTGCACCCCGTACCTGCCCAAACCACCCCCACAAGCTCCTAGGATGGTCTGGCCACAGCTGACATGGGCTCTGTGTTCCTAGGATGGTCTGGTCGTGGCTGACATGGGCTCTGGAGAAAGCAGTGGAGGAGGGAGAGGAGAATCGTGCTTAGAGATGGAGCTTTCCAGTGCAGTAACTCAGCCTGATGCTCAGTCACTGAATCCCAGGGAAGGGTGGGTGGGGGGAGCGGTGCCCACTCCATGGGTATGCGGATGAGGGGACCCTCAGCCCCCCTGTGCACAGAGACCTCAGCTGTGCCGGGACATGGAGGCTGGCAGGTGCCAAGGTGGGATGTTGTCTGAACTGTTAATGGAAAAGTCTAAGTCAGGAGAGTTCTTGTCTCTTTAATTCATTGAGTTGACCCCTGGTGGACTGATCTGCTCATTGATCCACTATTAGCCACGTGTCTGTCCTCCACTCTGGGTCGGGTACTTGAAGAGCAAAGATACACAGCTCGGACCTGAGGGTTCTGTCTACGGGAGACGTGTGGACATGGAACAAGGATGCTTGTGCTCAAAGAGCCACGGAAGAGGTCAGAAGCCCTGTGACCACATGGGGAGACTGCCAGACCCAGCGCTGGATGGGCACAGCCTGGGTGGAACTAGGGGGAGGCAAGCCAGGCGCCCAGGATACAAACGCTAAGGGGACACTCAGTCCTGAGTCCGTGCAAGTTCAAGGCTGGCACCCGAGTGTGAGTCCCTAAACTTATGCCCTGGGCGCCTCCCTCTGTCTCTGCCGCTCAGATCCCAGCAGGTAGAACAGAAAAGCTTACGGTCAACCTTCTAGAAAAGCATGTTTCATCCAAAGGTTTCTTTTTCTTCTTTTAGTAGAACCACAAGTGGCAAACCAAGAGTAACAAAAACTTTCTTTGCCACTGACTCAGAAGTTTCTAATCTCTGAGTTTCTAATCTCCTGTTCTCCAGCAGAGCGTGGGGTCCGGTGGGAGGGGGCCATTCCTCGGCCACCGCAGTGGACACATTCAGTTGTACAACGTGCTGAAACGTGATGAGTGACTGAGTCACTGACAACACTCCGGGGACAACCTTCTCATGGAAGGTGTCAACATGGGGAACCCCAAGTCTCCCCTAAGTATTTACTTGGAGAAGTGTTTCTCCATGAGAAGTGTTTCTCCACGAGAAGAACGTGAGATGAAACCTGCAATAGCTTCGCTTTTCGTTGTTTTCCTCGCAGCTTTCTTGTAGGTGCTCTGAGATCTCCTCCCCACACTCATCAGCCTCGGGGCCTAGAGCCTTCTGCTGTGATGGAGAGGATCCACGACCTGCATGGACCAGCACAGCGGCCACTAGGCCCACATGCCGACTGAGCTCTTGAAATGTGGCTGGTGTGACTGAGGGACTGGATTTAAATCTTTATTTAATTTTCCCTAATTTGAGCTTACACTGAAACAGCCACCGATGGCAAGCGGCTGTCGTACTGGATGGGACAAATCTATAAAGTAAACACAAAAGAACAAAAAAGCCAGGGCTCCTTTCTAGATGTCACGGAGCCGAAAGCATTCTAAATCCACTGGTCTCGTATGAGCAGTAGCTGCTCTCCGTGGGGACACAAACGTGGTTCCCTGGGGGCCAGGAGGACAGGGGTGGGGGGTGTTGTTGAGGAACCTGGTTCTGCCTTGTACTCCCTTCACAGGACGCCTCACATGGTTTGGGGAAAAGCACGCGTATCTAGGCTAGGAACAGGCTCCACAAACGAGTTGTTCCAATGACACACCCCTGTCAGTGTGGCAAGAAACTCCCAGCCAAAGCTAGAAATGCTCTTAAAACGCCTTCCAAACACAGTAAGCACGGTGTGGCACATCCTCAGGTTCCAGTCCTCAGTTCTGCTGAGAGAGTCTCAAGTCTCTCTGATGAGGTTGCCCAGGCCCTCAGGCAGGGAGAGATGGTGACAGGAGTCCTGTCAACTCCACTCAGCTCAGTGCGTGGCCTCTCCCCTGCCTCAAGGCAGACGAGGGGGCCCAAGACTCAGCCGCACTCCCTCCCTTCCTCAGGCCTGCCCTGGCGCCAAGGAGAGCTAAGGGCTCTTTCTCTTCAGCTGCTGCCAGCCCGGAGCAACCGGAACGCGGCCTTCTCCTGAAGCCTGAAGAGGGGCTCTGGGCTAGCGCCCCTACCTCACTGGACTGCAGAAAAAAACTCGCGACAACCACAAAAGCTCGCAACAACCCTGCGGAAGTGAAAGGGTGCTATCTCCGCTCTACAGGCAAGAACAATGAGGCACCACAAAGTGACCTGGCTGAGGCCACACCGCCGGCTAAGAGCACAGTGGTGACTCACTCAGGCTTCTCTGCTGAATTCCAGAGCGCATGTGGTTCCCCAGCCTGCCAGCCAGGGCAACCTGTTCCGAATCAAGATAAACTGCTGAAGACTACCGTCCTTGTGGGAGCACCTTCGTACACCATGGGCGGTAGTCTGAAGGGACTGGCCTCCCTCCCCAAACAGCACAGACTCTGCCAATAGACCCGGCCACGCTGGCCTCTGGTTGAGGGGGTCTCAGCCTACAACGGAGTGAAAGGGCCTTCAAGATACTGGGTCAGCATCTGCACAGAAGTTTCTCCAGCACCGAGTGATGGGCAAAAGGCCTTTACCCTCTGAGCTCTCTGATGCCAGTGGATGGGGGGATACATGCTTCCCACCCTGCGTCCTTCTGCCCCGGGTCTGCACGGCCATCCCCACCCCGTTTCTGTCTTGCCGTAACGTCTCTTCATTTACCCACGTGCTGGAGATACGACAGAGAGCAAATCACACAGAACCCTCGCCTTCGTGGAGCTTACGTTCCAGGGAGGAGGCAGACAATACACAGATAAAATATAATCAGCATAAGAGTCTGGAAGGTAATGCTGGGTGTTCAGGAGAAAAAACATAAACAGAAAGGAAGATGTGGGGCACTGAGGGTTTGGGAGATGGCGAATCGCACACGGGGTGGCCAGGGAGGACCTCGATGAAAGGAGACTTTTAATCAGAGACACGGAGTAAAGCTCTCTCAATGCTATATATAGATGTAATGTAGAGCATTTCATCATGATTTCGAAATGGTCCCAGTAACCTGGAACTTCACTACTTCTCTTTTCAAATGCAGAGGGGGGAAAAATGACTCCTTACTTTAATAAATAAATTGCAAGAAAGAAAGTGAAGTTGCTCAGTCATGTCCGACTCTTTGCGATCCCATGGACTATAGTCTACCAGGCTTCTCTGGTCATGGGATTTTCCAGGCAAGAGTAGTGGAGTGGGTTGCCATTTCCTTCTCCAGTGAATCTTCCTGACCCAGGGATCGAACCCAGGTCTCCTGCATTGCAGGCAGATGCTTTACCCTCTGAGCCATTGCAAAGAAAAATAAATAGAGGGAGAGGGATTCTTAAAGTACTTAAGAACTATATCAAGCAATGTATGGATTTTATTTATATCCCACTTTGGAAAAAGCCTAAAAACAGTGCCTGAGATAACTGGGGAAATTGAACACTAACTGGATATTTGAGGAAATATTAAGGAAAAAAAATATCTATTTAGGTGTGACACTACAAAGCTAGTGGAGGTGATGGAATTCCAGTTGAGCTATTTAAAATCCTGAAAGATGATGTTGTGAAAGTGCTGCACTCAATATGCCAGCAAATTTGGAAAACTCAGCAGTGGCCACAGGACTGGAAAAGGTCAGTTTTCATTCCAATCCCAAAGAAAGGCAATGACAAAGAATGCTCAAACTACTGCACAATTGCACTCATCTCACACGCTAGTAAAGTAATGCTTAAAATTCTCCAAGCCAGGCTTCAGTAATATGTGAACTGTGAACTTCCAGATGTTCAAGCTGGTTTTAGAAAAGGCAGAGGAACCAGAGATCAAATTGCCAACATCTGATGGATCATCAAAAAAGCAAGAGAGTTCCAGAAAAACATCTATTCCTGCTTTATTAACTATGCCAATCCTTTGACTGTGTGGATCACAATAAACTGTGGAAAATTCTGAAAGAGATGGAAATATCTTGAGAAACCTGTATACAGATCAGGAAGCAACAGTTAGAACTGGACATGGAACAACAGACTGGTTCCAAATAGGAAAAGGAGTACGTCAAGGCTGTATATTGTCACCCTGCTTATTTAATTTAAATGCAGAGTACATCATGAGAAACGCTGGGCTGGAAGAAGCACAAGCTGGAATCAAGACTGCCAGGAGAAATACCAATAACCTCAGATATGCAGATGACACCACCCTTAAGGCAGAAAGCGAAAAAGAACTAAAGAGCCTCTTGATGAAAGTGAAAGAGGAGAGTAAAAAAGTTGGCTTAAAACTCAACATTCAGAAAACTAAGATCATGGCATCCGGTCCCATCACTTCATGGCAAATAGATGGGAAAACAGTGGAAGCAGTAGCTGACTTTATTTTTTTGGGCTCCAAAATCACTGCAGATGGTGATTGCAGCCATGAAATTAAAAGACGCTTGCTCCTTTGAAGGAAAGTTATGACCAAACTAGACAGCATGTTGAAAAGCAGAGACATTACTTTGTCCACAAAGGTCTGCCTAGTCAAGGCTATGGTTTTTCCAGTAGTCATGTATGGATGTAAGAGTTGGACTCTAAAGAAAGCTGAGCGTAGAATAATTGATGCTTTTAAACTGTGGTGTTGGAAAAGACTCTTGAGAGTCCCTTGGACTGCGACGAGATCCAACCAGTCCATCCTAAAGGAGATCAGTCCTGAGTGTTCATTGGAAGGACTGATGTTGAAGCTGAAACTCCAATCCTTTGGCCACCTGATGCGAAGAGCTGACTCATTGCAAAAGACCCTGATGCTGGGAAAGATTGAGGGCAGGAAGAGAAGGGGATGACAGAGGATGAGATGGTTGGATGGCATCACCAACTCAATGGACATGGGTTTGGGTGGACTCTGGGAGTTGGTGATGGACAGGGAGGCCTGGAGTGCTGCGGTCCATGGGGTCACAAAGAGCCGGACATGACTGAGCAACTGAACTGAACTGAATAATGTGGTCCTTTTTCTTTTTTAAAAGAACACTTGGGGACTTCCCTGGTGGTCCAGTGGTTAAGACTTCACCTTCCAAAGTAGAGTGTATGGTTTCAATCCCTGGCTGGGGAGCTGAGATCCCACATGCTACATGGTCAAAAAACCCAAAAATATAAATAGAACCGATATTGTAACAAATTCAATAAAGACTTTTAAAAATGATGCACATTAAAAAATTTTTTTAAAGAATGTTTGTATTTTAGAGATATGAATTTTTGTACGAAATGATGTAATGCCTGGGACTTGGTTTAAAATAAGCCAGGGGGTGGGGGCTGGGAGCAGGTGGGAGGAGAGCTAGAATAAGATGGAACGTGAGTGGGCGAGTGTTGGAGCAGGCTAATGGGTACATGGAAGTACACTTCCACTTTACTTTTGGATATGTTTGAACATTTCTATAATAAAAAAGTTAAGCAATGGAAACATAATACGTGTCATCCAAAATGTTTACAGAGCAAACTAGTAACAGCTATTAAACAAAAGCATCAGGAAATTAGATCACAGATACTCGGCAGGCCAACACGTTTGTTCAGGTTTTTTCATACCATCTTACGGAAAAACCCAAAGTTACGGAAAAACCGAATGAACTTTTTCGGCTGACCCAGTACATCCTGTGGTTTGGCTCTCAGCATCTGCACTGGATGTTTTCCAAAGTGCCATGGTGGTCAGGATCAACCGGAAAGCCCGACACCCAGGAAACAGGAACGCCACCCCTTAAGGAGGCTGTGGGTTCACAGACGTGGGGGCGGAGGAAAATGCAGTCCAAAGACAGCCCCAGTGCAAATGGTCAGCAGCTATCCCGAAGGCTCCCAGGGTCTGGCAAGTTTTTAAGCATCAAATCCTTTTGTAAGAGGTGAAATGGGATTGAGACAGTAAATGAGAGCAGCAGGAACAGCTCAGCCACACGAAGAGAATGACAGTCCAGAGTGGCCTATGGTCTGGCATGCCTAGAGCTGACAGCCCAAAACACCCAGGGGGAGTTTGTGTACAATGATGAGTGTTCCATAATAAAGAAGCTCAAATGAGAATAAAACTCAAACACACAAAACCAAACCAAGTCCAGACTCACAGAGAACAGATCAGTGGTTGTCAGAGAGAAGAAGGGTTATTAGGAGGGTTAGGAAATGGCTAAAGGGGATCCAGAGGTACAAAATTCCAGGGATAAAATAAATAAGTCATGAGGGTGTACTGTCATGGAGAACACGGTTAATAACACTGCACTAACTTTGTTAGGTGACACTTATCTTGGTGATCATTTTACAATGTATGCAAATGTGGGATCATAATGGGGCACACATGAAACTGATATATCAAATACACTTCAATTTTGAACATTTATAATAATTAAAAAACATCTGACACCCAACATAGCCCTGCGGCCTGTCTTTGGGTGTCCGTCTATGAGAGCATTTCCCTAGAGGCAAGAAAATCAGTCTGAATTTGACCTGGTGACATAATGTGTGATTAAATGGCCACACTTAGGTCGCCCTTCCCAACATGCTCTTTTTCACCCATTCCTTCTTTGATGACAGACCACCTGTGAGTTCAATTTTCTAGGACAATGTTGCTAATACTAAAACCACACATCATGCCTTCATTTTAAACAGTATTTGTTACAGATAATTTGAAAAATAAAGAAAAATGTAGAGGAGGGGGTTAAGCATCAACCACCTCATCTTTTAGGCATGGCCTGTAACATGTCTTGTCTTCACTTCCAGTCTTTTCTCTTGAATGCCTCTGATGCCCCCCCATTTCTCTGTTTTCTCTTCCTGTTTTTCAGATATTGGATCTGAAATATTAGATGTCTGGTCTGGTCCTCTCATTTTTATATATTTCTCTCTCCAATCCTCCGTCTGTCTTTTTGTTTCATTTTATAGTCATTTCCGTAAACTGTTCTTCTAACTCTCCTGTTTGTGGTTGTTTTTTTTTTTTTTCCATTTCTATCCTGATCATCATTCCATGAGCTCTTTGCTTATTCTCTGGAACTTTAACAATGCTTGTTTTATAGCTGTGACATCTCTTCTCTTTCTGAAGACATCAATGAGTTTTTTTCCCGGAAAAGTTCTTCTCCCTCAGTGATGTTTTGTTTTTCCTTCTTTGTATTTACTTGTATTCACATTAGAAGCTTCCCTTAAATATTTGGTGAGCCTTTTCTGCACACTCGCCCAAGAGGGAAACACTAAAAACTGGCTGAAAGTTCTCTGATATTGAGGGCTTCCTGACAGTTCTCTACAGGGACTCTGCTGGGTCCTTTCATTGAGGATTCCCCCTGCCACTAAATATCAGTATATTCTAGTCTCTTCTCCCAGCCTGTTTAGATTTTTCTAAAAGGCCCTCCAACTCTACTAGGAAAGACAACCAAGAGTTCCAACATTTAGTGGCCTTCTGCTCTTGATTTTAGGATTTCAGTCCCCACCCTCAACTGTGCCTGGCATCCCTTGGAGCAGAGGCCCTCTATGGGGACTTCCCCAGTGGCTCAATGGGTAAAAAACCCACCTGCAATGCAGAAGATACAGGAAACGTGGGTTCGATCCCTGGGTTGGGAAGATCCCCTGGAGGAGGAAAATGGCTACACACTCCAGTATTCCCGCCTGGAGAAGCCCATGGACAGAGGAGCCTGGCGGGCTACAGTCCACGGAGTCGCAAAGAGTTGGACACAACTGAGCGACCAAGCGTGTGCAGCAGAGAATACACCTCCAGTTCTGCCCAAGTGGCGAAGGGACAGTGCCCCGGTGTTTGGAAGGAGGACAGAATCGGAAGCTCTAATTGCTTCTTAAACAGACTCCTGCTCAACCCTTGTCTTCAGCTCCCTCTTTCCCGCAGTCCCAGGGGTAGCTGGTGCTGTCCACTCCTCACCTTTCTGAAGGAGTCCACAGTGTAAACTAGGTGGCTTCTCAGTTCTCCCCACAGTCAGCTTAAGCAGCTTTGAGTCACCTGAGTCTCTATCACCTCTCAACTCGCTTTTGGTTCCTAATTGTACTGCTGCTGTTTCCCTTCCTGCTGCTCTTCCCTCCCACCATACCCCCCTCGCCCCCTGGACTTAAGCCTTAAAGAAAAAAAAAAAATCATTCTGGAGTCATTCTGATTGTATGAAAAGAGGAAGTTTCAATATGTATCCAGTCAGCCCTAACTGGGAATCTCAGAGTTTTGATTTTTATATTTTTCTAAATTTAAAAATATTTGAGATCATTATATACATTGATACATTCCTAATTCTTCACATTTTCAAGAAATCAGGCCCTCAAGCCTATAGTCACTTTTGTTTAGGAAGGAGGACTTTCTTTCCCTCAAATCAACCTTCTAGAAAATCTCTTTTTTAGGTTTTGAAAGGCACCCTAAGTGGGCAACCTAAAAGCATAGACTAGTCACTTGACTCATTAGCTCCACCTCGTGGTCTCTGGGGGAATACGCGCATAGGCCAAAGAAATCATCAGACTGGACCTGGACTTTATCATAGTAAGTGAAGTTTAAGTCAGACAGAGAAAGATAAATATCATATGTATAATACAATTTTTAAGAAATGATACACGTGAACTTACAAAACAGAAACAGACATATATATCAAAAACAAACATGGTTAAGAAAAGGGAAACGTGGTGATCAGGAGCTTGGGATTAACATGCATACACTACTATATATAAAATAGATAACCAAGAAGGACCTAGGTATAGCACAGGGAACTCCACTCAGTATTCTGTAATAACTTATATGGGAGGAAGGTCTGAAACAGAATGAATATACGTATAACTGAATCACTTTGTTGTACACCTGAAACAAACACAGCATTGTAAAATCAACTATACTCCAAAAACATTTTTTAAGAAAAATTAAAAATAAAGTCAAAAAATCATATGGCAATGAAATAATCAGAATTTTTAAAACAAGCTGTCTTCCAACCCAAACTTCGTAGCTACATCTTACACCTCGAATCACGATTAGCAGTGACGTCCACATTATTAATTCATATGGTCACTGCTTATCATGCTCTTTCTAACAGTTGTTTCTCTTGGCTTCACTAAGGTCCTCCTCTACTCTTTCTCGTATTACACCGACCATTCCTTCTCAGGCTCCTTCCTCCTACTTGTCCATCCCCCTAATTAGGTGCTAGACCGCTGAATACTGGAAGATACAAGGAACAGCCCTGGACTATTTGCCTCAGTCTCATCTCACCAGATGATCGCCCCAACTCTCATAGATTTAAATGCCATCTATAAACAAATGACTCCCAAATGCCTATTCCTTCTGAACTCATAACCAGCTGCCATGGCAGCTCTACTTTAATGTCTAATAGGCACTTTTTAAAAACTCAGTATGAGATACCACAATACCACTCAACACCCGCAGTGAGAAAGCCCAATAACACCAAGTGTGGGGAAGAATGAAGCCCCTGGGGAACCTGGAACATGGAAGGACTCGACTGGTGCAGTCACTTAGGGAAACAACTGGCATTTTCTTGTCAGGATGAATTTTTAGACACCCTAAGTCCCAGCAATTGTGCACCTAAGTCTATACCAAAGAAAAAACTCAGTCTTGACCCAAGAGAAACTCTGACCCAGGGATACCAGGTGACATGTACAAAAATGTCCACCACAGATAGTATCATTCAAAATGACTTGTAAAAACATGGGGAAATGTCCACAGATAGGAAAAATTGATAAATAATAGTGTATATTCACACAATGGAATATTATACAGCCGTGACATGAATGGCATAGAGCTACAGGCAGCAACATGGAGGAATCTTGGAAATCTAATAATGAGTGAAGAAAACAAATCTTGGAGGCTACAATCAGTAGGTAAAATTTTTACAAAGCTCAAATTAAACCAAAATAAAAACTAAATCATATATTGTTTATTGATACATGCATTTGTAAAACAACAACAAAAGAACAAATTTATTTTTTAAAGCAAAAGAATGATAAACACAAAATCCAAGTTCCAGGTTTCCTCCAGGGCTGGGTGGGGTCGAGGGCAGAGGGATGGGTGAGAGAAACCCCCAGGTGAACACAAGAGTCCTGGTAATATTCTCATTCTGCAGCTGGGTGGCAGAAGCATAGATCACTTCATTCTTGTGCTTTGCGACATATGGTACATATATTTTTGTACATATCAAATATCATATAATAAATATTGACAGATAAAAAAAAAAAAAAAAAAAAACTCAGTATGGCCAAAACAACTTGATTCCCAACTATTCTTCTCCTAACTTCCCCACCTCACTAAACAGGACCACTATCAACACAGTTGCTGAAGCCCAAAACGCAGGAGTCATCCTCGATTCCCTAATTTCTCACTTCACATTAACAGAGCCGCAAGTCTAGCTGGCCCTGCACACAAAATACACCCCAAGTCTGCTCACTTCCCCAAGCTCTACGACTCAGTTATCTGCTACTCAGCTCCCTGCAACAGTTTGCTGATGGTCTCTGGACCTTTATCTCTTTCTCTCTCCCTCTCCCCGACCCTTTCTCTCCACAATCCATTCTTCATTATTATAGCACTAACTGTCTTCTTAAAAGTGCAAACCATAGCCTGTCATTTCCCTGCATGAAACCAAATGGCTTGTCTTTTATTCCTAAGAACAAAATCCAGACTTACCGACTGTGACCTTTAAGATACTACCGTGTATCTCCTCATATCTTATCCTTTACTTATCTGAACTCCCCACCTGCCACCCACTCCCTTGCTCAACTGGCTCCACTCACTTTGGCCTTTACCTTATCACTCTCTCCTCTGACTCTCATCTCACTAGTCATCACCAGTACCTCTGAGATAAGCATGCTCTTTGACTTGTAGATAAACCTACTACAAGTTATTAAAAATAACAAGATAGGTGTCATACAATAGTTATATATCTGTAAACATTCCAAACTGCACCACACTGTCAGCTTCAATTAAATATTCACCGACTACCTTCCATGAATAAGGCAGTGTGAGATATGAAGTATAGGGCCCTTCCCTAACTTTCTTAAATAAAGCTTCTCCAACTCCTGGCCTGGTCATAATGACACCAGTGCTCAAAAAGCACTGCTAGAACTTTGCTAAAGACTCTAACGTGTTCTCTCTCCCAGCCCATCACTCTCATAATCATATTTTATATACACGCTGTGTATAGAATGTGAGCCCATATAAGGGGCTCACCTGCAGATGTCTATAGCGTGTTTGAGTCCTGGGCCTGAGGGTAACTTTGGTACCCTTCTCTCTCAAGCTCTGTTCACTCCACAGTGTTCTTGGAAACACACATCTTCAACCACCAATCCAGCACAAGCTGTCTTCACTGTCCCCTGAACATGATCCATCAGTTCCACGTGGCCTCCTAGGGCCTGTTTCCTGTGCTTTCTCTCTGCCTCTGAAGGGCACAGAACGTGCCGTGCCACGACAACACTTAAACACAGACAGTGTGCACCGCAGCCTTGAAAAGCAGGAACTGATCCAGTTTCTCTCGCCAACAGTAAAGACACGAATATAAGGTGGCTGCTCATTAGAACTGGGACCGTGGAGCAGAGAAAAGGTCCACCCGTGAGCCTCTGCTTCTTCATCTGTAAAAATGAGCCAGTGAGCCAAGATAAACCTTGCTCCCCAGCATAGGAGTCCCCCGCAGCTACACTCTCCAACTGGTCTAAGTGCAGGCCGGGGCAGTTTCTAATGCAGACATTAAAGCATTTGATCCTGTACCTGAATTTTATCACTTCTGTCCTAAAATTTTACAATGATATGCTTTGGGTTGGTTTTCTGTCCAGTCCTTTTGCTGGGTAATCAACCTGTCCTTTTAATCTAAAGACTTATACCCTTTGGTTTAGGGAAACTTTCTTGTATTGCTTCTTTCATAATTTTCCTTTCTCAGTTTTCTCTGTTCTTTCAATCAGGAACTCTTATTAGTCAGATGCTGAACCTTTCTTTCACATTTTCAGTATTTTTGCATTTTTGTTCTACTTTCCAACTACATTTTACGTTTGTTTTACAATACTTTCCAAGATTTCCTCAGCCTCATTTTCCAACTGTGCTCTTCAATTTTATTTTAGCAATCACACTTTAACTTCAAAGAGCTCTAATTATTATTCAATTGTTCTTTTCCCACAACATACTGTTCTTAATCAGATGTTATATCTCAAACTCTCAGAGAACTCTAGCTAGCTCCCCCTCTAAGATTCTAGTAAGAATCTCTTCCAAACTTTCTTCTTTTTTTTTTTTCATTTAATTCACATACTTGGATTCACCATGTGTTCTTTTTACATGTTCAAGAAAGAGGTCAGTCCACACATCTGATCCTGCCCATCTAGAAAGAAGGAAACCTAAATGAAGTGAAGTGAAGGTCGCTCAGTCATGTCTGACTCTTTGCAACTTCGTGGACTATACAGTCCGTGGAATTCTCCAGGCCAGAATACTGGAGTGGGTAGCTGTTCCCTTCGCCAGGGAATCTTTCCAACCCAGGGATCGAACCCAGGTCTACCACATTGCAGGCAGATTCTATACCAGCTGAGCCACCAGGGAAGCCCAATACCACAAGCAAATTGGCAATAACCACTTAGTTACTGGTTAATGACAACAAAGAAAGTACCTAGGTGCACAAGGAGGGAGCCAGCTCACCTTCATGGAGTCAGAGTATAAAATATATTCCCTGAGCACAGGTAGAAAGTCCTCCGTCATGTCATCGGTCAGTTCCTCCAAGGCTGTAGAGCAGTTGCCGATGCAGGCTGACACACCCTCCAGGGGCTCGGCTAGCTCCCCCTCTAAGGCGCTCCACGTGGAGTACACGGGCCCGTATTCTCTCAGCTCTACAAGGTACTCTAAAAGGGGAAGAGAAACCAGTTGAGATCTGGATGGGCAATAAACTGTGGAAAATTCTTCAAGAGATGGGAATATCAGACCACCTCACCTGCTTCTTGAGAAACCTGTATGCAGGTCAGGAAGCAACAGTTAGAACTGGACATGGAACAACACACTGGTTCCAAATAGGAAAAGGAGTACGTCAAGGCTGTGTATTGTCACCCCATTTATTTAAATTATATGCAGAGTACATCATGAGAAACACTGGGCTGGAAGAAGCACAAGCTGGAATCAAGACTGCCAGGAGAAATACCAATAACCTCAGATATGCAGATGACACCACCCTTATGGCAGAAAGTGAAGAGGAACTAAAGAGCCTCTTGATGAGAGTGAAAGAGGAGAGTGAAAAAGTTGGCTTAAAGCTCAACATTCAGAAAACTAAGATCATGGCATCTGGTCCCATCACTTCATGGCAAATAGATGGGGAAACAATAGAAACAGTGGCTGACTTTATTTTTTTGGGCTCCAAGGTCACTGCAGATGGTGATTGCAGCCATGAAATTAAAAGACACTTGCTTCTTGGAAGGAAAGTTATGACCAACCTAGACAGCATATTAAAAAGCAGAGACATTACTTCGTCAACAAAGGTCCGTCTAGTCAAGGCTATGGTTTTTCCAGTAGTCATGTATGGATATGAGAGTTGGACTATAAAAAAAGCTGAGTGCTAAAGAATTGATGCTTTTGAACTGTGGTGTTGGAGAAGACTCTTGAGAGCCCCTTGGACTGCAAGGAGATCCAACAAGTCCATCCTAAAGGAGATCAGTCCTGGGTGTTCATTGGAAGGACTGATGTTGAAGCTGAAACTCCAATACTTTGGCCACCTGATATGAAGAGCTGACTCATTTGAAAAGACCCTGATGCTGGGAAAGATTGAAGGCAGGAGAAGGGGACGACAGAGGATGAGATGGTTGGATGGCATCACCGACTCAATAGACATGAGTTTGGGTAAACTCTAGGAGTTGGTGATGGACAAGGAGGCTTGGCATGCTGCAGTCCATGGGGTCGCAAAGAGTCAGACACGACTGAGTGAGTGAGAAACCAGTTGAGATCTGGCTGGGCAGCAATCACTGGTATTACTGACTCAGTAACTATTGCAGCAAAGAGCTCTCTGAGCATGCTTCCCTTTAAACAACACTGATGGTAACAGAACATTTTTTACAATCTCTGTAAGCTAATGTTACAGCTAACATTGTAACATCAATCAACTCCACTCCATAACGGAAATGCCATGCCTTTGGATAATGGGAGCCACTATGCCTTCGGGGGGAAAGTGCTGGGAGTGACATCCACTAAACATCTTCCCAAAAACCTACTCACCTACCGCTACAGTGAAGCAATATTTTGACAGGCCATGGAAGCAGAGTTTCATATAGGTTTAGGGGGATGTTTTCAAAAGGAAAAAAAAAAAAAAAAAAAGAAAATCAGTCATGAGGGAAAAACAATGGAATTTTAGGAAATACTTGATGTAAGAAAGTGTGGTTTTACATAGGCAGACTTGCTTTCTCACTCAGGGCTCACCCCAACACCTTGGGCCCATCAGAATTTACCCCAAATGATCTTTAGGTGTGGATGGTACCTAAAGCCATCTCTAAAACCTGCAGGCCCACGTAAGACCAGCAGCAGGTAAAGGAGAATTAAAACTCAGAACAGGGGAAAATGTTGTTTCATTTCTCCTCACAAAGAAAAGCTGGCCATCAATTTTCACCAGGATTCTGGCCATTACAATAAAATGTTGCTGCCATTTTTTTTTGTTGTTGTTGTTGCTGCCATTTTTTAGTAACCAATGGACTGCAGCTACCGGGGAATCCTTTCCTACGTTTCACATCACATGCCAGCGTGATCACTAATACTGTTCACGTGTGTTTGGCCTACACGTGTGTAAGAAGACAAAAGGCCCCCACATTCTGGGATACAGAAAAGCAAGTGGCCAAGAGATGGGTGGGGATGAAGCAGTGGCAGCAACCAGGAAGGTTAAAGAAAGGTCTCATAACTCTCAGGAAGAGTGGGCTTGAAATGAAGCCAAGGCGAGGCAGGTGAGTCAATTTCAAGTCTGAGACCTCCTTAGGATCAGAACTTTGGCAAACACAGGCTGTCCTTCTGAACCGCCTTTCTGCCAGAAAAGATACTCAAGTTTAATTTTTAAATGATCGTCCCTATAGATGAGAGAGAGGATGGCATCCAACCATATCACCCTCTGGCGATGGAAGAAGGGAAGTCGAGAGAGAGATAAAACTAGAAAAGCCCAGCAGCTCAGAGTGGCTGTTTGCCGTGGGGAAATCAAACACAGGAAGAAATGCAGGGCCAGGGATGGAGTCCAAAAGTCCCTCTGGTCTTAACTACCTCCCCCGCCCCATGTATATACACATGTGTGCGTTGGTTTTATGGGCGTGTGTACACGCGTGTGCGTTGGTTTTATGGGCGTATATACACGCATGTGCGTTGGTTTTATGGGCGTAGTGTCGCCTGGTGCTGCCACTCCCCTGGTTCAGCAGTTTGGTTCTGCCTGGCACACGAGTGCCATTTCCGCAAACGTGGTTCGCGGGCCTGATCCAGACCTTGATACGGAGCTCACCTATTTCTTCCTTGATGATCCGCTGGGCTATTCGATCGATGGTTCCCAGCTTGAGTGCAAACGTGTCTAAGTACTCGCCGATGGCTGCGAATTCAAGAGGCCGATTTCTCAGCTTGTAGCCGCCAGCGACATGCTTGACTGACTCACCCACTCGAGTCAGCAATGCAATCCCTTGCTTCTTGTGGGCGTTCAGGTCCTAAGGATGACACACGAAGAGACAGACTCAAAGGGCTCACCCGCTCACACGGCCAGGATTGGGTAAGCCAATTCCTTTAGGAAATGGAGGACTCTGAAAATAAGGGACTGGGGACTTCCCTGGTGGTCTGGTGGTTAAAAGTCCACCTTGTGATGCAGGAGAGGTGGGTTCAATCCCTGGCTGGGGAACTAAGCTCCTGTATGCTGCAGTACAACTAAGACGCAACAAAGCCAAATAAATATACTTTTTTAATTATTCAAAGAGCAAAAGAAAAGTAGCTGAGTTAGGTAAGGCGCTAACCACACACACACAGACACACCACGTCTCCTCCCCTGTGTCATCGCGGCCACCACGCTCACACCCCTGCACCTGCACACCAGGTCTCTTTCTCCAGAGCTGGACTCCTTCCTTTCCAATAAGGAACACTGACCCTGCACACGTTCCTTTAATCACAACTTTTTTAAAGAGTCCCTTTCTCCTGTACAAAATATCCTAAATTGTCTTTAGGAGCAAAATTCAAGAGCTGAGATTCATTCATTTATACCCAACCGAAGCCACATAAGGGAAGTAGAGGGTGGGAGGCAGGACGCAGTGACAGGAAAGGCCGTGCAACAAAACCCATCAGTGCTCTGCGATGCTAGAAATCGGGCCAGTGTTTATTCTAGGGAGGAAGAGGGCGGGAGTGATTGGGAGCAGGGGCTTCCAGGGTGCTGAAGATTTTCTGTCTTGATACAGGTAGTGATCACAAAGGTGTGTTCATTTGCTGATCACTTATTGAGCTATGATTGGCGTACTTTTCTGGACATGTGTTCTTCTTCAATAACAAAACTGAAGACATTTTAAACATCATTTCATCTTGCTTGGCCCACAAATAAAAACCACACATACAAAAAAAAAACCTTCCTCCTTATTTTTCACACAAATTCCTAGTGACCAGGGGTCCAAGCTTTCTCCTGCTTTGTCCCTTTATTCAATAAAAATGATGAAACTTGAAGGCTTGCCTGGATGAAGAACCTGCAATCTGGGTGAAACGGTGTATTGTACTTCTGGAGAACAAGGGGGACTTCACTTTGTGTTTACTCTGGAAGAACTGTGCCTGAGGAGCAGTTCACCAGGAAATACTCATTTTTTAAAAAGAACACAAGTTTGAACTGTGGAGGGAAGGCTTCCAGGGAAAAGAGAAGATAAATAAGAATGTCATCCAGGAGGCTGAGTGCCAACTAAGATTTGGGAAAAAGAAAAAAAAAAAAAAAGAAACCACAACACCGGCGGACTTTGGCATGTGGTCCTCACTGTCTGGAGAATAGCATTCCCTCTAAGGTCTTTATGTCAGGTGACGCTGTTGGCAAATATTTCTCAATTTGAGATTTTGAAAAAGAAAACTGGAAAGTCCCTGGACCTCAGCATCCTCGCCGATGCGGGAGGAATTACCTATGGCCTGAATGTGAGACTAGGAGGCATGAGCGTAAACGGATGGGGGGTGGAAGGCAGCTGGCACGAGGGTCTGAACACGAGCTCTCACTTCTGCAAATGGTCAGAGTTGAGCACTTCGGGTTCTGGACCAGTTCTGCCAACAGGGGAGTCCCGAGACTAGTCCGGGGGTGGCCACCTGGAGTCTGCTGCAGCCCACAGGTTTGGGGCTGTCATGTTCCCGTGGTCATTTGTTTCCAGGAATTTTTTTATTTCCCTTTTTATTTCTTCAGTAACCTTTTCATTATTTAGAAATGTATTGTTTAATCTCCATGTGTTTGTGTTTTTTACAGCTTTTTTTCCCCCTATAATTGATATCTAGTCTCATAGTATTGTAGCCAGAAAAGATGCCTATTATGATTTCAATGATGTGTGATAATGATTTCAATTTTCTTAAATTTACTGAAGGGGAGATGGCCAACTTGAGTCTGACTATGTAGAATCCAGCACCTGTGTTTGTCCTAACTCTATCCCTGGCAAGTGCCTAGAAAATGCCCACCTGCTAGGAACTTGGCTGCAGATAAGTAATGCTATATTCATTGGAAGGACGGATGCTGAAGCTGAAACTCCAATACTTTGGCCACCTGATGTGAAGAGCTGACTCATTGGAAAAGACCCTGATGCTGGGAAAGATTGAGGGCAGGAGGAAAAGGGGATGACAGAGGATGAGATGGTTGGATGGCATCACCGACTCAATGGACATGGGTTTGGGTGGACTCCGGGAGTTGGTGATGGACAGGGAGGCCTGGCATACGGCAGTTCATGGGTTCGCAAAGAGTTGGACACGACTGAGCGACTGAACTGAACTGAACTGAAGTAATGCTAAACTCCTCTTGGTCAGGTGGTCCGATACCCAGGAAAACTGTGGCCTCAGGAGCCACAAAGACCCAGTTTACATCCCAGTGATGCCAGCTGAACTCGTACACACGCCCTGAGCTTCAGTCTCCTCACCCGTGAAATGAGACTCTGAGTCAACACTCACTAAGTTCCTGTGAAAATGTCCTTACCAAACACTCAATGAACATTCTCGCCCTTTCATGCCCACTGTTGATCAGAATGGCCTCGTCCGGTAACATCGCTGGTAAGTGTTCAGGAAACATCTCTGCTTTTGGCAAGTGAAAATAGTCTAACTTCCTTAGCTGCTGCAGGGGGATATTTCTCCTGAACTCTAACACGGAAACCATGCCAGGGCAGATGGGCACCAAGAAAAAACACTAAAGACTCAAACCCAGAGCAATTCTATGCCACCCACTAACTACGGGTGTGCCTTGGAGAGGTCAGAACACCTTTTAAGGGGGAGTAGAAAGAATGCTAATTTGGGGGAGGAGTATGAAAGAATCTGCCTTACCTTGGCCGTAAGGAAAACATTAAAGTGTTCATTGAAGGAGAGCACAGGGTGATCTGTAATTCTTTTCAGGAATTTATCCAAAGCTTTTCTTCTGGTCTCCACAAACTCTTCTGAAAATCGATCCACGACACCTTTCACCACAAACTTCTCAGGAAGTGGCTACAATGACATGAAGAAAAATATTCAGAATAATTGATTGGAAGGTGCAAAGAAAAACTAGGCTAGCAAGTAAGTCCTGGGACCCATCCATCAAGAACGGTCTTTCTTAAATCAGTTAGATCTTTATGTAGTCATCAGTATAAACAAGCCTGAGAAAATGTCGGTGGAGTAAAATTACAACCACACTGTCAATTTCACAATAATAAAAAAAATGAAAGAGTAGAGCACGGTCTCTGGAACACCAACAATAGTCGGGTAATATCTACCAGTAAATCAAGTTGTTATCTTCACGCCGCTTGATGCACAGGTGACCAAGTGGGAAAGTTAGGGCAAGATAAGAAAGACAGGAAAGGAGCCAGACACAAGCCATATTATTTAAATATCTCAAGATTCTACTTCCAGTTCAAGGAATAAAAGAATTTGGTAAATGAAAAAATAAGTGTATTAGGGAAACCCCTGTGTCTATAAACTACCCTCTTTTCCAGAGCCCCCCCTTTTTTTTTCCATTTAGGTTTATGTTTAAAAGTTCTTAATGATATAACTAATTTCCTTTATTCCTTACTTGAATTTCTCCATTGTATTTACTTTGAGCCAACATTGTGGGCAATTTAATACGACCTGGCCGCCAAGGGATCTTTGAGCTTTAACCTATTTCCGTAGCGGCTTTATTAAAAGGCCTTCCGCATCACTGCCAACACAGGGAAAGAGAGTATCCACTAATGCACAGTTTGGAAGTGTTTTGATTATGAAATATTAAAAGAACATTTACATTTTTAAAAGGTTAAGTGACCCAGTAGACATTTGTCCAAAGAAGACATACAAATGGCCAAAATGCACATGAAAAGATGCTCAACATTATTAGTCATTAGGGAAATACAAACCAAAATCACAGTGAGATACCACTTCACTAGGATGATATCTCACTAGGATGACCATAATGGAGATGGAGAAAGACAGGAAAGGAAAAGAAACGACAAGTGCTGATGAGGAGATGGAAAACTGGAACAAGCATTTAAGTCTGCAACCTCCTAAAATTCTGTAATATGCCTAAAAAGAAATTTTTTTCTTTTAAGTTATAAACCCTTAAGCGCATGCGTGCACACACACACATACACAAATGTTGAAATAAGATACATGAACAGGAACTTAGCCCCCAAAAGTAGAATCCTAAGCACTTAAGTGTGGGGAAAGCCAAGAAGCAACCCAGATTTTATAACACAAGACATTTGAAATATTTAGGAATTGGCAATACCAGCACCCCTGGAAAAGAAGCACTTGGCTACTGACCATGAAAAAAAAAAAATCTCTTAACCTTCTATCTTCTCCACTCTCCTTCCTGTCTCATTCAACCTTCTGGAAAAGAATCATTTACCTTTATTTTCACTCTTTCCCCTTGATTTCTCCACCCCTAACCTTTCTTCACCGCAAAATGAAGCCATCTGTGGTTCTGCCTTCAAGGCTGCATTTCTCTGCCCCATCCCTGCCTAATGCAGAAACCACTCTTCTCAAATCATCAAAACTTTCTAATTACCAAATCCAGTGACATTTTTATCTCATGAGTCCTGCTGCGCATACTCCCATCTGCTTATGCTGAACGAGAATTAGGGAAAAGGTCTAATGAACAAATAAGTAGTTAGGTGTGCCTCATTTCACATAACAGACAACCTTCTGAAAACAGTTATCCATTCTTCAGATTTAGTACCTTGAACGTGGTTTAATGAACCAAAGAAGCTTGCCAGTTAAAGGAACCTGGGAGTGAATCCTTCTGCAAACAGAATTCCCTTCTGTAATAAGCAATCTTATTGTCAGATGTCTGTGGCTTCATAAATTTGTTTCTTCCCATTTCAAGCTTCCTTAAAGGAATACACCTCTCTCTTCCTCACCCTTATAATTACCTACTGGGTTGCTTATGCATAGGAATCTGAAGTGAAAGTCACTCAGTTGTGTCCTACTCTTTGCAACCCCATGGACTATATAGAGGCCATGGAATTCTCTAGGCCAGAATGCTAGAGTGGGTAGCCTTTCCCTTCTCCAGGGGATCTTCCCAACCCAGGGATTGAACCTAGGTCTCCCACATTGCAAGCGGATTCTTTACCAGCTGTGCCACAAGGGAAGTCCAAGAATACTGGAGTGGGTAGCCTATTCCTTCTCCAGAGGATCTTCTGGACCCAGGAATTAAACCCAGGTCTCTTGCATTGCAGGCAGCTTCTTTACCAACTGAGCTATCAGGAAGCCTATATATGAATCTGGATTGCTGGCCAAGTCAAGGGTAACTATACCCAGTAAATGAAATAATACAAATGAAGAGCTCAACACTGCTCCCAGCACATGGTAGATGTCAAATGAATGCCAACTATTTGTATTAACTTGTAAATTCTGCGGACAGAAAGCAAAAAAGGAAGTGGACTAAACAGCAGCACTTCCATATATGTTTTAAGCCAAAGTATTTAAAAAAAAATATCACCTGGGATAAAATCTCAAATCCACTAGGATGGCCATAAAAGGCGGGAAAGAAAGGAAAATCACAAGTGTTGGCACACACAGAGACAAACGGGAATTCTCATACATTGCTGCAGGAATGTAAAGTGGCACAGCCCCTGGCACAACAGTTTGGCAGTTTCTCAAAAACTTAAACTGAGCATTATCATAGGATCTAGCAATTCTGTTCCTTGGTGTATAGCCAAAATCACTGAAAGCAAGTTTTCACACAAAAACTTGTACAGCAAATGTTCAAACAGCATTATTCATAATATTTGGGCTGGGGAAAAAGGAGGGATTGGATGTGATTACTTAATGGGTATGGGACTTCTTTTTGGGGTGATGAAAATATTCTGAAATTAGATAGCGATGGTGATTGCAAAACACTGAATATAATAAAAGCCACTGAATTATACACTTTGGTGAATTTTATGTTATGTAAATTTTATATTAACTAAAAAAAAAAAGATTGAAGGATGGAACCAGCTGTCAGAGAGGAGAGGAGAGGAGATGCCACTGGCTCTGAAGATGGAGGAAGGGGCCTGAGCCAAGCGATGCAGGCAGCCTCCAGAAGATGGAAAAGGGAAGAACCAATTCCCCCCTAGTAACTTCAGAAGGGATACAGCCCCGTATATATTCATATACCAACTATTCTGCTAAGCTGCCTGTAGTGCAGGAGACCTGGGTTCAATTCCTGGATCCAGAAGATCCGCTGGAGAAGGAATAGGCTATCCACTCCAGTATTCTGGATATTAATCCATGAAGACTGATTTTGCACTTTTGACTTCCAGAACTATTAGATAAAAAAATGTTGTTTAAGTCACTTTTTGGGGGGGGAAAAAAAAATCACCTGGTGTGGAGATGAGGGAGCGGGTAGGGACAGAGATGAAACAAGACTGGTCATGAATTGATATGCGCTAAAACTAGGTGATGAGCACATTGAGGGGTCACTGCACTGAAGCGACTCTGACATTTTCCATAATGAAGTTTTTAAAAAACTATATATGCATATATATATATATGTTGGAACCTTCAAAAATCCTATTTGCGAAATGTTACAATAATCTATTAAATATATCAAGGTTTAACCTTAAAACATTTACATTTTAGAGCACTAAATACTCTGGTACTTTCATATATACCATACTTTATGTTAGTTTATAAGAAAGTATTTTATAATCTATTAAATAAAAGTATAGTAGATTGTTGCAGAAAAGCTGGGTAGGAAATCTGGACGAAGATTTCAACTGCTCAGTCTTTATGTGTCCAGTGTCCTCTTGCCATTTTTTCAATTGCTTCTTCTATGCAATTTGACAAATATTTACGGCATAGCCAGTACATGACAGAAAACTATTTTTCTTATTCATATCAAGCTAACAGAAAGTGTTGCTCCTAACCAAAAATAAAGCAAATAAAAGAGCATCAAGATTAAAAGGAAATCTTAACCATCTGAAACAACATAGATGGACTTGGAGGGTATTATACTAAGTGAAACAAGTCACACAGAGAAAGAAAAATACTGTATGATGCCACTTATATCCCCGTGGTCACGTACGGTTGTGAGAGCCGGACCGTAAAGAAGGCTGAGTGCTGAAGAACTGGTGCCTTTGAACTGTGGCGCTGGAGAAGACTCCTGAGACTCCCCTGCACAGCAAGGAGATCAAATCAGTCAATCTTAAGGGAAATCAACCCTGAATCCTCATTGGAAGGACTGATGCTGAAGCTGAAACTCTAGTATTTTGGTCATCTGATGCGAACAGCTGACTCACTGGAAAAGTCCCTGATGCTGGGAATGACTGAGGGCAGAAGGGAGAAGACAGCATCAGAGAATGAGATGGCTGGATCACCGATGCAACGGACATGAACTTGGGCAAACGTCAGGAGGTGGTGAGGGACAGAGAGGCCTGGCATGCTGCGGTCCATGGGGTCGTAAGGAGTCAAACGAGACTGGGAGACTGAACAACAACATCACTTATAGGTGGAATCTAAAGGATACAACAAACTAGTGACTGTAACAAAAACGGAAACAGACTCCCAGATACAGAGAGTGAAGGAGCAGTTACAGCGGGGAGAGAGGGGGGGCAGTCACAGAAGTAGGAGAGTAAGAGGTACAAACTATCAGACTCCCAGATACAGAGAGCGAATGAGCAGTTACAGCGGGGAGAGAGGAGGGGCAGTCACAGAAGTAGGAGAGTAAGAGGTACAAACTATTCAGTGTAAAATAAGCTACAAGGAAATACTGTACAACACTGGAGATATAGCCAGTATTCTATGGTAACTATAAGTCGAGCATAACCTTTAAAAACTGTGAGTCCCTACACTGTACACCTGTCATTTATATAATACTGTACCTCAGCTATACTTTAATAAAATTTTTAAAAAATTTTGTTCCTATAAAGGACAGTCACCAAGCCTGATTTAATTCAAGGTTCAACCAGTGAATTCACTGCTTATGAACTTACGTGCTTGATCAGCTAAAAGCACATATATTGAACAGTACAAAAAAAGGAGCCAACTAAAGAGTGAAGTGAGACATTTTACTGATTATTTCGTATTAAGAAAAACAAACACTGCATTACAAATTTCTCCTTATTAATTCCTATGTGTTTACTGCTACCCAAAACATAAATGGGTCCATAATACACACAAATGCAGCCTTCTAGAAGGCTCCCATCATAAAAATTGAAGCAAGCATTTAATTTCCAAGTGAAATTAAAAACTAAAGATTTTAATAAATGTATTTGCTTCATCTCCAAAATCTGTGCCCATCGTGTTATGAAATCTCTCTGCTGTGTAATGAGTTGCGCCCTAGTTAATGAAGCAGTGTTAAAGCCAACCTCTGAGACAAAATGTAAATTAAAAAGCAAAAACCACGTCACATGAAGACTCTGGTGGCTCCCACGGTCAGATTACTAAGAAGAACAAAGTGAACTGCCATTGCTGCTGCTGCTGCTGCGTCGCTCAGTCCTATCCGACCCTCAGCAGCCCCATGGACGGCAGCGCAGCAGGCTCCCCCGGCCCTGGGGCTCTGCAGGCGGGAGCACTGGAGCGGGCGCCACTGCCTCTCCAAGGCATGAAAGTGAAAAGGGAAAGTGAAGTCGCTCAGTCGTGCCCCACCCTCAGCGGCCCCATGGACGGCAGCGCAGCAGGCCCCCCCGGCCCTGGGGCTCTGCAGGCGGGAGCACTGGAGCGGGCGCCACTGCGGGCGCCACTGCCTCTCCAAGGCATCAAGTGCAACCGCCACCACGAGGTGACAAAACGCACATCCAGCACAACTCGAGCGTTAGGGTGCCGCTTGAAACACTTCTGATTCTTTCTGCTTTTCAAATTCCAGAAAAGCAAAGCGATATAAAAAGAGAAAATTTTTCTGCAGCACTAGAGAATATAATGGTACTGTTAATAGGACAGAATTTGTTAAAGACACAAAGCAGAAAAGGTCGGGTTGAGAGAAAAACCCATCACCATTAACCATCCTGTGATACTGTTCAGGCAAAGCAACTGTCGACTTAGGAAGTAAGGGGTTGAGTTTCCCTGGGAGAGCCCCAGAAGCTACCAAGTTCAGAGCCACTGGGGCTGAAAACAGCGCAAGCCTCAGGGCAGCCAATGGGAAGAAGCAAATGGAAGAACTTGGGGGCCCCCCCAGAACCACAGTCTGGCTGGCTGTTTATCTACCATTTCACATGGCTCCAGCGAAGCCCTCCAAAAAGTGGGAACTTTATCTCTGTGCTCCTAACATAAGCAATAGGCTCTGAAAGCTCAGGAATTCTCACAAAGTTTTAACCATAGCAACTAAAATTGGCAAAAAAAAAAAAAAAAAAAAACCCAGCAAAAATTCCATTTCTCCACCATCATTCCCAGTTTTCCAGCTGATTCACTACATAAGCAATAGGCTCTGAAAGCTCAGGAATTCTCACAAAGTTTTAACTATAGCAACTAAAATTGGCAAAAAAAAAAAAAAAAACAAACAAACCAGCAAAAATTCCATTTCTCCACCATCATTCCCAGTTTTCCAGCTGATTCACTAAAGTTCTAAAGTTCACTTGAAAAATAAAGCATGTGCAAATAGCCAGAAAAACTTGGAAAACAAAGAATACTGTGGGTAGAGATAGGGACCTATCCAACCAGATGCTGTACATTCTGTAAACTTATGTAATAAGTACATAAGTAGATTCTGTTACACTATTACATTCAATAGTGTAGCAGGGATACCACACTAAAGAGATCAATGAACCAGAAGGTTCAGAAACAGCCCAAGACTATACAAACCTAAGGCATGACAGAGTCTAACACACGAGCTATGATATAGGTGACTGACTACTCCTAAGTGGCTGTGGGACAACTCACCATGTGAAAAAAATTAGATCTTCCCATCTCACACCAAAACACACTTAGCTTTAAGCACTAAACACGAGGACATAAAAGTAATAGAAGAAAAGAGATAACTTTTTTTTTTCTTTTTAACATCCTAGGTTAGAAACAAGCTTCAAAGCCAGAAACTGTACGGGAAAAATTATCTTGGCTGGGAGGGAAGGGATATTATCTATTACAGAGTCAAGTTGAAGGAAAAAGGTAACTAAGAAAAAAACAGATATTCTCAACTGGGTTAATGTCCTTTGCAGATATACAGAGTATTCACAAAACAATGAGTAAAAATTTTTAAATGAAGAGGCAATTCATAACAGAAATGCCAACCTCCAGTAAAGTCACAGGAAGATATCCAGCTTCACTAACTGGATAATGAAAACTAACCGTACGAAAACAAACTCAAAATAGGTTAAAGACCTAAATATAAGAGCTAAGATTATAAAAATTTCAGTGAGCAACACAGATGTAAATCTCTATGATCTGGGATGAGGCAATGGTTTCTTAGCTAAAACCCCAGAAGCACACACACACAAAGTAAAGAAGGTAAACTGGACTTCATTAAAATTTTAAAACTCCGTACTTCACAGGATACCATCCAGAAAATAAAGAGACAAGTCATTAAATGGGAGAAAATTTTTGCAAATCATATACCTGAGAAGGGACTAGTACCCAGATTATATAAAGAACATTTAAATGCAATGATAAAAGGACAGCCTGGCGCTGGAGAAGATTCTTGGGAGTCGCTTGGACGGCAAGGAGCAAAGCAGTCAATCCTGAAGGAAATCAACCCTGAATATTCATTGGAAGGACTCATGCTGAAGCTCCAAAACTTTGGCCTCTTGATGCAAAGAAACGACTCACTGGGAAAAGACTGGGAAATGTTGGAAACTGGGAAATGCTGGGAAAGACTGAGGTAGAAGAAGAAGGGAGCGAACAAGGATGAGATGGTTGCATGTTAGCTGTCAGGGAAATGCAAATCAAAACCACAAAGAGATACCAATCCATCCCCACTAGGGTGGCTGTTATCAAAAAGAAAGGTTATAACCAGGGTTGATGCAGATGTGGAGGAAACAGAACCCTCATACACTGCTGGCATGAACATAAAATGAAGCAGCCACTTTGGAAAACAGCCTGGCAGTTCCTCAAAAGGTTAAATACACAGTTAAACGTGATTCAGCAATTATAGTCTTAGGTATACACCCGAGAAAAATGAAAACACAGACCCACACAACGACTTACAAGTAAACATTCACAGCAGCATTACTCACAGCAGCCAAAAAGTGGGAACAACCCAACTGTCCATCAAAGGCAGCGAACAGAGAAAACGTGAGATAGCCATAGAAGGGACGCTCATCTGACAACAAAATCAAAGCACTGACTGACGCGTGCTAGAACATGAATGAACACTGAAAACGTTATGCTATGAAAAAAGAAAAACAACCTGTCACAAAAGACCATTGTGTATGATTCTCCTTATATCAAATGTCCAGTAATAGGCACACCTATAGAGACAGAACATAGAGTAGTGGTCGCCAGGCACTGGGGAAGAGAGGGTTTGGAATTAACAGGCAAGGATTAAGAGGTTTCCTTTAGGGATGATGAAAAGGTTCTGAAACTGATCTGCTGACGGCTCTATGAATACAATAAAAGCTCTTGACTTGTATTTTCAAATAGGTGAATTGTATGGTATATTAATCAGATCTCAATAAAGCTTTTCTTTAAAAAAAAAGAAATGAAAATTTAAACAATAATTATGCTATATGTTTACTGGGTCTCCAATAAACTCTCCTGGATAGGAGTCTGTCCATCTCATAATCCCTCACCTTCCCAAGGGTGGTAAAAGGACCAACACAAAGTTGATTATTAATAACAGACAATCACCTCCTATAAAAGCTGCTGTTAAGTGAACTTCTGGGGGGGAAAAATGGTTTGTTTCCAGTCTGACTTTTATGTTTAAGTCAGAGATGCTCACCTACATTGAATCTCTCTCCTCCCCAGATATGAAGAAATTTAAATCTCTACATGCTTCAAAAGTACCTTCTACTCAATACTTCCACCCAGACCAAAGGAAACCAGACTTAAAGATACTGGTTAAAGATACAGACTTAAAAATTCACCTTGGGCATTCTGGAAGACTTGCAGTCTCCTGATTCTGGCTTGTGTCTACACATGAGGCTACTATGTTTTACCAGCAGGTGTCGCTGTCTAACCTTGGTCTTTAAGTGCGGAACTTCCAATTCACCTAGTTGCCAGGAGGTGGCGCATTAATTCCCCTTACGCGTAGTATGAACTACACATAAAGAGCAACTTTCTTCCAATACAGTACAGAGAAGGAGAGAAATAAAAGAGTAGCTGTACAGTGGAAAAACCTGACAAGCAATACCTCAAATCAGGTGAATAAGATTAACATCCACAGTGATAAATACCGTTAATGATATAGTACGTACCCTTGACATGATGTAATGGGGATTGTACTTAACCTCTGTGCTTTTCCTCCACAAAACACATCACGCCTGGCTAACTGCGAGCAAAACACCAGACAAATCTCAACGGAGGGACATTCCACAAAAAGCCTGACCAGTACTCAAAGCTATCCAGGTCATCCCAAACCAGGACAGCCTGAGAACCGTCACAATCAAGAACAGCCTGGGACTAAGGAAACGACGACTAAACGTAAAGTGGTTCGTTATTTGTGGCAAACGCGCCGTGCTAGTAGAAAATGTTAATAATAAGCCAAACTGGCTGTGAGGCCTATGAGAACTCACTGTACTGTCTCCTCAATAATTCTGTAAGTCTAAAACTGTTCTAAAATAAAAGTCTATTTAAAAAAAAATTCACTAGCCGCCAATTTTGCCAAATTAATATTTTTAAGGGATAGTTTCAACCGCGTACAAACTATTGGCTTTTCTTTTTTTTCTTTTGGCATGTCTTTAAGTGATCAGAAGAAGGAAAAGGAAAACTTTAGGCTTCAAGAGCAGAGGGAATGGGAGTAGGGGGTGGGGTTCATTCTCATCACAGCACTAGCAACATGGCCTTGAAAATTAAGAAAACCGCTATAGTGTTCCCAGCATAGTCAGCCTGTTCCAACCACGAGGGGATGACTGGAAGACGCAGTAGGCAGTGCTGAGCAGTTACCCAGCCGAGGTTTTTACTGAAAGATAAAGCCCTGCTGAAGTGTTTCATGACCCAGATTTCCCTAAAGCCCCAAAGCGCAAGAAACATCTAGGATCTAAATAGTCATTTATACTTCAAAAAGAAAGTAGTCAGAGAAGTACTCCACATGTATGCTGATTTTAAGTAGTCTTTTAAATTTTATTTGCTCTAGTTTTTTTTTTTTTTAATGTGCAACTAAAGTAACGGATGAGTAGTATGTTTCTTCAATAAATAGAGCTAGGCGGCTTTGGGTTTGTTCTTGTAAAGGAAAAGCTATGGTTGATGGATTGGGTGCTAGATCCCTGCTCCCTGAATTACCCATGTCTAGAGAAAACCCGGCCAGCTGTAATCTGAGGCATCTTTCTCCACCCGGTGGCAGCTCTCCAAACCTCAGAACCATATCTAGGAAGGGTGTGACAGCCAGCCTTTGAGAAGGCAGCAAAGGAGAACTAGGACTCTCCATACCTAAAAAAAAATCAATCTCCTTGTCACAAGGAATATGAAAATCTACCCCACTCCATCCAAGAAACCAGCATACTGTAGAGCAGATCAGAAGTCAAAACCCAAAATGTGAACTACTTATACAGCATCCACAAAATGAACAGTTGATGGGTGGATCTGGTATCAAACGTAAGGCAGTGATTGCCCATAATTTGAGGGGTGAGAGTGAACACTGTCAGGAAAGAGAAAGAAGGAAAAGTGAGTAACAAGCTGTACTGACTTAGTACCTACGGGAATGAGATGAGTGGGCTGGGATTCTTCCAGTTTGTTCCTCAACCAGTCAAAATCCTGGTATCTTCGACGGACAGAATATTCTGGCAGGTCAAACTCCACCCGAGTACTCTGCAAATGAGAAGAGCAGAACAAAATCAGGGTAAGGAAAGAGCAGCTGTCTTGGCAGAAGGGAAGGAAAAAAGCTCTTTCTGGATAACCTAACTGGGCAAGAACACACTTTCCTTCCACCAAACACGCCAGCCACATGGCAGGGTTTACCAGGATGGAATGACGAGTCTAGGTGTGGGGTCCAGTTAAACATTTCAAGGATCTATAAGGAAAATGTTGAGATTTCATTCCCCTCCTTCAGGAAATGGAACTATCCCCCAGAATTGTGTTCATAAAACATTTGATTCATCTTCTCCAAGCTTAACTTTGAAACTTTCTTTTAGTAGATCCCTGGAGAAGAAAATGGCAACCCACTCCAGTATTTTTGCCTGGAGAATTCCATGGACAGAGGAGCCTGGAGAGCTATAGTCCACGGGGTTGCAGAGTCGGACACGACTAAAGCGAATAACACACACACAGTAATTCCACTGAGAATCTTGCTTACTGAATCCAAATCTGTGACTCTTTTTTAAAAAAAAAAATGTTTCCACCTTCTGCTAAATATGCTGACAGGTTTTGCCAAAGGCAGAGGAAAAACAAAAAGTAGAGATAACAGATTACCTACTCATTTAGGAACCAGATTAGATGAAAATAGAAAAGGTTTCGCCTACTCTGCCATATCCTGCCAGGACCATAAGCCTGAAACTATACTGCATTTTAGATGATTTTTTTTAATCTAGAAGGAAATAATACTAAAATATCATCGTATGGCAGAAAAAATATTAATCACATCCCCTTCCCTGAATTTAAGTTTTCTGAAATGTGATTTCAACATTTAACAACAAAAACCAATACTAAATACAATGAATTTATACCAAAGCAAGATTTTTATACATTAATTAGTCCAAACCAAAATTATGTCTCAGATACACCACTTTTCCCTGTGAGGGTACCGACTATATGACAGTCATAGTTCTCAGAATTTAAAGCACAAAATAAAAATGGCTCAAGCTATCTTTTATAAACTTATTGAACTTCCACATCAAAAGTCTGTTTTAATCCATGGAACCAAGAAAACCTTAAAGACACATAAACAAGAGTCATCCATCACAGAAGCAGCCAGTGAACAGCTCTGGCATCAAAAATTATGATTTCGTCCTCCCCAGAAGCCAGGCTCACAGACTGAGCAAAACTGTGAAGTCAAAGGACTCGATCTTGGACAAAACCCCAACTCTTTCTGCCTCTTTTCCCCTTGTCAAAGTTCTGCACGCCAGCATATGCCCGTGGAACACAACCTTCCCCTGTGAAGCAGAGGCAGGAGCGGGAGACATGGGCACGTTTGTTTAATTAGGCATTTATGATTTATTAGAAGGCTGCCCAGAGGAATCAGTGTTGTAGAACTAGAGAGAGAGAGAGGAGAAGGAAAAAACTTAAATCTAAATCACTATTTATGAATCTTTAGGCACAAGGGTGACAGAAACATGGGCAGTAGCCTGGCACTTTGGCTACTTGATGCAAAGAGCCAACTCATTGGAAAAAACCCTGATGCTTCGAAAGTGAAGTGAAGTGAAGTTGCTCAGTCATGTCTGACTCTTTGCGACCCCGTGGACTGTAGCCCACCAGGCTCCTCTGTCCATGGAATTTTCCAGGCAAGAATACTGGAGTGGGTTACCATTTCCTTCTCCAGGGGATCTTCCCGACCCAGGGATCGAACCTGGATCTCCCATGTTGGAGGCAGACGCTTTAAACTCTGAGCCACCAGGAAAGCCCCCTAGAGGCTGGGAAAAATTGAAGGCAAAAGGAGAAGGGGGCAGCAGGGGACAAGACGATTGGATAGCACCACCGACTCAAAGGACATGAGTTAGTGGAGGATAGAGGAGCCTGGTGTGCTTCAGTCCACGGGGTTACAAAGAGTCGGACACAACTGAGCGACTGAACAACAACAAGAACAATAACAACAAAGCCTGGCACTGCACCTGACAGGGGCATGAGCAGTCCCAGCATCTCAGGACGCCACCAAGACGCCCAGAGGCACGGTTCCCTCAACAGTAGGAAGCCAGTTGGAATGGAAGTTCTTCAAGACCCTGCAGAGAGCCCCCAACAGACTCTGTCTGGGGACTTGCCAATGATTATGGGCTCATGAGAAGTAGATTTTGAAAGATGACAAATTAATGCAACTCCTTTTCATTGTAAACAGAACTGGTAGGAGGGCTCTGCTTTCTGCCCTCCTAAATGTTACATGATATCAACTGGTTGCTCCTCTTAATTATAGTTTGCAAAACCATTTCACTGAATTATAGTCTATGTAACATTTCTACTCTTTGAAATCAATCTTTGATAACCACAAAAAACAGTATGTACGATGAAACATAAGTTTTATTTCTGCTGTAACCAATTTTACTTTCAGGCAATTGCTTTTGTTTTTTTGTTTGTTTTTCCTTCTTACTTAGACTAGACACATTTATTTTTAAACTTCAGGAAAATTAAAGTAATATAAAATAAAAACCATAATCCCTCTAAACAGAGAAAAAATGCAATTATATTATGGTTTCCATGTTTTTTTCTATGCATAGTCACTCATATTTCTGTATCTCTTTAATACATCGGATATCTTTCTATATCAACAAGTTCAGATCTATATAATCATCTTTAATCCACATGGATATACCATAATTAAACCAAATAACCATTTAGGTTATTTCCAATTTTTCAATCAGTAGATCCTTACAGTAAGCATCACTGAGCAACTGTTTGATAATTCTCTTGAAAGTATCAAACAGTAAATATGAAAGATTATACTAATTTTTAATCAACAAACTATTTCCAGATATAGACCAATTTATTTTCTAACCATATATTCTCAATACTGGTTATCTTTGATAGAATTATAACTGAAAAATAGTATATCTGTTTTGTTTATTTAATGACTGCTTCAATTGAATATCTTTTAGAATATCTGTTGGCTGTATATTTTTCTTTTGTTAGAGAAATTTATTTTTAATTTGTGAGTCTAGTCTCTTCCATTTGTGAAAATGCTTTAGAGCCACTTAGCCTATCATAAGGAGAAGGTAATGGCACCCCACTCCAGTACTATTGCCTGGAAAATCCCATGGGCGGAGGAGCCTGGTGGGCTGCAGTCCATGGGGTCACTAAGAGTTGGACACGACTTGAGTGACTTCACTTCCACTTTTCACTTTCATGCCTTGGAGAAGGAAATGGCAACCCACTCCAGTGTTCTTGCCTGGAGAATCCCAGGGACGGAGGAGCCTGGTGGGCTGCTGTCTATGGGGTCGCACAGAGTCGGACACGACTGAAGTGACTTAGCAGCAGCAGCAGCAACCTATCATAATTGCCAAATAGCTTTTATTACACAGAATTTTTAAAATCATTAAACCATCAAATTTATCCATTTTTTTCCCCTTTAGGGTTACTACTTTTAGTGTCACTGGTAAGAAGGCTGCCCTCATTGTAAGCTTTTAAAAATTATCTTAATTATCTCCTTTATTTGTGGCTTATGTGTGTGCGTGTGCGTGTGCGTGTGTGTGTGTGTGTGTGTTCAGTCATTCAGTCATGTCGGACCCTTTGCAAACCCATGGACTGTATAGCCCATCAGGCTCCTTTGTCCATGGAATTTTCCAGGCAAGAATACTGGAGCAGGTTGCCATTCCTTCTCCAGGGGATCTTCCTTACCCAGGAACTGAACCCACATCCCCTGAGTCTCCCGTATTGGCAGGCAAATTCTTCACCACGTGCCACCTGGGAAGCCCTTTATATATTTGTCTTTAACTGCTACTATTCTATGTCTAGGACTCTATCATTAGAAAATACTTTTTAAAATTGTGGCAAAGATATTTGTATAATGATGTTCACTGCAATATTATTTAAAATAAATTCAAAGAAACTAAACATTCAACAATTAAAAAAATTGTCAAGGAAATTATGGTATAATTATTCTATGGTTATCAGTAATCATGCCTACAAGACATTTTTAACAACAAAAATGTTTCAATATAGTTTTAAGGAAAAAAGCAGGATGCTAAGTCATTTCAGTCGTGTCCGACTCTATGCGACCCCATAGACGGCAGCCCACCAGGCCTCCCCATCCCTGGGGTTCTCCAGGCAAGAACACTGGAGTGGGTTGCCATTTCCTTCTCCACTGCATGAAAGTGAAAAGTGAAAGTGAAGTCTCTCAGTCGTGTCCAACTCTTAGTGACCCCATGGACCGCAACCTACCAGGCTCCTCCGTCCATGGGATTTTCCAAGCAAGAGTACTGGAGTGGGGTGCCATTGCCTTCTCCGAAAAAGCAGGATACAAAATTGTATATGATTTCATTGGTATTAAAATTTTGGACATAAAAAGTTAGAAGAAAAATCTAGAACCAATAATGACAACTATCTACTTTACATTCAACTTTACTTCCAAACTTTCTAATATTCTCCTATAATATTTTTAATAGTTACAAAAAACCTGCTTATTAAAAAAAAAATAACTCATTTAAGGACAGAGGACTTAAGAAATCAGCGAAACTTGTTTGATGCTTTGGAAAGCAGTAACATTAAAAAAAAATCATCATAAAACAGAAAGGATGCTCACAATTGCTGACCCAAAATTTATTTTACTTTTTACCACTTCTTGTTCTAGAAAAGATATAGTGATATTTGGAATATGATCAAGTGACATAAATTAGAAGTAGGTGAGCAAGATAGAGGAAAAATAAGGACAGAAATAAAAAGTAGAGCTGAGAATGAGGCTAGCAACACACACTCACCTTGGAATTCTGCATGCTTGTTAAAACTGGGCCACAGACATTACTGTGAATTTCTGGAGGGAAATCTAGTCTGTTGTAAGACACGTAGTGCTCGTAAAAGATGCAGGTCAATAAAACCCCAACTCTGAGTCTGTAATAAAATTTTCCTCTCTGAAATTCAGGGTCTAACTCAGAAAAAAAATAAAGTACTAACAAGTGTTTATCTCTATTTTCTAGTATCTGTAGTCAACAAAACAATAAAAAAAGGAAGTGTACACCCACAATCCCATGATGAGAGGCGACCACTTCACACCTTACTGTGTTCCACAGTCTAGAATGTTCCACAAAGACCACCAGATCATGTGTATACACCTAAAGTCAGATCTACAAATAGGCAACCGAGCACAAGAGTGGTAATGAAGAATATCCACTTTCACCATTGCACCCTACAAGTATCTCCTTGGTCATTCTTAAGCATCTCCACCCCGTTTTGTTAACACTCTGGAAGACTAAAGCACAGAGCCACAGTAAAATCAACCACCCAGGAGCTCACCCAGTCCCCTGGGCCTCACCTTCCCACAAAAGAACGCCTCTTTATTCCCTAGGGGCTGATGGGCCCCGTGACTGTGGACTGAAGCTTCTCCTAAGACTTTTCATTAAATTCAAAATTTACAGTCCTTTCACTCTAGAGAGATTCAGTCTTTTGTAATAAATGCCATCTATCTAGGCCACAGCTGGATCCTAAGAAGCCTAAGCAACTCCCTCCCTGTAGAAAGGACCTCTTCCTTTATCAAATGGTAGCCAGCTCCTCTCATTCTCGGAGAAGGCAATGGCACCCCACTCCAGTACTCTTGCCTGGAAAATCCCATGGACGGAGGGGCCTGGTGGGCTGCAGTCCATGGTGTCGCTGGGAGTCGGACATGACTGAGCGACTTCACTTTCACTTTTCACTTTCACGCACTGGAGAAGGAAATGGCAACCCACTACAGTGTTCTTGCCTGGAGAATCCCAGGGACAGCAGAGCCTGGTGGGCTGCCATCTATGGGGTCACACAGAGTCGGACATGACTGAAGTGACTTAGCAGCAGCAGCAGCATACGCATTCTGGTTCAAAGCCCCGCGGCGCTCAGCACACCTGAAACTATACCTGAAGAGGCTTCTGGCTGCCTCCCTCTGAGCTTCCATTTACCTCCTCCTTAGATCTTCCCACCTGGTTCCCTGGGACTCCTGTTCCTTAAGTAATAACGTCCTGCAGTTCCCCGACCTGCTCGAATCCTGAAAGCTGGCTCTCCCGTGAGAATATACCCCGCCCTCCACCTTGCTGTGCCGCAGGTGGGAAGCTGCAGGCGTTCTCACATCTCACAAACCTCTGAGAGCAAGACCGAGAGCCGCTGGTGACAGCCGGCTCACTCCTCCCACACTCCGCCTCGGCCCCCGAAAGTCCTTGCAAGGCCCCTGCTGTCAGGACACAGACCTCTCTGCCTCTCCTCACGCTGTCACCCGCTGACACGCTGGCCCTTCTGCTGACTCCCTGACAGTACCAGGCCCTCAGGCTTCGTAACCGGGCTGCCCTCAAGACCCAGGTGTTCCCACACACAACACTCACCTCCAAGCCAACAGCGCCACACCCCATGCCCGCGGCCGCTCCACAGACGTTGCCATCACGCTGAAATTCAGACATCTCCCATGCTAACTGGCACCTCCTACAGTACAGACTCTTCCATTTCCCAGGACCCTTGTTTATTCAGCCTCGGGATCTACAGTTCCTGACAATCCATCCACTCCTGTCTTCACTTTCTTCCTTATTCAGCCGTCAGTTCCAAAATGAATCACTTCAACCTCTGACCTGCTGATATCCTGAACGCCCCTTCCAAGCTGTCATTCACGCGTGCGTGCGTGCTAAGTCGCTTCAGTCCTGTCTGACTCTTTGCGACCCTATAGACTGTGCCCTCCAGGCTCCTCCGTCCACGGGATTCTCCAGGCAACAATACTGGACTGGGTTGCCATGCCCTCCTCCAGGGGACCTTCCCAACCGAGGGATAGAGCACGCGTCTCTCATGTCTCCTGCACTGGCAGGCAGGTTCTTTGCCACTAGCGCCATCTGGGAAGCCCATCATTTAAGCAGCTCTGGCAAAAATGCAACCACCTACTGCCTGCTTTTCCAGACTTAGGCACTGTCTGAAGGAAAAACAAAATCAGGGAAACACACGGAAACCATGAATTCTACAACTGGACCCACAACACTGCCAAGCAATCTCTGGATACTTCCTTAGTCAAGTCTCTTCCCCATTTTTCATGAGTTAATGCAGTTTTGAAAGCTTCTAAGCCCCACTTCAAAACCTCCCCCTTCACTCTTTGTAAAGACTTGGTTATCTCTTCACGGGAAAACTGCAGATATAAGTAAAAAATCCCTCAACTTCCTGCCACAAAAAATCTCCTACTTCCCTTTTTCCTCCAGAAACAATGGGAAAAGTAGGCCTCCCTCAATGGAGGCTGTTCCTTCCCCCAGTTCCGCTCAGGACTCTCCTCCCTCCTCCTCAGTGGCTTCCATCCTTACCTCCAACCTCTGACCCAGTTCTTCTCTACCAACACTGGCCACGTGGCACTTATACAAGTCTCTTCCATCCTAACAAAATGCCTCTCCCCTCAAAGCCACAACCCCACTACAGCCACTGTTCTTTCTCTCGTTGTTCTTTCTTTCATTGCCAAACGGGGTGCTGTACCCCCACCGCAGTGAAACTGCTCTCACCTTAGTCATCAACAGCCTTCTTGTCATTAAATCTAACATTCACTTTGTAATCCTTATATATGACTTGACCTCAGCAGCATTTAGCCTTTGTTGACCACTGAGGCATTTGAAGACAGGAATTAATTGGGGCATAAGCCTTGGGCTCCAAAATCACTGCATATTGTGACTGTAGCCATGAAATTAAAAGATGCTTGCTCTTTGAAAGTTATAACAAACCTAGACAGTGTATTAAAAAGCAGAGACAACACTTTGCTGACAAAGGTCCGTATAATCAAAGTTATGGTTTTTCCAATAGTCATGTGCAGATGTGAGAGCTGGACCATAAAGAAGGCTGAGTGCCAAAGCACTGAAGCTTTTGAATTGTGGTGCTGGAGAAGACTCTTGAGAGTCCCTTGGACTGCAAAGAGATCAAACTAGTCAATCCTAAAGGAAATCAGTCCTGAATATTAATTGAAAGGACTGATGCTGAAGCTCCAATACTTTGGCCCACCTGATGGGAAGAACCAATTCATTGGAAAAGACCCTGATGCTGGGAAAGATTGAAGTCAAAAGGAAAAGGGGGTGAGAGAGGATAAGATGGTTGGATAGCATCACCGACTCCATGGACATGAATTTGAGCAAACTCTGGGAGATAGTGAAGGACAAGGAGCTTGGCCTGCTGCAGTCCATGGAGTCGCAAAGCCACGACTTAGCAACTGAACAACAAAAAGCTTTAGTGATGACTATCTGGTGATGGGATAAAAGTCAAAAAGAGGATGGCTTCTAAAGGGAGCAGAAGGCGCCTCTCTACTTCTAACACCCAGTCTACTTGCAATTTATCATCAATTTCAACAGTCAGGCCATGGTAGTAGACACCACAGTGCTGCGGGAGTGGGGGTGGAACTTTCTGGAAAATCATGCTTTTTGAAAGCACAGCACAAGACAGATCTGGGTTTAAGTTTCAACACATGTTAGTTGCATGTCTGAGCAATTTTCTCAATTATTGCTGTGTCTTAGGTTCCTCATTTGCAAAAGTAAGAATACTATCAGTACCTACTTCATTTAGGATTAACGGATGATATATTTAAAGCACTTGGCACAAAATAAATGACAGCTCATCCACAGAATGGGATACTGCTGCACTCTTAGAAATGATAGCATAAAAGTGTGCTCACTGGCATTTACTAGCAGAGAAAGACATTTGCAACATATTAAGTGAATTGGCCACTAGCAAAATACTCATTTTTGTGAATGGATAGAGACAAATAGTTCAGAGAATTCTAAATCATTATTTCTTGCTGGTGAGCTTGTGTTTTTTTTATTTTATTGTTTTAACTTACTTGAGTTTTTTAATTTCTCTGTAATGGGCACATATTAGTTATATAAAATTTGAAGGGTTCCGACTGCAAAAAAAAAAAAAAAAAGTACAGCATGTGGGAAATGCTCAGTAATTCTCTATTATTATGATGTTATCTTCTAGAAGTTGCAGAGAAAACTGCTAGGATCTGCCGGCCCTAAGAAGGCTGGTCTCCACAAATGGAGAGATAAGATACCCATGATTTAGACCTGGGTGGGGAACACTTTGCCTGCATTGGCTCCCAGCCCTAGGTTCATCTGAGCTCAGGAAAAGCAACTCTGTACTTTTGCCAGTTTTTGTCATCAGAAATCTGAACTAGGCCTGGGAGTTAAAGCAATAAAGTATTTGTACAACCTCATCCTCAGACCATTAACTCTGCTTGATAATCTCACCAGGAGTGGGGGTCCTGGACAAGAGCAGGTGTTTGGGAACCTGTGTTCCCATCTGTCCTCTCTCATCCCCAAATATCCCTCAGTTCATTCAGTTCAGTCACTCAGTCATGTCCGATTCTTTGCAACCCCATGGACTGTAGCATGCCAGGCCTCCCTGTCTACCACCAACTCATGTCCATCATGTCCATCGAGTTGTCCACTGAGTTGATGATGCCATCCAACTATCTCATCCTCTGTTGTCCACTTCTCTTCCTGCCCTCAATCTTTCCCAGCATCAGGGTCTTTTCCAATGAATCAGTTGTTCACATCAGGTGGCCAAGGTACCAGAGCTTCAGCATCAGTCCTTCCAATGAATATTCAGGACTGATTTCCTTAATGATTGACTGGTTTGATCTCCTTATAGTCCAACAGACTCTCAAGAGTCTTCTCCAGCAACACAGTTCAAAAGCATCAATTCTTCAGCGCTCAGCCTTCTTTATGGTCCAACTCTCACATCCATACATAACTACTGGAAAAACCATAGCTTTGACTAGATGGACCTTTGTCGGCAAAGTAATCTCTGCTTTTTAAAATGCTGTCTAGGTTGGTCATAACCTTTCATCAGAGGAGCAAGCATCTTTTAATTTCATGGTTGCAGTCACCATCTGCAGTGGTTTTGGAGCCCAAGAAAATAAAGTCTGTTACTGTCATTGTTTCCCCATCTATTTGCCATAAAGTGATGGGACCAGATGCCATGATCTTAGCATAATCTTTCTAAATGTTGAGTTTTAAGCCAGCTTTTTCACTCTCCTCTTTCACTTTCATCAAGAGGCTCTTTAGTTCCTCTTCGCTTTCTGCCATAAGGGTGGTGTCATCTGCATATCTGAGGTTATTGATATTTCTCCCTGCAATTTTGATTCCAGCTTGTACTTCATCTAGCCCAGCATTTTGCATGATGTACTCTGCATAAATAAGCAGGTTGACAATATACAGCCTTGATATACTCCTTTCCCAATTTGGAACCAGTCCGTTGTTCCATGTCCACTTCTAACTGTTGCTACTTGACTTACATACAGGTTTCTCAGGAGGCAGGTATGGTGGTCTGGTTTTCCATCTCTTTAAGAATTTTCCAGTTTGTTGTGATCTACACAGTCAAAAGCATAGTCAATGAAGCAGAAGTAGATTTGTTTTTGAATTCTCGTGCTTTTTCTATGATCCAACGGATGTTGGCAATTTGATCTCTGGTTCTTCTTCCTTTTCTAAATCCAGCTTGAACATCTGAAAGTTCTCAGTTCATGTACTGTTGAAGCCTATCTTGGAGAATTTTGAACATTACTTTGCCAGCATGTGGGCTTCCCTGGTGGCTCAGACGGTAATGCATCTGCCTGCAATGCAGGAGACCTGGGTTTGATCCCTAGGTTGGGAAGTTCCCCTGGAGAAGGAAATGGCAACTCACTCCAGTACTCTTGCCTGGAAAATCCCATGGACGGAGGAGCCTGGTAAGCTACAGTCCATGAGGTTGCAAAACATTGGACACAACTGAGCGACTTCACTTTCTTTCTTTCTTCCTTTCTTCCCTTCTTTCCCTTCCTTCCTTCTTTCTTTCTTTCTTTTTTGCCAGCATGTGAGATGAGTGCAATTGTGCAATAGTTTGAGCATTCTTTGGCATTGCCTTTCTTTGGGACTGGAATGAAAACTGACCTTTTCCAGTCCTGTGGCCACTGCTGAGTTTTCCAAATTTGAGGCATATTGAGTGCAGCACTTTCACAGCATCATCTTTCAGGATTTGGAATAGCTCCACTGGAATTCCATCACCTCCACTAGCCTTGTTCATAGTGATGCTTCCTAAGGCCCACTTGACTTCACATTCCAGGATGTCTGGCTCTAGGTGAGTGATCACACCATTGTGACTATCTGGGTCGTGAAGATCATTTTTGTACCATTCTTCTGTGTATTCTTGCCACCTCTTCTTAGTATCTTCTCCTGTTAGGACCATACTGTTTCTGTCCTTTATTGTGCCCATCTTCTGCATGAAATGTTCCCTTGGTATCTCTAATTTTCTTGAAGAGATCTCTAATCTTTCCCATTCTATTGTTTTCTTCTATTTCTTTGCATTGATCACTGAGGAAGGCTATCTTCTCTCTCCTTACTATTCTTTGGAACTCTGCATTCAGATGGATACATCTGTCCTTTTCTCCTTTTCACATATCCCTAAGCATCCTTTTTATACAACACTCAGAAAGAAGGCTCCAGATGAATCACCAAGGTATTAAACCTGGTGTCACTATTTGACACAGGAGAAGAAAAGGACTCTGATTTGAGGTCAGAAGTGGAATTCACAGTAAGAAGTAAAAACTGAACCTTGCAACAAGTTCAGCCTTGAGGTGTTGTCCTTGAAGCCAAGGGAAAATGTGGGATTGGAACTTGGAAGAGATCATTCTGAGATGATCCTGACTTAAGAGAAAATAAAATAACTCCAGGAAAAGAGGCAGAAGTAAGAGCACCACGGAGAAAGGGGCCAAGGGAGGGCAGAGAGGAGGCAGAGGAGAGCGTGGTGAGCTGCAGGACCACGTCAGCCTGAGAGCCCGATGACAGGGAGGCACAGTGCAGGCGGAGGACAGAAGGGGCGGGGACGCGTCAAGACAGGCAAGCGCTGCTGTGCCAGCAAGGCCGTCACGTTGTCATTCAGCTGTTCAGAGCACAAATGCAAGAAAACCAGGTTTTGCATTTCACTGACTACAGGCTAAAAAATAAGTTGACCCCAGGGTGAAAAATGCCAACAAAGGTACATGCAGTCAAAGTTCTGGTTTTTCCAAGGCTTCCCTGGTGGCTCAGTGGTAAAGAACACACCTGCAACGTAGGAGACACAGGTTCGATCCCTGGGTCAGGAAGATCCTGTGGAGAAGGAAATGGCAACCCACTCCAGTATTCTTGCCTGGGAAACCCCATGGACAGAGGAGCCCGGCTGGATACAGTCCATGGGGTCTCAAAGAGTCAGACACGCCTTAGCGATTGAACAACAACAAGGGGAAAAAAAATAAGTAGCTACAAATGGCTCATGGGAATACACGTATCACCCTAGGACCTCCGAGGACATAATACACACTGAAGCACCTGGCGATGCTGAGGAATATTACCCAGTGGCAAAAGAGATGGGGGAAACTGTGTTAGCACATGTGCGTGTACACACGCACAAACTTTCAAATGTCAACCAGTGCAGAAAAGACCAGGCAGTTAAACAGTGGCACGTGGCAGGAAGTCAATAAATATTAGTTCCCATCCTTTTTTGACATCAAGTCTAATGACACCAGATTAAAATCATGGTCTCATCACAGAACTTCAGGCTGATACAATGACTCATAAATTTCAAGAGTAAAGAGATTCTGGGACTTCCTTGGCAGTCCAAGGGGCTCGGGTTCAATCCCTGTTTGGGGACCTAAGATCCCACATGTTACACAGTGTAACCAAAAAAAAAAAAAAAAGGAGAGAGAGAGAGAGAGAAAATAATGAGATATTAACATGTTAAACACTATCCCCATAGAAAGTAAGTGTCTTACTTTCTATGACTACATTTGAAAGACTGGAGTCACAATTTCTCCTTCATTTTAAGATAAAAGAAAACACTTACATATAACCCTTTTAAATCTGAATATATCCACTCTCTGAAAAAGCTGTACCCACAGCTGTGATAAAGGTGAACAGAGTTGTGCAGACGAGGGAAAAGGAAAAGGCAGGGATCACGGCGGTAGGACGGCTTCTCCAAGCAGTGCACACAAGGCGAACGAGGACAAAGGGACCTACTTTGGTGGTGATCCTGTACGTGATGTAGGTCTCCATTGTACAGACATGCTTCTTGGGGTCATCAACCGTGACAAAGAGGTCTCTGGTCTCACCATCCATGTCATCGTCAAGCTGAAGTCTGTTGAGAAGGGAAGATGAAGAAGCTGGACTCGCCGTGCCTGCTGGAGTACCGCCATTGGGCAAAATGAGATCCTGAGGGAAGAAAAGAATCACCTTACACGTGAGCTGAGACACTCGAGAACACCAGCGAAAGTGGCTGGTGGGGCCAAACCGAGAAACACCTCTAAATACAAAAATAACTTTCAGAGAATCTGATCCTCTCCTTTCTTAACATTTCTTAAGTGAACAGAGTCTTTTATGACCACAAGAAACACACGACAGGCAGCACTCTCCACCAAATCCTGTCGATTCATCTCCCAGCGCTGCAGGAACCAACAGTTCAGGGACACAGAACCTAAGAGCCGCCTGCATCGTCAGACTTGGACAGAGAAGGAGCTTCTGAGCACGCCACAGTCTCTCATTTCCCCACTTTCTCAAGACCGCCACTTGGGCCCAGGTGAACATTAAAGGGCCAGAACCCTCTTAAATACCTAACACGTTTGAAAACTCAACCATCACAAAGAGATAATTAAACATTATATATCTGGAATAAGTTCACACCACTATCTAGTAAGTATGCTTCCCAGAAAACTGAATCTATATCCTGAACACAGCACAACATCAATTTACAGGAAACAATCTATAAGGATGAGATAAGCAGAGTCTACACTCTGTGACACTAAAGAGAACTAAAGATCCAGTTTCAATAAATAAACTGCAAGAAAAAAAAGAGAGATAGAAAGAACGCCTATAAAGAAATTTAAGAGATATATCAATGATTGCAATGCGTCCTGATTAAAACACAGGGTTAAAACATTTTTTGGATATTCAGGAAAACTTTAATATCAAATAATTATTTGATGACATGAAGGAATTATTAGGTGTGGTAATGAAAGTATGATGATTTTACAAAGTCTTCATCTTTTAGTAACATGTAACTATGGTATTCATAGATTAAATGATAGAATGTGTGGTGTTAATATTTGTTTTAAAATAATTAAGGACAGATAGGTGGGTAATCGGAGAAGGCAATGGCAACCCACTCCAGTACTCTTGCCTGGAAAATCCCATGGACGGAGGAGCCTGGAAGGCTGCAGTCCATGGGGTCGCTAGGAGTCAGACATGACTGAGCGACTTCACTTTCACTTTTCACTTTCATGCATTGGAGAAAGAAATGGCAACCCACTCCTGGAGTGGGTTCTTGCCTGGAGAATCCCAGGAACAGAGGAGCCTAGTGGGCTGCCGTCTAGGGGATCCCACAGAGTTGGACACGACTGAAGCGACTTAGCAGTAATAGGTGGGTAATGGGCTTCCCTGGTGGCTCAGACAGTAAACAAACTGTCTGCAAAGCAGGAGACCCAGGTTCAATCCCTGAATCAGGAAGATCCCCTGGAGAAGGGAATAGCTATCCACTCCAGAATTCTTTCTTGCCTGGAGAATTCCACAGTCAGAGGAGTCTGGTAGACTACAGTCCATGGGGTCACAAAGAGTCAAGATGCACCAAAGTTGATCATTATTGAAGCTGGTACTTGCAGATTCATTACAAATTCTCTCCTCTTCCATATTTGTTTAAAATTTTCCACAACAGAAAAGCTTAAAGGAGGTGGGGAGAGCAAATACCAGAAAAGAAAGGGAAGGAAAGGTTAAAAACTTAGGGACTTCTTTCTTCTTAGGTCTCAGCAGGAAGCCACTTGAATCAATTATGTCCCTTTAATATCAAAAAATATGTAGCCTTCCAGTTACCTTTTCTGCTTTTCTTCCAGTTACCTTATGCTACTGCTGCTTTTCCGGTTTTAAGATTTGACAAGAGAACAAAACCCTGTCCTAGCAGATGTGAATGTCACCTTGGAATAATTAGAAGGCAAAGACTAAGGACTATGGCAAGAAATGACATGATACTAAGCAAAGGGCCTTGGTCAGGAATGCTGTCTGCATTCCTGACCTGTGGGGCAGTCAGATCACAGGCTGCGGGTGGGGAGGTGCTTCCCCTGAATGATGTCTTCTTGTGTGCAGGCTGGATATGACTTAGCCCCCAGAGAAAAGAACATACAGGAAATGAAAAGTCAACCAAGCCATCATATCCACGAGCTCCAGCTGAACATGGCACATCTGGGAACAGGGTCTGGAACAAGGCGGAGGGAAGCACGGCCTGGGGTCAAGGGCAATGTCACCCAACTCCATGGGTGATGGAAAGTAAATTAAAAAAGCACCTTCCTTTGTCTCCCTGACCACAGATAATTTAATCACATTCTTAACATATGCCATCAAAAATACTTTTGTAATTTCTGAAAGGGTACCATTTCACAGAAGATACTCAATGGGAATGGACCCCACCCCTCCACTTCTCAGCCAAGGGGCTTGTTAGCTGGAAAGGCAAGCCCCTCAGCAGCTGCTCTTGTGTGGACCACAGGACCTTGATACAGCAGTATCCTGCAAACTGCTTCCTCAGCACACTGATGCCACGGGGCATGCAGTGTCCCTAACACAGGGTCTAGGGATCCAGGAGAGGACATCTCTGGGGCTCTGAGACAACCATCACATCTTTATCTCTTCAGTAAATATTTAAACGCTGACCTCAGGCAAGACACTCAACTAGGCATTGAGGAGCCCCCCTCTGATTTTTTTTTTTTTTAATCAACTCTAGCTCACTGGGCCTCAGAAAAGCTTCATCACCTATGGCTAAACATTGCACAAAAGAATAAAAGAATTCAAAACCTTCAGTCAGATAAGCCAACATCAGCTCAGACAGCAATGTTTCACAATCTGGCCTGAACTGATCCTGGAACTCACTATGCTATTTCATATTCCTCATCATGGCTTGCACGGCATATACACACCCCTCTTTCTATGCAGGGGGCTCCAAGGATCTCACAGGAATCTGCCCAAATGACCCCCTCTTGGAATTTTTCCTGGATCCATGCCCAGGCAGAACAGCCACTCCCTTCTCAATACCTTAAAGATACATCCATGGAAGCAATTTTCATAGTTTTAATCATTTATTTACATATATAGCTTTCCCACAAGCACTGTGCATCCTCTATAACTGTGCCTTGTTTGTGTGTGTGCGTGATTATCTGTTTGTTTGCAGGTCACCCATGACTCCAGCCAGCTCCCCTAACCTTTGTTCTGGGGACCTGAGTCAAAAACCCTCCAGGAAGAGCCCACAAGAAGGTCTAAAAAGTCTTGGATGGAGAGTGGGAACTTCAGTTCTCAAGTCAGTTAGTGGGGTTTGGGGAGGACAAGGGCACGTCAACCAGACCCTGTCACATAGCAGATTCTTTCCTTTGGAACTACACGACCAGGCAAAACACCCGTGCCTATCCTACACTGTGTTCCCTGGGGTGTTATTTGAGCATATATGCACAGCCAATGAGCGATATGCCTGGAATTTTCTAAAAAGGAAAGCTACGGCCCTCACGTTCCACAGCACATCTGTGCACAGGGCTTCCACATTCTTATTTCACTGCCCCCTGCGTCAACCTTGTGAGGTTAGCAAGCAAACACTATCTCTACCAATAAGGAAGCAGACTCGAAAAGTTGAGGACTGTGTTCAAACATATGGAAGCCAGTCATCACTCTGCTGAGTTGAGCCCAGGCTTCTGGGGTCAAGGGTGTGATTGAGCTGAATCCCTTTTGTGTTTCCCAACCCAACACTGTCCCCGTCTCCATTCTCAGGCCATAAATCCTTTTGGGTAAACATGAGGCGTCTGTTTTTAAAACAAGTTCAGGAATGCAAACATTTTCCCTTAGGGTCTGAATACACGTTATTCCCCAGATAACCCCTCTCAAGATACTGTCCCCATGAGGAACAAACGTAAAGAGAATATATGAAAATCTTCAGAGAAGGGCAGGGAGTCAGGTGGACGCAGTGACCTGACTCCTCAGCCCCTGGAGTCCTCCGGCAGCGTGTCTGCTTCACTGAGACCTGAGCAGGTACTGTGGGAGAGCCATGCCTTCGCAACTAGTGTGAATTACAGGACGGGAGAAGTGAGACAGCCCCTTGGCTCAACGCAAAAGCCTCCTGTTTCCTTGCTGCTACCTATGGTCAGTCCTCCTTACTGCAGCCAGAATGTGCTCTGAAAAATGTCAATCAAAACACATCACACACACACATACACACACTGGCTCAAAACTCTCCAAGACTTCCATCCACTCACGTTCAGAATAAAATCCAGATTCCCTCCCATAACCCACCACGGCCAGCATGATCTTATCACTGTCTCTGACCTCCTCCCAGACATCCTCCCCTTCCCCCCAGCTCGTCCTGTTCTACACACTCTGGCCTTGGCTTATCCTGACCTCAGGGCCTTTATGCTTGCCGCTCACTCTGCCTGGACATGGCTCTCCCCACTCCTGTTGCCACCGGGCTAGCTTTTCTCCTCAAACTGGTTTTTGCTCAAATGACACCCACTCGGAGAGGCATTCTCAGCCCACAAAAATCTAAAAACAGCCCTGCACCCCTCCAGCATTTTCCAGTCCCTTCCCTGGCTTTATTTTCATCGCAGGACTCACCTCTCTCTGAAAACGTATTGTATATTAAATGTTTATCTATCTGACTCCCCACCAGTCCATAAGTTCCACAGGAGCAGAGACATTGTCTTGTCCACCCCTCTGTTCTCTGACACATAGTAGGTACTCAGTAAGTATTTGATGAATGAATGAGTTTGGAAATGATCCAACTCAATCTCTTCCCAATATAATGTACTCAATAAATGCCAGTTGAATGAGAATGAAACAGGCCAACCTAGCCAGACTGCCTAGTTTTGAACCCCGGTTCCACTTCCCTGGTGGTTCAGACAGTAAAGCATCTGCCTACAATGTGGGAGACCCGGGTTCGATCCCTGGGTTGGGAAGATCCCCTGGAGAAGGAAATGGCAACCCACTCCAGTATTCTTGCCTGGAAAATCCCATGGACGGAGGAGCTTGGTTGGCTACTGTCCATGGGGTCGCAAAGAGTCGGATACGACTGAGCGACTTCACTATCACTATCATTATGACTTCAGCAAATTCCTAATCTCTCTATGCCCCGATTTCCTCATTATAAAATGGGCATAATGAGACTGAGTTAACATATGGAGCAACTGGAACAGTACCTGGAACATGGTAGGCTCTACATCACTATTAAAATACACACACACACAAAAGTCAACTTGTCTGCACATATTTGTGCATACCCTTACAGACTATGGGGCTGGGTTCACAGTAGACAATAAATGCTGCTAAATTAAAATTAAAATTACACCTCGAGTCACAGTCCCTGCCTTAACCACATCTTTGTTACTATTTCACTGTAACAATAGATGTATCTACAGTAGCCCTTGTGAGAGGTACAACCGCAGAGCTGACAAATGAATGAAAACTTCTCATTGCTCCAAATGATCAATTCTTACTATGCAATTTCAGTTATAAGAGAATTTCTTCTCCCGGCTGCCCCTTTTTACTTAGGAGGAGAAATACATAATTAGGCCACTCTGGAAACTCCTCTTATTCAAAGAATTTCAGTTAAAAGATCCAACATCATGGTCAGCCAACCGCAAGACAGGTTATTAAACTAACAGAAGTCACCAGTAAAATTCTATTGCTATATTAAACACAGGGTTTAGGAAAGAAAGTAGTATGCATTAGGAGCCAACATGGACGTAATGAAAACAAGTTATGCTAAAATACTGCAGTTTCTCTTTTTGATACCGTTAGAGAAATGTGGGCACCATGATGATCTAGTTTCAGAAGAGCCTGCCAAAGCTTCTCAAGGCATCCTGAACAAGAGAATGGTCAGAGGAACAAGAAGGTGCCTGCTTACACCTTCATGAACTCAGCTGCCCTGGGTGGGTCCACCAAGCACAGAGGAGGCAAGATCGCACACTCTGAAAATGCTGGACTCTACGAGATGAGGTGAGCACCTAAAACGAGGAGGAGGCCAGGCTATACTGGACCCAAACAACAGAGGAACCAAGCCAAGTCTTCCTTACTGACTGTCCCTGACCCTGGCTTGCTTCCTTCTAGGGCTTCTTCCCACAGACAGACCACTCAACTGACCTGTCAACTGGTCACTCAACTTAACCTGCAGTCCAAGAAGACAAAGGTAACTTTAAGTGCAAACAGGGTATCTAATTACTCACCTGTTCTGGTGAGAGGCAACTAGCGGGCCTGTATTACCTCATTAGACCCAAGAAAACCGAAAAGTTTATCCAGGCTATATTAACTCATCATTCAGACCCAAGAAAGCTGAAACATGAGAAAAGCAATAGTCCTTAAGAGCAGATAAATGTATACATTTGAAAAAGATTTATCCCATGAAACAGTACACTTTAGTCCACATTTGCTCTGTACGCTCATTTAAAAAGAAAAGTCAACAGAAAGTAGAAGAGGGAATAAAAAAATTAAAGCATAAGTTGAAAACAAACAGGGGACCTCTGGAGGGCCAGTGATCAGGACTCTGGGCTTCCAAGGCACAGGGCACAGGTTCAATCCCTGGTCAGGGAACTAAGGCCCTACATGCTGCCTGGCCAAAAAATGGTTGTTGTTTTTTTTTTTAATTTTGTAAGTTATAAATGAAACAAAAATTTAATTCTTCTAAAAGATGAATTACATAAACTAAAACTTAGGAAGCCTGATCAATACAGAAAGAGTGAGGGGGAAAATGAGCAGGCAACAATGGTTTAAATCTTACCTCTATGTATGATTATAAATTACAAGGGTGTGCTATGAATAGCTATGTTAATAAATTTGTAAGTCTCTATGAATTTGAATGACTTTGCAGGAAAATGTATGGCCAAGGAGAAATTAATTGAGGCAGAAAATCTAAACAAATAAATAACCTCAGAACTATGGTCAGAGTACTTTCACTGAAAGGTTAGCTAGTCCCAATGGCTTTACAGCTGAGCTCTAATGAGCCTCAAGGAAAAAAGCTCTGTTTTGTTCAAACACTCCAAAACACTTCAAAAAATGAGGAAGGTTCCAAATCATTTTATTATAGGAGTTACCTATGAAAGTGTTAGTCGCTTAGTCGAGTCCAACTCTGCAACACCATGGACAGTAGCCCACTAGGCTCCTTTATCCATGGGATTCTCCAGGCAAGAACACTGGAGTGGGTAGCCATTCCCTTCTCCAGGGGATCTTCCCAACCCAGGGATCGAACAGGATCTCCTGAATTGCAGACACATTCTTTACTGTCTGAGCCGTCAGAGAATATCTGATATCAAAATAGTAGGACAAAAAAAGGAAATTAGATTAAGTGTAAACTTTGTCAATAAAGTAACAGCAAATGATACATTAAAAGAATTGGTTTTTAAAAGAAAAAAAGAAAAATAATATATCAGGCTGAGTCAAACATTCTCCAGGAAATCAAAAATTATTTAACATTAAGAAAGTTATAATGCTATGTATTACATTAACTGATCATTGTCAAATATAATAATGTCCACATCTGCCAAAATGTTTTTGTTGGCATCATTCACTGGTAAATATCACTCATTCCATTAAAATCTCTAAGGAAAAAAAGATCCCTAAATATGTTAAAGAGTATATATCAGAAAACATCAGCTATGAACCTTGAAAACACTGCTCTAAGTGAAAGAAGCCAGACATGAAAGGCCACATGTATAATTCCATTTATATGAAGAAGCCAGACAGGCAAATTAGAGAGACAGAAAGCAGACTTTCGGTTGCCAGGGGCTGGAGGCAAGAGGAAATGGGAGTGAACACAATAAATATGAGGTTTCTTTTTTGGGTGACAAAATAATCTGGAATTCAACATTAATGATGGTTGCACAGTGCTGTGAGTACGCTAAAAACCACTCAATTGTATAGTTTAAAATGATGAATTTTAGAGTATGTGAATTAGATCTCAGTAATATAGTTTTAAAGAAGGAAGCAATATGAAACCCTGAAGGCATGTGTATTAAATTCAGAAACAAGACGCTGATACCTAATACCACCCCTTTATTCATATCGCTCTGGAGACTTGAGCTGAAGCAACAATGCATGACAGGGTTCCATGCACTGCAATCATTCAAGCCAGACATGCACTGATCTACCACATCACTTTCTGGCAAAAGGTTGGTTTCTTCAAAAATTAATCTAAAATTGTGATACCCATAATAGGGAGAAAATGCATTTAAAGCATTTTAAACCAAGGTAAGGCATTTACTACATGGTTCAGCGACCAAAGGAGAGGACAGAAACCAAACCGTATGGTAGACTGTATTATTGTCCACAACTACTCAACTCCATACCTTTAAGAGGATTATATACCCTCACTATTGCCAGTGACTGCAGCCAGGAAGGCTCATCCCCACTCCCTAAGTAACCTGTTTCGGCCAATGGCGCATGAGCAAATGAGACCTACGCCAGATGGGAGCAGACACGTTAAGAGCCACGGCATGTTTCCATCAGCTCTCATGGTCTCTTCCCTCCTCTGCTCTGCAACGAGCACGTGCCAAACAGGCTGAGCTTTCAGAACGGAGACTTGTGGAAAAGAGCCATAGCAACGGACTCATAGCCACCAACACATAACTTGACCTAGAAATGAATGCTTGCTGCAAACCTCTGTATTTTGGGAGCTGTTCACTACCACAGCAAGGCTAATACATATAATTATAAAAATGTCTATGCAATTTATTTTGTGGCTGAGCTATGCAGCACGAAGGACCTTAGTTACCCGACCAGAGGTCAACCCCCGCCCTGCATTGGGAGTTCAGAATCTTAATCACTGGACCACCAGGGAAGTCCCAAAAATGTTTGTGTAATTTTTTTTTTTAAATCTGGGTAGGAAATAGTGTATAAAGGACATGGAATTTTAAGAGGTACAGTTGTTTTTTTTTTTTTTTCTGCAGAGTTACATAAAATTCATCTTAACCGTGTGACCTAAGTCCTAGAACTCTTACTTGCTCATCACCAGAAGTTCAGTCTTCCTTCCTTTCCAACCCTGTCCTAGAGGCTCATCTCCAATAGTCTCCCAGACCTCCAAGGTTGCTTGCACAAGCATCCCCAAGTTCCCACAGCCCAGCAGTCTGTGATTTCTAGGTTAGCATCTTCCTTGAGCAGACTTATATTTTCCCACTTCGGATTCTGGAGCATTACTTATAAGGGAAAGACTCTTCTTTAGACATGGATTAAGAGATCACTTTTAATTATTTGTAGGTTAATAAAGTCATTTCAAATGAAACTGTTTCCCCAGCTTTTCTATTAGAAAAACTCCCTTCAAGTAAAATCCTCTATTGGCCTGACCCAAAAGACGACCTCCGACAAGATTACAAACGAAGAGCCAAGAGCCCACGACCACATTCTCCAGCTCAGCTTCCAATGTTTACTACCAGCTTTTTCTAAGACTCTTCAGACATTTCTGCGATTCTTGGGAGGAAAGGTTTTTCTCCTACCCTCAGATGAATTTAAACATGATCTCTTTCCATCCTTCTGAAGAGGATATATACTGTTCAACCACATAGTGAAACAGCTAACACACGTTAGTCAAAGTGCTGACACAGAGCTACGAGGATGTGACACCTGTGTTTAGATGACTCAATCTGGCTGCACATGGCCACAAAAACCTCTATCTATGATGCAAAACAATATGGGATACAATGGAGGTCCATGCAAAATGAGGGAGGCACGCAAAGGCTGCTGGGGCAACTCGAGATAACAAGAAAATCTGCTGAACAGAAAAACAAGATAGTGGGAGCACTTGGTCTGCACATTCCAGGCTGAAGGAGGAGAGGTATTTCTGCAAGCTTGTCCCTAACTGAATGATACCTAGGACCCACATCACAAAGGTTGTAACTCTGTTGTTGGTCAAGTACATGCATGATGTAGAGGAATGAAAAGGCCAAGCAGACAGCTTTCTGAACACATGAATTAAACCTCAGCCAAAGTACCCAACAAAGAGAACATGACTCTAAAAACCTCTTTGAAAACCTCTTTCCTTCCCACCTTGATGCATTCTGCCAACTGAAAGCTCAGTAGTAAAGGCATTCCTCCCTGACGATTCTACATCAAAATCATGCAGGGGTCTGGGGCGGAGAACCCCTCAGATCATCCAAGTTGTTTGTGTCACTTATAAGAAAAGACTCAGAAGTTGCATGTAAGTGGTCACGCAGGCAGTAATGTGAGGACATCAGGTCTTTGCTCTCTCACCTAGTGGTGTGGTACATCACATAACCCAGACACCCCACACAAGAATGAGAGTGAGGCACAGGAGCACATAGAGAGCTCCAGAAGACCAACTGAGAAAAAGTTACATGATGGGTGGCAATCAACAGAGGAGAAACAATGTTTCATAAAGACCTACTGGGGGTACTTCCCTGGTGGTCCAGAGGCTAAGACGCCAAGCTTGGGCCTGGGATCGCTCCCGGGTCAGGAGAACTGGATCCCACAAGCTGCAACTAAGATCCAGTGCAGTCAAATAAAATTAAAAAAAAAAAACCTACTGGAGATATTCAGTCTAAGGGTCTCATTTCTATACTCTCCCAACCCTAACGCACTCCATCTACCTCTGGTCTTTTAACAGAAGAGGCAAGGCAGGAAGAAGACCTGGGCTTAGAGTCCAAATGACTGGGCTTGAATTCTGGCTTTGCTCCTCACCAGGCCTGGAGAAAGTTACTCAATCTCTCTGAGCCCGTTTCTCCATCTATGACACAGAGGGTGTAAGGATTCAAGAAAACACACAAGTAATGTGCTACCATAATCTCTTACATGTGTTAGTTCTTTCCCACCCTTCACATAACACTCCTTAACTGTACCATTTGTTCACCTCACAAACTGGTCCTAACTGACATGATTTTTGTTACCATCTGACACAGCACTGCACACGTGGAATGCACCCAAGAATTTGAGGTAATAAGTCAGACGCCTACGGAAAGATAAGGGAAGCATCTTGGTTTTCAGAACAAGGACTGAGACAAAACAATATACTTATATTGTTGAATATCTACTAGGGGATCAAACACTTGTTGATTAATCATCACCTCAGAACAAATCCCTTTCCAAGGACAAAAACCATTCAAGTGAGGAACAGACCAGGGCAAGACTCCACCACCAATTCAACTGAAGTGGTTACTCTTAAGGCCACGCTTACACCATTCAGCTGTGCTTAAAACAGCCTGGAGCATTGATCAAGCAAGACTATTAAGCGTCTTGTCCTCAAAAATGACCTGAGGCTCACCATTCCTCCATAATCGGGACTCTTTCTCTAGAATCCAAAGACACCCCATGCCAAAAATAGTGTGCAAGATTTTGCACGTGCCCTTGTAAATCTGAATCTTCCTTTGGAGAGAACCTAGCATTTTTAGAGTCCCAAAGGTAACCATGGGGGATAAAGTTAAGCCCTGCTGCTTCTAAACTGTCTCTCTCAATTAAAAAAGGAAGCAGAAGTATATCTGAACTTACATGAGCTCCCTAAATTCAAATCGCTCCTTAGTTGAGTACTGTCACACTCAATGATCTGTGCTCCTTAGCTGAGCACCCTCACGCTCAACGATCTGTGCTCCTTAACTGCGTACTCTCACGCTCAACGATCTGTGACACACATACCCTGCCTTTAGGGGTAGGGATGCCCTTGAACCTCCATCCAAGCCTAAAACTAACCTGAGGTGAGCATTTGTCAAATTAGAAGGAAAAATGTGACTGTAGTCAAATAGGTCACAGTTGCTTGATCTATTAGGATTCTTTCCCTAATAGGATTCTCTCAATATTAGTCTTGTGGATTAAACACTGTTGTGTTGATTCAGGAATCTGCATCTAACCACAGAGGAGCTAAAAGAGATGGTTTTCTGAGAAATTCTTCAAAGCCTGAGATACACAATCCCCATGGCATCCTTTTTAGAAGCCTGAAGCGTGCCCACCTCCCACCCAAAAGTACAGATGCATTTCCAGGCTTGAGACCTACCTGGCTACCTGGTTGCTCCAGATCTAATCCCCACACTCCTACTGACATGATTCGAACTGGACCGGGACATGGGGGATCTCTCTTTATTTCCATGGAGAACGGATTTACTGGAAAATAAGAAGGCACTCAACATCCAGCTGATCACAGTCCTAAACAACCAGGAGTGAAAGAAAAAGCAAGAGTAGGGCATTCTACACCAAAACAGCTCAAGAGAGTTTCACAACTAAGTAACCAGACAAGGAAAGTGGTGGAAAGGCAGAAACGAAGGACATGCAAGAAAAGGGCCCCATGCTTCATACTGGTTGGTCTGGCCCTCTTATGTGGGTGTTCTGAGCTCAGAGGCAGAAATGAGCCCTGTAAATATTAATATAAGGATGAGCGGAAGTATTGCAGACTGGGTACAAACGTAGAGGGCAGAAACAGATAAAAGAAGTAAAAGAATGAATGACAGGAAAAAAAAAAATACTGCGACCTTATCTGCCTATGAACTATGAGGATAAAACAAAGTCAGGGACTTCCCTGGTGGTCCAGTGGTTACAAATCCACATGCCAATGCAGGGGACACAGGTTCGATCCCTGATCCAGGAACAGCCCACATGTGGAGGAGCACCTAAGACCCTGCATCGCAACTCCTGAAGCCCGTGTGCCTAAAGCCCACACTCCAAAAATGAGAGAGACCACCACAATGAGAAGCCTGAACTTGGCAACTAAGAGAGTAGCCCCTGCTCACGGCAACTAAGAGAGTAGCCCCTGCTCACCGCAACTAGAGAGAAGCCTGCAGAGCAACCAAGGCCCAGCACAGCCAAAAATAAATAAATAAAATGACACATAAATAAAAACAAAGTCAGAAAGGGGGCAGCTTCCCTGTGGTGGTGCAGCAGAGGCTGGAGGGTATGCATCCCCGTGGGGAGGTGCGGAGGTTTGTCTTGAAGCCAGTATACAAGAGAGCAACAGACACAAGGATTTCTCAAGATGCTTTCATGTACACTTCACACACGACAGAGAAAGATGTCAACTGTCCACAGTAAAGATGCTTATTATTACTCTTCAGTTAAGGTGGTTGTTGTGGGGAGGTGGGGCCTGACAGATCAAGGGAGAGTTAGCTTTCTTCAAAGCCACTTTTAGGTATAGCTGTTGTTTGACAAAATTTAGCTGAAGGATTACCTTCTTACAATATATATAATTAAATACGTTTTCAGCATCTTACTTCAAGGAATCTCCGTAAGATGGTAGAGGGAATGGGACAAAATAATGACCACTTTCTATTTCTTCTGTAGGCCAAAAGAGATGTTTTCCTACACACAGGCGTTTTAAGTAGCCTAATTACCAGGGTACCATCTTCCCTCAAACCACAAATTACAGGATATGGAAAGAAAAAAATCTACTCATTCATGTCTTCATCCAAACAAACATTTATCGAGTTCCCACTGAGTGCCAGGTACTATTCTAGAAGCAGGGGAATTTGAGGAATCAAGTTTCGGGGTGGAGTGCAGGTGTGGCATGGACCCAGGACAAACAGCAACATGATCTAGTGAGAAAAATACATGAATAAGGGGACAGCACTGTGCTGGAGTCCAGAGAAAGCGAGAGGAACTGCACTCCGAGGCCGGCTCCAGAGAGGCACCCTGCCAGCCCAGCCCTCCTACCAGCTCTGCGGCAGCAACAAAACCACTTGACTTCACCAACGCTCGCTGGAAAATGGTAAGGCCAACCCATCCAGGTGGCCAGGCAGCATGGAGGATACAGAGAATGCCTGTGAAAGCCTGTGTACACAGCGAAGAGCCACTCCAGGTGGGGCTGAGGTGTCCCCAGCGTGGAGCACGGCCTCGGCAGGACAGACACAGGCTAAGAGGCAAAGGACACGGCTGGGGACTGGCCTCGTGGGCTGAGCCAGGGGCAGTGGCTGGAAAGAAGGCCTAGAGGGCCGGTGAGCTCTGAATTCTGAAGGATCTCAAATACCAGGCTTAAGAATTTGTGGTACACCCTACAGGCAGTAGCTAAGCTTGTGGGGCTTCCCTGTGGCTCAGAGGTTAAAGCGTCTGCCTCCAATACGAGAGACCCAAGTTCAATCCCTGGGTCAAGAAGGTCCCCTGGAGAAGGAAATGGTAACCCATTCCAGTATTCTTGCCTGGAGAATCCCATGGACGGAGAAGCCTGGTAGGCTACATACAGTCCACAGGGTCTCAAAGAGTTGGACATGACTGAGCGACTTCACTTTCACTTTCAAGCTTTTAGGCAAGAAAGTGGCAATCATATGTAAGGTTTTCAAAAAGACTTCAGAAAGAAAAAAAAACAAACACAGATCAAATAGAGAGGAGAAGAAATAGGAGATGAGAGAGGGATCATTTAGGGAGCCCTTGTAATTGTCCAGGCACACCTCCCCTGCCCTGCCCCTGGTGGTACCTGAGTCAGGTGGAAGATGCCACAGAGAAGGACAGGTGAGAAGAGTCGCCAACAATAATGTCGGGTGGCGTGGGAGACTCTGATGAATGTCTCCTTGGCAGGAAAAAAAAAAAAAAACACAGAGTATGGCCATACTAGAGGGATCATGTTTCAGACATAGGTAAATTACAGAGGATTAGAAATTTCTGAAGTTCCAGCAAAACTGAGTAGGTCAACAGCCCTGTGTGCTGTGGTTAAATCCATGAAGCCCATCCCTGGGACAAGAGGGCAAATCCTGCCAAAATGACTGTGCTCAGCAAGGCTTACACCAAGGTGGCCAGGGACTTGCCACTCTGACCCGGGGATGGGGAGCTGCCTCCATCCAGCAGACCCCACCCACTCAGCTTCCATCACCTGATACTGGGGTACCTGTCTCAGGTCATTTCCCTCTTCCATCACCTGCTACCGGGGTACCTGTCTCAGGTCATTTTCCCTCTTCCATCACCTGCTACCGGGGTACCTGCCTCAGGTCATTTCCCTCTTCCATCACCTGCTACCGGGGTACCTGCCTCAGGTCATTTTCCCTCTTCCATCACCTGCTGCCGGGGTACCTGCCTCAGGTCATTTTCCCTCTTCCATCACCTGCTGCCGGGGTACCTGCCTCAGGTCATTTTCCCCTGTCACAGCCAGCACGCCCACTCAGGAACTCACGGGGGGAGTCTCACATCAGCATCCACTTAAGGCCACATGAGCAAACGGCCCGCAGACTGTCAGCACCGCCTGGTTCCAGCACCTGGCTAGAGGGTTCTGGCTGTCACCTGAACCCACCTTTGGCAGAGAGCCAGCTGAGTGCCCTGGGAGCCTGGGCTATGAAGCGACTCAAAACAAAACAAAATGCCAAAACCAAACGCAAACCCTTGGGACTGAGAAAGATCACAGGACTTGGAGACAAAAATCCATACATATACACACACCTCTAAGTCAAGGAAAAACAAATCAAATATTTTAGCTCATACTCTCTGCTGAGCACTGTGCAAGCTTGACATGGTACGTCTCAACACTCAAAATAATACAGGGGTGGGATGGGGGGAGGTGAGCTTGATTATACATGTTCCTACTAAGAGAACAGGTCCAGGGAAGGTTGAGGATGGGCCTAAGGTCACTCTGCCAGTACAAAGCAGAATGCACAACTGAAGCCCAGCCCCAAGAGACCAGAGCAGAGGCTATGGCTGTCGCGCACCGGCCCCTGGTCACGGATCTCTCTGAACAAGGACCTACCCAACAAGAGACCCAGCACCACCGCATTCACCTCGGAACCTGCAGCACAGCCTGGTCATGAGCAATCCTTCATGTGTGTTCCTTCGAACCAGTAAATTCCCAATCCACCAGTGCCAGAGACCTTGCCTCTCAAAGGATGTTTTAAGAGCCAGCCAGCTCCAGAGAAGATCCAACATAAAGGACCAGAAACCATTAACCAACAGCTCCATGTGGCAGCCACGATCCCCCACAGGCTCCAGAAGAATCAAGCCAGGGCCATCATAGGGTGCGCACGCAGAAATAAACCTTCGAGGCCAGCCACCACTGTGCACGGGGACATCTGGCTTGAACACTTGGTGTTAACGCAGGAGGCGAGGGCTTCTCATCCCCAGAGAAATCCTGGGTAGAATATACTCTGCCAAAGTAGCCTAATGATTAATCCCATCAATATCTACATTGATGGAACAGATCTGAGTTTTTAGTATACGATAACTATGGAATTTCAAATAGTGAGGAGAGAACAGATTAGTCAATAAATTCTGATGAAGAATTTGGTTAACCAACCAGCAAACAATTAAGTCATATCCTTACAGCAAGTGCAAAAATAAATATCACGTCATATACCAAACTAAATGAAATACATTGACTATACTTTAAATTGTTTAAAAAAGAATGAAATGCGAGATTAAAAAAATAACCAGATGAAGTTTTATATCAGAGGCTGGCAAGCTTTTCTGGTAAAGGACCAGACAGTAAATATTTCCAGCTTTTCGGGTCACACAGTCTCCGCTGCAGCAAGTCAAGTCTGCTGTTGGGGTACAGAAGTAGTCTTACACAGTAGGTGGACAAATAGGTGCGGCTACATTCCAGTAAAACTTCACTTATGGACACAGAAGGCTGAATTTCACTAATTTTCTTATGTCATGAAATATAAATTTTTTTCAGTCATTTAAAAATGCCATTCAAAATCACTTAGAACTGAAGGTGTCATGGAGGACGGGGTGGGTGTGGTTATTACAGGGCAGCAGGAGGGAGCCCTGCTGTGCGGGGAGAGCCGGCATGTTGACTGTGGTGGGTCCTGGTTACAGAAATCTACACACGTGATAGAAGTGCACGAACAACGGGCACGCATGTACTCACAAAGCAGCGCTTGTGAAACGGGTGAAATCTGGACGAGATCTGTGGATTGTACCAATGTCAATGTGCTGGTACTGTTAAGCAAGAAGTTAGCTTTGGAGGAAACTAGATAAAGAGCACCTGGAATCTTATACACACTTTTGGTGAATCTATAATTGACTGTGAATTATAATTATTTCAAAATAGAAAGTTAACAACAATTCTTTACTCATGAGTTATATATATTAAAAAAAAAAAACAAGGTAGCTGGCCAGAGTTAGCTTCTTGGATTTCATTTGCTGTTTCCTAATTTAGATGAAGTAATGCAAATTTAGTAAAGTAATGCTCAAAATTTTCCAAGCCAGGCTTCAGCAGGAAGCCTGAACTTCCAGATGTTCCAGCTGGTTTTAGAAAAGGCAGAGGAACCAGAGATCAAATTGCCAACATCCACTGGATCATCAAAAAAGCAAGAGAGTTCCAGAAAAACATCTATTTCTGCTTTATTGACTATGCCAAAGCCTTTGACTGTGTGGATCACAATAAACTGTGGAAAATTCTTCAAGAGAAGGGAATACCAGGCCACCTGACTGGCCTCTTGAGAAACCTATATGCAGGTCAGGAAGCAACAGTTAGAACTGGACAGGGAACAACAGACTGGTTCCAAATAGGAAAAGGAGTATGTCAAGGCTGTATATTGTCACCCTGCTTATTTAACTTCTATGCAGGGTACATCATGAGAAACGCTGGGCTGGAGGAAGCACGAGCTGGAATCAAGATTGCCGGGAGAAATATCAATAATCTCAGATATGCAGATGACACCACCTTATGGCAGAAAGTGAAGAGGAACTAAAAAGCCTCTTGATGAAGATGAAAGAGGAGAGTGAAAAACTTGGCTTAAAACTCAACATTCAGAAAACGTAGATCATGGCATCTGGTCCCATCACTTCATGGGAAATAGATGGGGAAACAGTGGAAACAGTGTCAGACTTTATTTTTGGGGGCTCCAAAATCACTGCAGATGGTGACTGCAGCCATGAAATTAAAAGATGCTTACTCCTTGGAAGGAAAGTTATGACCAACCTAGATAGCACATTGAAAAGCAGAGACATTCCTTTGCCAACAAAGGTTCGTCTAGTCAAGGCTATGGTTTTTCCAGTGGTCATGTATGGATGTGAGAGTTGGACTGTGAAGAAAGCTGAGTGCTGAAGAATTGATGCTTTTGAACTGTGGTGTTGGAGAAGACTCTTGAGAGTCCCTTGGACTGCAAGGAGACCCAACCAGTCCATTCTAAAGGAGATCAGTCCTGGGTGTTCTTTGGAAGGACTGATGCTAAAGCTGAAACTCCAGTACTTTGGCCACCTCATGCGAAGAGTTGACTCATTGGAAAAGATTCTGATGCTGGGAGGGATTGGGGGCAGGAGGAGAAGGGGACGACAGAGGATGAGATGGCTGGATGGCATCACCAACTTGATGGACGTGGGTTTGAGTGAACTCCAGGAGTTGGTGATGGACAGGGAGGCCTGGCATGCTGCAATTCATGGGGTCGCAGAGTCGGACACGACTGAGGGACTGAACTGAACTGAATTTAGATGAACAGTATATAAAATCCTGTGCTTGGGAAAAACTTTCCAGAGTTTTCCCAAAATCAAAAGTAGAATCCATAAAGTTAGAGCAACAGATTTAACAAATTTTTCCTCCATGTCAACAAAACAATAAAAGTAAAAATATAAACAGCAAACTGGGAAAAGGATTTGAACATGTATGACCACAGACTGATTTAACATATTAAGGGTTCAGAAAACCAATATTAAAGACAGACAGAGCCTGGTATAAAAATGGACAATACAGTAAATATGGCCCATAAATAATAATTGTTCTGGAATATTATGCAGCCATAAAAAGAATGAAATAATGCCATTTGCAGCAACATGGATGGACCTAGAGATTATCACACTAAGTGAAGTAAGTCAGACAGAAAAAGACCAATATCATATGATATCACCGGGAAATCCCAAGGACAAAGGAGCCTCACAGGCTACAGTCCATGGAGTTGCAAAGAGTTGGACACAACTGAACAACACACACACACACACACACACACACACACACGTGGAATCTTAAAAAATTATACAAATGAACTTACATAGCAAACAGAAATAGACTGATAGACATAGAAAGCCAACTTATGGTTACCAAAGGGAAAAGGTGGCGGGGAGGGATAAATTAGGAGTTTGGGATTAACACATATACACTACTACATATAAGACATATAACCAAAAAGAGGTACTGAATCACTCTGTTGTACACCTGAAGCTAACACAACATTGTAAATCGACTATATTTCAATTAAAAAATAATAGTTGTTCAACTTCAACAGTAAACAACAAAATAAAAATTAAACAAGGTATCATTTCTCCTGTCAAATTAGTACAGATTAAAAAGATTACCTCTGGTTCTAAAGTCATGCTGTTTCTACTATACCATACTAAAATAGAAGACTCAAGAGTCCCTTGGACAGCAAGGAGATCAAACCAGTGAATCCTAAAGGAAATGAACCCTGAATATTCATTGGAGGGACTGATGCTGAAGCTCCAATACTTAGGCCACCTGATGCGAAGAGCCGATTCACTGGAAAAGATCCTGATGCTGGGAAAAACTGAGGGCAGGAGGAGAAGGGGAAGACAGAGGATGAGATGGTTGGATGGCATCACCAACCCAATGAACAGAAGTTTGAGCAAACTCAGGGAGACAGTGAAGGACAGGGAAGCCTGATGCGCGGCAGTCCATGGGATCACAAAGAGTCAGACAGTTTAGCGACTGAACAACAACACTAAAAAAATATTCAGGACAACAACAAAATAAAATGGCTTGTTCCAAGCTCTGTTCAGAGCCAGAAGAGCAAGGAAAGAAAAGAAAATGAAGTCGCTGAGTCATGTCCAACTCTTTGCGACCCCATGGACTGTAGCTTGCCAGGCTCCTCTGTCCATGGAATTTTCCAAGCAAGAATACTGGAGTGGGTTGCCACTTCTTTCTCCGGGGGATCTTCCTGACCCAGAGATTGAACCCGGGTCTCTCGCACCGCAGGCAGACTCTTTACCATCTGAGCTACCAGGGAAGAGCAAGGAAGGACCCTGTAAGTCAGAAGAGAGACTGTGGGCTGGGTGACAAGCCTATGGTTCAGAGACTCTCTGATGGGCTGAACTACCTTTATTAGCTATGAGAAGATGCTGGTGATAGAACTAATGTCCCCTCCTTCAATCTGCAGCCATACCCACTGCTAAGTCACTTCAGTCGCGTCTGACTCTGTGTGACCCCGTTGACAGTAGCCCCATCCCTGGGATTCTCCAGGCAAGAACACTGGAGTGGGTTGCCATTTCCTCCAATGCATGAAAGTGAAAAGTGAAAGTGAAGTCGCTCAGCCGTGTCCGACTCTTCGAGAACCCATGGACTACAGCCCACCAGGCTCCTCTGTCCATGGGATTTTCCACGCAAGAGTACTGGAGTGGGTTGCCATTGCCTTATCATCAATACCTCTGTCAAGAACAAAGATGCAGGAGACATGACCCACATGTATTTGTCTTCAGTGACCCATGCTTTTCCTCTGTCAGCTGAGACTAACAGCAGATGGTAATATTTATACCCAGTGAGTTTCGTCTTCCTATGAAATTCAAGCCCAGGAAAGCAGACAGTCCTCAAAATCACCCAAGGAAGCAAAGGACACAAACGACAGTCGGCCAAACGGTTTACTAAAACTCAGAGTAAGGAGCAAGTTTTTTTACGCACGGTGGTGTTACTACAACAAGGGAGGAGTCTGTGTAAAGCAGGCAGGAAACCCATTCTTTTGGTGTAAAGACAATAGCTTCCAAAAGTGCAAGTAAAAGGCCCAGAGATCTCCTTCCAGCTGCTATCAGCAAATCCACACATCAAGTGTTCAGGACTCTAGAGTGATTTCCTTTTCCTTAGGCTGTGCCAAACAGGCCCCGTGCTTTCTTTTTTTTTTTTTAACTGTGGCAAAATACACGTAACATGAAACTTAACCATCTTAGTCATTTTTAAGTGCACAGTTCAACAGTGTTAAGTACATTCATACTGTTGTGCAATTGATCTCTAGAACTCTTTTCATAACCTTCACCTACCTAATGTCCCTGTGTGCTTTAAAACTCAGCTCCAGAGATATTCCTGCTAAGATGCCACCTTTCTTAACAGAGCCCCCCATCCGCACCAGCACTTGCCCAGTTTGGGTCAGATATACCCTACACTGCTATCATGCCTGTGCCTACCCTTCTCAAAACACATTATCACCTGTGCTGTGACTGCCTGTTTATCCACCTGCCTCTGTCCCAGGAGGTCTGAGGATCTATGGTCCTGGGATTGGTTATCTTTGTGTCTGGGTCAGTTCATGTATTTTAAAGGACAGACATAATGGCATCTCCCATCCCACATGTTTATCCACAATGTGCCCTGGCCGTGTCCCCATTAAGAAATGGAGGCTATCAACCCACCTACTGAATCCATGCAGGCCCCACGTATGCTTTGAACAAAAGAATATGGCAGAAGTGATGCTGTGCTGATTCTGGGCGCAGTCCTCACATGGCCCAGGAGCTTCCATTTCCGATCTCTTGGGATGCTCATTTTTGGGACATATTCCCAGGAACCCAGCCAGCCTGCCTGGAGCAGTCCAAGCCACATGAAAACGTCCCTTGAGTTAATTGCCAGCCACAAGCCAACTTAGGAACCCAGCTCAAGCAAGCCCTCAGATGACCACATGAGAGACACCAAGCAAGAACCATGTAGCTGAGTCCAGGGAACACAAGGCATAAGAATACACAT